>NW_020271295.1:1780-292364 GCF_002803265.2 Melanaphis sacchari
GACTCATCATCCACTTCATCCTAACATTAGAAAAGGTTAATATTACATTTAAGTTTGTATTACGATGTATTATATATAATTATTATACATTTTATTTCTTTTACTATACTTACCTACCTATTATAATTTAAAAGTTTTGAGTTTTTGTATTTCGTTATTCAGAAATATTACTATTGAATGTTTGAAAATAATAATAATCCATTATTTACAAAATTGGTTTGGAGTTTGTTCCCACCCCATTTTAAAAAGGAATTTTGATTGATTTATAAATAATTACAAATTTTAAAACTCTTTTAAAGTTATAAAATACAAAAAATACTTGAGAAAAAAAAATAAATAAATAAACTTTTTAATTCAATATTTTATCAAATAATATAAATAAAAATGGGATCAGTACATTTTCCCGACATTCAATTGCCCGACACCTTAATTTCCCGACACCATTTTCCCGACAATACATTTAACCGACACTACATTTGCCCGACACTATATTTGCCCGACACTATGTTTGCCCGATACTACGTTTGCCCGACAATATTAAATTAAATTATGAATAAATTTGTGTCAAAAATTATTTAAAATTTCAATAAAATATTATATTTTATTATGTTATTTACAAATTAATCTTATATATAAAATTATACAACTAATTATAAAATATTTCTCTGACATATCAAGTTAAGTATTATAAATAAATATGTGTCAAAAATTAATTATAATAAAAACATTATACTACTTACAATTTAATGTTATGAGCGATTCCCCTTAGAAATGATAACTGTGATCGATTTCCCCTATCATTTATAATTGCACTAATACGTTTTTCTCTTTCAGCGTATTCTCTACGAGTTGGAGTATGTGCCCTTCCACGAATTATATCTTCGGCTCTTCGTTCCGTTTGAATTTGTTCTTTTTTAATTTCCTCTAAAATTGTGTAAACACCAACATGACATTTTCCAACGAGAGTTTCAAAACGTCTGTGCCAACCCTCTACGCGGTTTTGAGTTCTAGGAACTCCTAATTCCATTCGCTCAAATACGGACCAAAATTTTGGTGGAAATAAAGCAGCTGCACGACTTACATTACCTCCTCTCATTATCCTTCTAATTCTACCATGCACATAATTGTTCTCAAACCACTGCATTATCTCAGAAGCTTCTTCAGGAATAGTAGATTTCAATTCATCGAATGCACCTGGTATTTCGGTAGGTGGAAGAAAAGCAAGTGCAATAATCTGACGTAGTTTCAAACTAAATTCTTCGTCTTCTCCATATCTTTTACTTAGAGAATTTGTTTGAATTTGACGCCATACACTTTGCCCTAGATGAAAAAGACAACCTATGCAATTAGTGTCTGGATATTCACGTTTTGAAGCATTTATAGCCGCTTGCTCAAAATCAGTTAAAATAAATTGAGGATTTAAATCTAACTCATTTTCAGCTGCAAAATCATTTAAACTTTCAAAAAGGCGAGTATAACATTCTTCTGTTTTACTCGTCATTAAAGCATACACGAGAGGCAATATTTTTGCATTTTCTCCTGTTCCTACCATAGCATGAATTGTATATAATTGTCGAAAAAGTGTCGGAACAGTTTTAAAAGTACCGTCCATGATCCAATATGAACTTTTTTTTAAATGTTCAACGTTAGATTTAGTTGTAAACAAAAGTATTCTTTCATTGTCAAAGGATGCATCTTTTGCTAGGAAAATTTGTCCATTAATAGTTCTAAGGGGTAATGGTACATCTATATCGTCAATGGAAGTTGGTTGCATAGGTATATCTTTTCTGCGTACTCTTTTTATAATTTGACGTAGAGCATGATTATTTGGCAACGATGGTTGACTTAGGCTAGAAACAGCATTGGTTTCAACTTGTATTATTTGTGCAGGCGTGTCATTAGTCTCACGAGCCTTTCGTTTCAAATTATGAACAGCCGTGATGATATCTTTTCTAGTAGCATCGGGGCTATGGTTATGCTCTTTTGTATTTCGTAAGTTATGCTGTCCACTAATTAGAATGGTACAAGCATAACCACCACAATTGAGAGTTTTTCTCTTTTCGCAGCACCAATAATACAAATCATCTCTATTTTTGTCTTTTGTCATAATATAACCATCAATAACAAGTTTTATACCACCTCTATTTGATGAAACGGTTTCACAAATTTGTGCCATCTTCCAATGTATATTAAAAAAAATAATTAAAATAAAACCTAACGGAAAAAAATCAAAATTATAATATTTTTAAAAGAAAGAAGTAGAATTTGTACTAAATGTATACCTATAATACGGCTATAACTGTACTGTACTGAACTGTAAAACGTCGCGCGTCGCGTCAAAAACCTATTGTCGTTTTATCTGTCTATCGCCTATCGGTTTATTTATAAATGAAATTATTATCTTACTTTTATATTACATATATATTATATATAACGATATTATCCATGATAAAATATTCGTCTGATTTTGGTTTTTTTTGAATTATTCTATATTAATAAATAATAAATAATAATAAAATATTGTATATTAGTATTACGTACAATAAAAATATGTAAAATATATTATCGGATTAATGTAGTGTCGGGCCAATGTAATATCGGGTAAAAGTATTGTCGGACAAATGTAGTGTCGGGCCAATGTAATGTCGGGTAAAAGTATTGTCGGGCAAATGGTATCGGGCAATTGAAGTGTCGGGCATTCGAGTGTCGGGCAATCATATCAGACCCAATAAAAATAATATAATATAATAAAAATAATAATATATTAATAAATAATATAATATGATAAAAGTATGGCAAGCATTACATTATGATTCACAATTTATGAATTATCTAATAGGTATGTGTTTTATTTTGTTTACCTCAAAATTTTCTTTTCTTTGCAGGTTATATTCATCGTCAGTTGGACAGTTGAAAACCCACAGTATTTTAATACATAGTAACATATTTTATGCATTCCGAATATTTTTATAATGCCAAATGATAGACCGATTACAATTCATTTGCTGGATACATTTTTAAATAAACATTTAATGATGTGTATTTGTTTATTCATAAACTCATAGTGATGAATTTATTTATATAATATTATTATAATATTTGTATGATTAATATTTAAACCAGATAAAATATATTTTCAAACAATTATTGTCGTTTAATTTATCATGTATTAAATTTACATTAAGTCATATATTTTTTATGGAACTACATAAAATATTATTTTGAAAATATCTATATGTATAAATGATTTCTATTCCTGATCATAAGATGGTTTATCGTATTTTTTTACTTTTTAAATAATTTAATTGTACGTGTAAAAATATTTTGAACTTCGACCTGTAATATCGTTTTTTTATATTATTGAAATATATACATTCAATGTATTAACTAATACCAATATGCAATTGCAAAATGAATCTATGCGGCTTGTGACTATATTATATGGATACCTAATAACGATATTTTTGTAACTGGAGTAATAAAAACTCACGAGAAAATTTGTATGGAGTATTTAATTTACTTGAAAAAGGAACAAAATATGCTACACAAAAAAATACAACAAAATACGATGTGTAGGTGGGTAGGTGGTAAGTTACTACCTGTGGTTTCATACGTTATTTTCAAAGGTTAACTTGTCAAAATATTGCGATTTTAGCATAATCCAAATGAAATGTGATCAGAGTGGTTTTTACGAATAGATAGGTACTTGCATATAAAACAAATATAATAAGCACATTTCTTGAACAACAAAAAATCAATTTTGATATTGAAACCCTTGAAAGTAGAAATAAACTTAATGTTAATGATGTACTTTGGATCTACAAGTTACTTCTATACACGAAGTTTGTCTTGAATTTATTGTTGAGTTGAATGCCCTTGCCCCTCAAACGTTTTTCGTGCACAGTTCGCCAAAATTAAAGTCACTTTTCTCCGATTAGTAGAATGTTAGCTAAAGGCATTTCAAAATAACATTTTGATTTAAAATTAAAAATCTATGTTGTCATTCAAAAAAGTTAAAAGGTTTAACAGTTATAAAGATAAGAACAATTTAAAAGTTAAATTAAAAAAAAAAAAAAAAATGTTGTTTTAATTCGACTGTAGATTATGAGATAAAGTAGGTGTGTATTCTTTTATAAATTTAAATGAATTTATACGTTATTATAAAGATAAATAATGTTAATTATATGTATTTATATATTAAAATATAAAAATAATTTATATTCACAATAATGTTATTCTAACTGTTAGCTAATATTTATTATGTACTAATAAATAAAAATTTATATACAATAAAAAATTGAAAATATGCATTTGGTTTATTAAAAATATGCAATTATTATTAAAAACGCCAAAAACTGAAATCTTCACTCAAAAAAATCATACGTTTAAAAATAAATAAAATAATATTCTCAACAGTAATAATACAAAAATAAAAGAAATAAAAATAAAAATAAAGTAGTTTAAAATATAGTTAATACGTAGTAATGGGAGAAGTGGCCGGACTGATACAAGGGATACGCGATAGCCTTGTGTGTAAGTCCAGTATTAAAAATTATTAAAAATACTTGTTCTCGTGTTATTACCTTCCTCCTGTTTTTTGGAGGGTTCTTGAGATTGTGATTCGAGAATACGATCAAATACACCGTTATGTAAATTATATGGTAAAAAAATCTGTACTAACATTAAGTATTTTGGGCATGCACCTTACCTGGTTCGCCGCAGTGAATACCTGTAGTACGTTCCTCGGAGAAAGATGCAAGGTGACACAAGTTACGATACGACTTAAGAAAAGCTTAAGTTTAAATAAGAAAAACAACTCTGATTTAACTTATAAAAAAGGAAGTATTAAGTTGTCGCTCGCAGAATCTTGTGGTGTGAAGTGTATGGTGGGTTTTGAGTAGAGCTCCTGCTCGCTTGTCTGGTGCACCTGCACTTGTAATTTTGTCGGTGCTCATGCACTCGATAGTTTGGCTGGTGCTCACTGCTCATGCACTGGCGAGAGAAGACGACGTGGTCAAGACAGCCAGGGTCGTAGGCAGCTCCAACAAAGGCCTCCGCGTCCTTAAAGAAATCGGCTTTCTCCCCGACGATGGAGAGCCTCATTGGACCATCCCTTGTCACTGGTGGCACACGAAAATAGATCACACGCTTTGCGCCGTATTGTCACAATAACGTGTGAGTTCCTACATGACCAAACAATGTAAATCGTTTCTCTCATCAGTGATCAATAGGGATTATTGGTTTTTATTGACGGCTATCTGCGTGCGACAACTTTACCGTTATTTATTAATGAAATAATAAAATGTACAATAAATTATGATGTGTGAGCATATCATTACACAACTATTCATGCTATTCAAATTCAAATGTATATTTATACAAAACCTTTTGCATGGTATTTTAAAAACTGAACTATCTTCTCTTAGACTTTACGTTGTTATATAGGCATTTTGAATTTTTAAATAGTGTCAATACATACTGTTACACGATAAAAATGTTTATTAACAAAATGTACCATAAAAAATGGATTTTTCGTGTTTTTATAGTTGAAATATTTAATAATATTAATTTTATTCAAAATATGCATTAATATACATTTTATCTAAAATATGTAACATAAAAACGCCATATAAATATCTCATCATGAGATGAGTATGAAAATTATTGCTAACATGATGAACATTACTAACAAAAGCAATAATCAGATGTAGCAAAAAAACGTACTATCGCATATATATTCTAGTCATAGATATAATTTGGCACTCTCCGTTGCGTTGATATATGCATTGTATTAGTCAACATATAGTTAATAATTAATCAATAACATAATTTATAACAAATAATTATTTTAATTCGTACTATAAACATTAATAAACACAGGTTGACGTTAACATCGTTATATACAATCGTTAGCATCAACAGCGTAATTTTAACGTCGTTTGCATCACTTCGTTAAACAATTTTTGTCGTGGAACTTCCTTTCACCAGGTGGTTTTAATACAACAGATTTAAGAATTTCCTCTGTTATTAGCATTCTAAAAATTGGTAGTGTTTTATTGGACACTGCCACCGGAGACGGACTAGTCACAGACTCTTTGACCTCTTTAGGAGAGAATAGTACACTAGACATCGGTGGTGGTGGTGGAGGCGGTGGAGGCGGTGGAGGCGGTGGGGGCGGTGGATGTGTTGATGATGGTTTAAAAAATGCCGGTATTGAAGTAGGTGGCGGTGGAGTTGGAGGTAGATTTAAAACTGGCCGTTGCGATGCTGACCTCGTTTTCGTAACTGACGATGTGAAGGCGTTTGGCAGGCTTTGTTCAAAATTATTTACTGCTGAAGTAACAGCACCTCCCGAATTCAGTCTTGACAACGTTTCATAGGAGTAATTTATACCGATAATGTGGGTAGAGTTGTTTGTCACTTCTCCTACACACACACACACACACACGACATAAGCATAATTAGCGATTATGTGATATTATTATTATCTAAAATTTTCCAAATTACTTTCAAGGATTCCGATTCGACTTTTCAGTTTACCAATCTTGCTATTGGGCGTTTCGATGTTTCCTAAATGATAATTAATTAAATTTTAAATTTTAATTTTACCATCCTGAGTATACTACTTTCTATAGACATCATCTGAGTTCTGAGATCGTTGATATTTGGGATCAACGTGTTCAAATCGTTTTTAACAGAGGTCATATCTAATTTTAAACTCTTAAACTTTTCATCACAATTTTCCTTTTTTTCTATCATTAATTGCTGCTTCTCTATACTATATTGTAGTTTCTGAACAGTCTCCGTTAATTCACGTATGTCCGTAACTTCACGTGTTTGTGCTTTGTTCACTAAGTAACCTTCTTCAAAACAATGCAACTGAAAGTTAAATCAAAAGAATTTATTAATATCAATATGATTATTGTTCAATAGATTTTTGAAAATTTAATTGTTTAATACTAGTAATTCTCTTGATCTCGATTTCTTTTCTTCGCCTCTACATTGTTCTACAAAGTATACAATTTTATAAGATATTTTTAGTTAAAAAATATTTTACAATATATTTTAATTTAAATATGTAAAAAATTAACCTTCTAATTCACTAATCTTTTCCTTTAAACGTTCTTCATCACACCTATTATTTTTTTCGATCATCGATTGTTGCTTTTCTACTGTCGTTTGAAGTTTCTGAATATTGTTCAATAATTCATGCATACCCGTGACTTCAAGTGTTTGTGCTAAGTTTGTTAAGCAACGTTTTTCAAAATCTTGCAACTGAAAATTTAATTAAAACCATTCATTGAAATCAATATCAATATACGATTATTATTCGACAATTATTTGTTCAATACTTGTAATTGTATAGATCTCTGTTTTTCTTTTACGCCATCATATTTTTCTAGAAAATATAAAATTTTAAAAGATATTTTTAATTAAAAATAGTTTATAATATATTAATTTAAACACATAAAAACTAACCTTCTAATTCGCTAATCGTTTCCTTTAAACGTTCTTCATCACGCTTATTCTTTTTTTCAATCATCGATTGTTGTTTTTTCTACTGTCGTTTGAAGTTTCTGGACATTCTCCGATAATTCTTGCATACCCGTAACTTCACGTGTTTGTGCAAAATTCAATGAGAAACGTTCCTCAAAACGTTGCAACTGAAAATTATTTAAAAATATTTATCAATATTAATATAATTATTCCACAATTATTTGTTAATACTTGTAATTCTGTAGATACTTGTTTTTCTTTTTCACCTCTAAACAATTCTAGAAAGTATTGAATTATAAAAGATATTTTTAATTAAGTGGTAATTCATAATATAATATTAATTTTGAATTTTTTTAAAAAAAATCTAACCTTCTAATGTTTTAAATTTCTGTTCTAGAAATAAGTTTTTTTTCAATTGTTCTATTAAATATTTCCATAATATCATTAGACATATATATATTGATACTCGAAAGTTCACTTCCAGTTTCTGCATCAAAAAACTCATCATCCACTTCATCCTAACATTAGAAATGGATAATATTACTTTTTACAAATAGTACTTTTTATTGAATGTAAAAAAAAAATTAAGTACAATAATAATAATCGGTTATTCACAAAATTGGTCCCACTTCTTTTTTTAAAGGAAGTTTGATTGACTTATAAATAGTTATGGATATCTAAGACTCTTTCTTAACGTTAAAATACTCAAAATACTTAGGTAACAAAAATAAAAATAAATCATGTAATATATAAATAAATGTTTCAATTAAATATTTTTTCAAATAATATAGATTTAATTACACCTATATCTGTTGTACATTTCAAACATGAGCTACGCCTAGTAAGGTATGCCTAGGGTCGGTGTTAGGAGTGAGCGAGATGGTGCTTCAACTCCCTCAATGGAAGTTCCATCACTAATCCTCAGATAAAAAATATACTGTAGTATGTTCAAGTCATAGAATAATATATATTATATTTAGATTTATTGATCATGAAATATAATATAATAACTTATAGTAATCTACTACTAAAATACCAATCTATGTACAAAATTTACCTACCCCTACTTAGCATCCGTAAAAAAAATTCTATCCCCGTCCCTGAGTATGCCAAGCTATTACATTACGAACTATATATCTAATATATATATATGTATCTTGTATATATATGTATTTTGTTTACCTCTAAGTCCTCCTTCCTTTGCAGGTTTTTATCATTGTCTGATGAATAGCCGGACCAACAGTATTTCGATATGAAATATCGCATTTTACTATACATTCCAATGATACCTATAACGCAAAATGAAAAACCTATTACAAATTCGTTTGATAAATACATTTTTTATTAAACTTTAACAATCTACAACTGTTTATTCATAGGCTCGTAGTCAATAGTCATGAATTTGTATAAATAATATTATTATGATGTTGCCATGCTTTAATATTTAAACCAGATAAAATATAACAAACAATTTTTCGTTTAATTTGTCAAGTGTTCAGTTTAAAACTAAAATATTGTTTTGAAAATCTTTATATGTATAAACGATGCCTATACCTTATAAATAGGTATATCATATTTTTTTATTATTTAAATAATAGAATTATATGTGCAAAACAATTTCAATCAAGTATAAACGATGTAATATTGCATAAGAATATGCCATATTTTTTTAATAAATAATAAAAAAAGTGGTGGGTAATAAAAATTTGTCTATTCTATATTTGGGGACGGCTTCATAAGTTGTATTAAAGAATGGAAAAATTCTATTCTCCGAAAACATTAATATAATATTATAAATTTTATAGTTGAATTACTAATATAAGCGTATAGATATAAGATATTTGTTTCATACTTGTGTATGAAGACGATATTGAAATTTTTAGATTTAAAAAGTTAATGAAATTACGAGTATAAATTTTATATACAAAAAGTTATTGACTTATTTTCTATTCGTAGAGTAGTAAAATCTATTGTAAAACAATTCAAACATTTTCAAATATCGTTTATTGCAAGAAAAATTAAAAAAATAAAGCAATAAAAAAAAAAAAAAATTCAATATAATTAGTGTTGTTTATAGCTATAGAGGAGAATACTACTAGTAAAAAACCACTAGGAAGACAATTTTAAAATCAATTTGAAAGAGATCCAACAAGATTTTCTATGGACGTAGATGTCCCCAACCACCCCAACTCCACCTTATCAAAATGTTAGTACTTTTTAGCAACATTTTGTAAGATTATTTACAAAATTTGCGCGTCTTAAGTTTCATTATAAAACAAAAAAAAACTTAGGGTGGGGCTGAATACTTATGTTTATTATTTCTAAATTGATTTACACATAAATGACTTTTAACAAAATTAAAAGGATCATGAAAACCAATTGGAAATAAAAAAAATAAAAATCCTAGTATTTTACAATAATGCATTAATAAAAATTACCAATAGATAATGTGTGGTAGTGATTGCAATAGTAAGTACCATTAATATCTTCTCGTATATATTTACCTAACGTCATCACTGCTTTGGGAAATTAGTTTAAAAATGTTATAAATAAAAATATATATCTATGAAGTAATTATGATCTATACGTATTAGGTAAAAGTAAAAAACATAAAAATATAATCAAACAAGTAAACATAATTATTAATATTAAAATTGTATTCAGCAATTTTCTTACATTTTTACTTCGTATAAATTAGGTTTAATAAAACTCTAAATTATCTTTAAATTTAATAACTATATAATGGCTTATCGAATCCCGAAAACGTATTTTACGGACGAAATCTTCGTTTACAAATTTCAACCATGACTTTACAAATCGTTACTTATTGGCTACTAAATGGGTGGGGCTGAGGACATGCACATCTTAGATTTCCAATATTTGAGTCATTTAACTCCCCCGTCACTTTCAAGTGGGTTTCATTGATGAAGAAATACTTAGACATAAATTAAAAATGCTTTTCTACGTTTTTTTATCTTATAAATGTGGAATTCAAAGAGGTCCACATCGTTATAGCAAAAATTTCAGTTTTATTTTTTTAAATATTATCTACTATAAAAAGATTGTGGAAAGTATCTAAATCTGTCTCATACATAATTTAGTTGGTAAATTAAAAAAAACAGACTCTATTCACGCATTGAAAACGCCAATAAAAAATATAAAAACAATAAGACACTTTTTATAGTTTTAAACTATCAAAAGTACCTATCATAATAACTAATAAGATTGTATTTTACATTCACCAGTTTCAAGTTTGTCTAACTAATTGTTAAATTTAATGTCTTCCAGTAGTTCAGTAACTATGTTGTTATCGATGTATTTAATTGTAAATTTAAAGATATTAAAATCGAATGTAAATTAAAACAATATTAATTCATCATGTTTTGTTTTATAGGTAACTACACCATCCATAATATTAATAATTTTTATCTTACAATGTAATTTTAAATAATTATGTTGTTAATGGAGTTTTATACACCGTTTAAATAACTATTATTTATGTAGGTTATACTGTGGTCTGTGAGTATTATAAATTTATATTACTTCGTAGAACTTATGTATTCATTTTGGTTTGTGTATGCCATATTAACACATTGCACCAGGCACTGTCGTTCTGCCTTCGCCTCGCAACAGTCGTTGAAATTAAACATCAAGTATTAAAGTAAGTACCTACCTAAGTAATGAATTTAAATATCAAACTTAATTATAAGTTATAACGTACATTGGCCGTTGCATCAGCACATTACTCAATTATTATTGTTCTATGTTATTACTTTATTATAGTACGCGAGGCGAAAAGTGAGCCACGATCGTCGCGCGCCAAACGGTCATTTTTTCTGGTTTCATGGGTTCTACGTTTGTGTGCAATGGAAACAGCTGGCGCGAATTTTAAAAACGGCAGGTGGTAATTTATTGTACAATTCATTGTATTTTGGAGACCAATTTATTTTCTTTTAGCAATAGGCGCCAGTAGCTGCTGTTGCATACCACAATATTTAATATTTTGTTAACGTTTGGTTAATCATTCGACATTCGAGATATGAGTTTACACGTGTTTTTATTCGCTTATTATCTACGTTTGTAATCATATTTCCCGCGTTCTTACGTGGTTGGTTTTTAAAGTGCGCGCTTTTAAAGTTTGAATGTTTGTAGTATTTTAATTATTTTTTTAATAATTATTCGTATACAATAATAGTTTTTAAATGTCATATCAAGACACACATTATCAAACGAAGAAAGTTATTTTTCATGTTTATAATTATTTCAAAACATTGGCTGGTGACAAAGGTAAGTCAGAAATTAGTAATTTTTTTCGTCAAACTCGTGAAATGACTGCTGAAGCGTGTGGCGTAAGTCTTGCTTGTGTTAAACGAGTTTGTGCTGAAGGGAAAAAATTATCTGTGGGTGAAAATCAACTAGCTGCCGAACCTTCTTCATTTAAGTCTCCAAGGAAAACTTATAAATGTGCCAAACCTATGACCTACTTAGACGATTTTGACAATGAAGTTGTCAGAAGAACAGTTCATAGATTTTATGATAATGGTCAGTATCCAACTAGTGCAAAAATATTGGGAGCGTTGCATGCAAAAATTAATTATTCAGGTTCACAATGGTCCATGCGACATATTTTGCGTAGTTTAAATTTCAAATACAAAAAATGTAATGATGGCTGTAAATTTCTAATGGAAAGGAATAATATTGTTTGTTCTCGAGTTAAGTTTTTGAGAAAAATGAACGAGTTTAGACGTAATAACGATACAAGGCCAATAGTTTACTTAGACGAAACATGGGTAAACCAAAATCATACGCGAGGATACATATGGCAAAACTCCGACAACACCGAAGGATTAAAAGTACCTATTGGAAAGGGTGGTCGGCTAATTGTGTGTTATGCTGGGTCACCTTCATTTGGTTTTGTCAAAAATTCAAAACTGGTTTTTCGTTGCAAGTCGGGATCGCAAGCAGACTATCATTCTCAGATGAACGCCACCGTTTTTCAAAAATGGTTTATAGATATGTTGGGCAATTTAGAAGAACCTTGTATAATTGTAATGGACAATGCCACATGCCATTCTACCTTAACAGAAGAATATCCTAAGGCAAATACTCGAAAGGCAGATGTATACAAAAATGGTTACAAAACAAATCTGTAGACTTTTCTCCAGTAGAGACATTAAGCGAACTACGGGAAAAAGTCAAATTGACGATGCCGAAAGAAAAAAAATATAAATTGGACGATATTGCACTTCGAATGGGCCATGAAGTGGTAAGACTTCCTCCTTACCACTGCCAATATAATCCAATTGAATTAATTTGGGCACAAGTTAAGGGTAAAGTCGCGGAAAAAAATAACACCTTCAAAATGGCAGATATAGAAGTGTTAGTAAATAGTGCTTTAGATGCAGTCACAACAGAAGATTGGGCAAAATGTGGCGACCACTGCGATAAAATTCAAGAAGACGATTTGGTGAAAGAAGGATTAAGAGATGAAATTTTGGAGCCTACTATAATGACAATTAATCCCGACGACAGTCCTACTGACGAAGACGATGATGAGGACGATATGATTAATTAAAAAAAATGTATTATATGTATTACTTGTGTTATTTGTATTTTATTATTTTTTTTATTATAATTTATTAAAAAATCTACATTACGTCGTTTGAAATCACTTTATAGGCGGGAAAACAGTAGGAATAGGTGGAGTAACCCTGACGAAAAACAGCCGCGATGATCGCGGCTCACTTTTCGCCTCGCGTACTATATAGTGAACTGTTTGTGATATTGTGATAGTCGCGGGGCGGAATGCTTATTTACAATAATAATACATAATATGTTATCACTACGATAACAATTGATAACACAAAATATTATCAACTTTAAACGAAACTAAATCTATATCATTATTCATTATATTATGATATTGTTAGAAACGTTATTAGTTATTTAATTAATTCTCACGAAAATTATTAAAGCGAAGTTAATATGCACTTAAATAAGTAACACTGACTGTATTTACATTAATGCGTTAATATTTACTCCGCTATGACAGGTTTTTATTATTTTGTAATCGTCGGTCATGGTGACAATCCTATATTTGAAATGGAATTCATGTCTAGCAAAGAAGTTAAAGTATGTTATAAAATCAATTAACACTGAAGCTATGTATTGTGCACTCGTGTTTGTAATTTTAGTTTGTATATGTCTTGTTTAGTATAATGTATATAAATTAGCTATCAGCACATCGATTGTGTTAAGTTACCTATAATATAGTATAATTCAACTATAAAATTATGAAAATATGCCAATATTATTTTGTTAATATTTTGTTTCAAACATGCAACAATTATGTTATAATACATTAAATTGTTTTAACTTATTGTAACATATTTTAAATTAGTAGGTCATACATTATAAAAAATTTTTCTTGATAAAAATCAGTGACTACCTTTCTGTTCAGCGATAATAATTTATACGACTTTTAATTTGTAAATTGTTGTTTACATAAATAATTAAGTTTAATCAAATTACTATTTTATATAGGTAATTATGTCTTATAATTTTTAATATGTTATAGAAAGAAGACCATAGCCATTTGAACCAGTTTATAGCTCATGCTGCCCTAGATCTGGTTGATGAACTGATGTGGAAATCTACATCTATGTATTTGAAAACTGTAGATCGATTTAATCATTGGACGGTGTCAGCTTTTGTTACAGCCAGTCGAATGCGATTTATTATGGTACATGATTCTAAAAATGATGAAGGCATAAAAAATTTCTTCACTGAAGTTTATGAAATGTTTATAAAAGTAAATATGAATAAAATTAACATGATATTTTTTTCTTTTTTGTTATATTATGCAAATATTATAGCTTGTATGAGTGTTGGTATTATATAAAATATATATTATACTACATACATAAATGTAAAAAAATTTATATTGCCTATTTATTGTTATCCACAAACTTATCTTTGATGTTTTCTTTATACTTATTTCTGTAGAAAAAATGATTGTTCATTCTATGTTTTCTTTTGATTTATTTTTATGATGATTTTGTACAACTAAGTAAAATTACTTTCCACTTTATAATAATAATTATCAATCATAAAATTTTTTAATTAAAAAACAGTTTTGCTTATCTCATCAGACCACAATAGTAAGTAGTATTATTGGTTATATCTTTAAAAACTCTAAGGGTCGACACTATTCATTTTTGAAAGTTACATAATTATTTGGTGTGCAATATTCCGTCTTACATCAATTTAATCCAAATGCAATATGCTACGTTAAAAATATATATAATCTCTATATCAACACATTGTTTTTAATGACAGTGGGCACATTAAATGCTTTTAACGCATCTGACTTTGGTATCTAGGTGTATAGTAAAAATATATTAAAAATTAAAAACAAATAGTTTGGTTAGTAAATCTTAATCTGATTAGATGCATTTGTTTTCATCACAAACATATTTTGAACAAATAGTGTGGAACTAACTTTTTTTACCTACAAATTAAAATTTTCGAATTGTTCTTGAAAAGTTATTAAAATTTTACCTATGTAGCATATTATTAACAAAATATTTTACATTTGTATTAAATTAAAAACTTTTTTAGATAATATAACCAATTTTACCCTTTACAATCTTCTTACTAACTTATTTGTTTAATTTCAGTATGTAATGAACCCATTCTATAAGCTAAACATGCCAATCAAATGTGGATCGTTTGACAAAAAAGTACAATTCTATGGTCGTAAATATTTAGTCAACTAGTATTTTATAACAGATACATTTGTAATTATTGTGATCTTTATTTTTTTTTTTCATGTCAAAATATAAACTAATTTATTCTTTAATGTTTTATCAATTGTTATTTTTAATAAATTTTGAACATCTTAATTGATAGATATATTTTGTAAAGATATTTACATTCATATTATTCTAATAATTATTCTAAGTATGTATTAATTAAATTAAACACTAAACACTAGGGTTCATTTACTAATAAGTACATAAATAATGAAAATCAGTAACTAAATGTGTATAAACTAGTTTACTATAACTTATTAATTATTATTCAACAATAATGTCTATCTATAATATCAATAAGTAATATTTTGATGATACATTTAAATTCAATGATGCCATTTTACATAATCACTTGAGTCGTATGGTACCTGAAACATTATAGTTATGAAATATTATAGGAACTCAATTTTTATTTATATTATACCATTCATTTAATTAAGTAACATCATACAATTGGCATTATTAATAACCAATACTTATAAAATTATTATTAGCAAAATGTTTGCACTATATGAGTTATAAGTTGTATACAATGAATTAATTTAGTGAATTAACTTCACTCAGAATGGTTTTTAAGATACACCATCATTTTATATAAATATTACAAATAATTATGAGATTACATAAAAAATGCAAAAAATATTTATTTTTTTAAATATAATATTAATTTTGATAATTTAATATAACTTAATAAATTTATGTTTTTAAATTTAAAGAATGACAAAAATTTATGTTTAAATTATAAAATGTTACTAATCCATGTTAAGATATTTATAATTATTATTCATTTTGAGTTATTTTTATGTATTGTTTTATTTTGCATACCAATAAGATAGTTATAAAGAAAGTTGAGTTAATTTTTGGTTAATTATCACTTTTTTATTTTTAATTAATTAATTTATTAAAGATGCTCTATCGTTCTACTGAGTACTGTTCATTAATACAGTTGGCTATGAAAGGAAATTAAAATGTTCAATAATTAAAAGTTCATCTAGGTTTATAACAAACAATTTAATATTAATAAATGCTCATTATATTTCATGTTACCTATATTATTTCAATGTTAAATAAACTTACTCTTTCATAGTTGTCTATTTTTGGTTCAATTTTATTCATTTTTCTCATTTTTCCATAATTGTTATTGAACATAGAGTATCCAACAAATTTCTTACCAACAAAAAACTAATAGACAAAAAATAAATGTATGTTACTTTAATATTATTAAATAATATTGATATATTTGTATAAATAAAAAAAAATTTTTTTTAACTTAACATACCCCTCCGCAATTCTGCCAATAACATGTAAAAAATAATGAATTAATTATTAACACAGACAAATAGTTTAAACAATTTAATATTAAAATAATTTTAAAATAGTAAGTAAGGAATTATGTAAATACAGAATATATCAGTAAGTTGGAACTTTGCGCAATAAATTTTATACATGCCACTTAATATAACTCATAGATTTCTATACAACCTGTTCTTATGTTATACATTTATTTTAAAATATTGGTAGGTACTAGATAGTTAACTTATAAATTATAATCAATTCATATTTTAATATATTATCTTGTATGCTTATCGATCAAAAATCAAAACTCTTTAACTATCTATAGCTTATGCTTTTATATTGTATTAATATTTTATTAAAAACACTTAAATAAAATATGTTGAGTTAAAAGATTATATATTTAAATAACTTGTTATCCAAACTTGTTAGTAACCACTCCTTTTTATACCTTAATTCAAGGTTTTTCAAACTTTTTTTTTACTTAAAGGCCATTTATAAAAATTAATTACACTGTATGAGATATATGAAAATATATTTTAAATCACATTTATAATTTTTAGTTTCATAGAAAATAGAAATGTAACAAACCTTTTAAATATGTACGAACTCATAACAGTTGTTATGAAAAGCCATTGATTAGTGAAGTTTTAAGAATAATTTAAATTTAAAGTAGGTAATATATTTTGTTAAAAACAGTTTTGTTATATAGCTTTATTTGATATTGAATTCAAGGCATCAATTTTCATAGTTATTTTTTGTTATAATAGTTACTATTATTAACTAATAACAATATACTTTAATGATATTTATATGTTTTTAAAATAATCAAATACAATTATTCAATACTCACTCTACTGTCCAATTGGCACATCAATAAAATATTAATAAATAATGTATTTGTAATAAATAAAGATAAAAATATCAAAAATAATATCAGTTTTATAACTATTAAGTTATTGTAAATTATATGTATATTTAAGTATGGGTGACTACATTCTATTTTAGTTAAAAATTATTTTTTTCATTTGATTTTATAATGAAATTTAATTAAAGTTGTGCTTATACATTTTTATAAATCATTTAAATTAAAAATTAATAATTAACAAAGAAAATTGTCTTTAAATTTAGTAGGTAAAAAAGTATAATATAATTATATAACAAAACACTTATTACAATGCTAGCAAGAGTAGTACAATAATTATAATAAAACATAGCAGTTATAATGTTATTAAATGTGAATTTTATATTATTTATAGGTGCCCAATTTTATTATTTATGTGTCACTATACAATTCTATAAATTTATTGTTTTGTAAATGGAGTTTTTCTGTCAATAATGATAATATTAATAATGATTTGATTAGCTGTAATTTAATTTATAATAATATCTAAAAAATCAAATTTAAAAAAAAAATTACTTTATTTATCTATATGGTTTAATATTCATAAATGTACTAATTAGTATGCATAATATGCTTATAAATTAGCAGGGTAACTTGTATCTCTTCAGCTTACATCTTTATAATAAATTCAATTTTTTTTAGAGCATTCTTAAGTATAATACTTCCACATACTACATCCACATTAAGAAGTTCTATTAATTTATATATAGGTATTGTAGATCGAGGTGACATGAAACGATTTTGACATACTTTCGTATTCTAAGCTTTAAAAAAATCGCACTGGACTACAAAAAATACATAAATGTTTTCAAAGTCTCAATAATAGGATAAGACCTTCCATTTATTTTTTCAACCTAAACCAGCTTTAAAAATAAAAAATACATATTACAAGTCATCTCAATTTTTGGATGATTTGTAATAGGTAGCTAGGAAAATTTAATGTAAAATTCAATTCATGCACGTAAAAGTTAACTTGTAACAAAATATTTATTTTAAAAATCAATTTAAACAAATTTTAAATAAATATAAAAAAAGAAAATGAATGACAATCTTTTTTAACAGAGTACCTATTGGTACACATAATTTTAAAATAATAAATTAAAAAATAAATATGCAATTTGTTAAACATATAAAAAAAACTCAATAGAATACTTAATAACAAAATTTAATGCCTAAATACTATTGGAATTGAAATTGCCTCTTTTTTGATTTTTAACAAACATTTTTTTTTATGCAGTTTTGGTGTGACAAGTAACTCCCAATCTTTTTCTGTAAAATAAAACTTAGGTTATAAAATTGGAAAAAAATATTTTTAGAGTTTTAACTACAATATTCTTCTTTTGAAGTGTTCTTTAATGCATAAAAAAATATACAAAACTAAACGCGACTTCATTCACTAACATCTGAATCACTTGAAAAAATCACTGTTATTTATCGCTGGTAATTTTTTTTTGACAGTAGTGATGAGACTAATCACTTGGTTGAAGATAACAATTATTATCACATATATTATGAATTCATTTTTAATGGAGGTAGAATTAAATTATATCAAATATCTGGTAAACGGTCACTTTGTACTGTTCATTGTTTAAAATGCAGAACGCGGACACTTTGTACTATTATATACATAAAGTATATATTATAAATATAAGTTTTATACATAAATAGTAACTAATAATTAGTTAAGTAATAGTTTTTATTATTACAGCTAAATATTATTTTTATATTATACTACCTTTTGACATAATATTTATATTGTCATTTGACATTCATATTTAATATAGATTATAATATTATTATTATAATATTTTTTATTAGCTTATAATCTAAAAACCATAACATCTAAATACTATTTATATATTATACTACTTTTTGATATTTTTTTTTGGTTTTTTTGATATTTATATTGTACACAATTTTACATGTAGTTTGAATGATGTTATTGATTATTTGTTTATTTAGATTATTATTATTATTATACAATCAATATTTTATAACAATTTTTTCTATTTTAATAATTAACACTATACATAACTATTAGTTACTACTTATGTATAAAACTTATATTTATAATATACACTTTATGTATATAATAGTACAAAGTGTCCGCGTTCTGCAAAGTACCTTTTTACCAGACCGTACAAAGTGACCTAGAACCCAAATATCTACACAGATAATTTAATATGTTTAAACAAAAACCAAATTGTTTCATTTCACATCGTAGTTCCAAGTCACCTTGATCTACGGTATCTATACCTAAGTATGAGTTTTAATAATGTGCCTCATAATTTTCTAAAATTAAAATAAACTGTAGTTAATTATAATACTACACATCTCAAAAATATAAAACAGCACAATAGTAAAAATATTAAAATGCACTTATTTATTTATGAATACATTTTTAAAAGGTTGTTTTAAAACATTTTTAACAGTTTTGGAAAAAATTGTGTTGTTTTAAATTAAACATGAGATATACCTTTAATATTACCAGACAATAAATTCTACCTAATAAATTAATAAGTATGTATGTAATAACTTCAAGAAATAAAAATTAATTTATATTATAATATCATAATATGTTAAACTTACCAACTAAGTATTGCCCAAAAATCCATCAAAATGATTGCCATAACAAAATAAAAAAATGTTAATTTATTATAGCTATTTTATATTAGAGATTTAAATATTTTCCTTTAAAAAAAAAAAAATTTAGATATTTTAATAATAGCTGTTTAACAAAATAACTGCTCTTATTTTAAATTACAAAAAACTCTTGACGATTAAAATTAATTTTTGTACACATTTCATTTAAAATCATATAATATGCACGCTTTAAAATTTGTTTGAAATGTATTTACAAAATTACTCATTAGTATGCATATATTTAGCAGCATTTATCATAGTCCATTTAATTTTTATTGCATAAATACCATGGAATATTTTACAAAACACTTTTAATTAACTTTTCAACAATGGCAAGTTTTCCAAAAGTTCAAATATTATGTTCTATTGTAGTTAGTCATTAACAGACAGAATAAATACACACAATTATTCTAATATGCATTAGTCAAATTAAAATAATTTATTTAGTACTTTAATCATATTTTCAAGCATCTACAATATACACTAAAATAACTGATAACTTATAATGTTATATAATATGTTTAGTATATAACTATGTCTTAACAGTCAACATATTTCTATTTAATTAATTGTAATTTATTTTATATTCATGGTCTTATGTTTGAGCCAAGTAAAAAAGTAAGGATTTAATATTTAGTTAAAATATCTGCAGACAAATTTATATGGTTATAATTTTATTTTTTAAATGTCTTGATCTTCTTTTGAATCATAAATACTAAGTATTTGTTACAAAAAATATTAATTTCAAAAATTTCAACTAATTGGAATCTACATTTTCATTTTGTATATACTTACTATCTAGTATCTATATATATATAGAATTATATGAAACAATTATATTTTTTATATACCTATATATATATATATATATATATATAGATAAGTATATAAGTATCTGCTATTAGGTATGGAATTAGTAGTTGGTACATTAATTGAGCCCATTAATTAGTGTGTATTTACATCCACAAAAAATCTTCACTAAATATTGAATACCTAACAAATATTTACCCATATATTATAATATATATATATATATAAATATATTATGATGGATAATGGATATATCTGTAATCATTATATAGCTATATAG
Source organism: Melanaphis sacchari (assembly GCF_002803265.2). NCBI lineage: Eukaryota > Metazoa > Arthropoda > Insecta > Hemiptera > Aphididae > Melanaphis > Melanaphis sacchari. The sequence goes on from NW_020271295.1 coordinate 23,022, forward strand.
GCACCTATTTTATTATTAATGTAACTCTGTTATTGATACCTATTTATAAAAACAAAGAATCAAATATAATATGAGCAACTATAAAATGTATAGAATATTCATTATCTAGGTAAATAAGTAATCCATGTATTAATTTTTATTCAGAAATATGTAAATAAATTTGTGTTTGTGTAATAAAGTAGATACCTATACAAAAAGTAAATAACTTTTTGCGAACAATTTATAAAAATATTACCTTCTACTTGTACAATATTAAGTTACAATATTGTGATATTTTTTTCACGAGGTACCTACCTATCATAATCAAAGTTAATGTATTATAATGTTATAAGTAATATTATAGTACCCGTCTACCAACTAACACATAAAATATGCATGAGATACATAGAATATGTTTTACTATCTACTAACTAATTTCAGAAATTTCTAAAGGAAAATAAATTCTATTTCAGAAATGTAATCAATTAAAAATAAAAACCAAACATGTACCTATATTTTTTTATACAGGAGCTTAAAAAAAAAATTGATTTTAAATATATTTTAAATTAATCAAATACTTCCAATTAGTTATCCAAGTAAATTTAAAATGCATATATACACAAATTATTTAAGGAATACTAAATAATGACATAAAGCCATGGTACAAGACACTGGTACCTATAATAATATTGATAATAATAATTGTGTTCTATTCATAACTCAGAACACCTACGTTATGACATCATAGTATAATATTACTATCAAAAAACAAAATACTTTAAATAATAATAGATGATATTAATACAATAGTTATTAGGTTATTAATAATCTATGATGTTATGATTTATGAAAACTAAAATTAAAAAAAAAAAAAAGATAAAATATTGCACTAATTATTGGGGAGTATTGAAAATTTTAAAAATAATAGTAGGTAGGTACCTAATGGCTACTATGGTTTTTGAACGATAACTATACGTTTTTAGTCAAACGATTGAAAATACTTAAAATTCAACTAACCACTCACCGCTCCGGGCGCTTATCCAAAAAATTATTACCTACGATATCGAACGTATAATATTGCTATATAAATTAATTAGTTATCGAATGATTAAACACATTCAATTTTTTTTTTTTTTTGAATTAAAATTAAAATTTAATAAATAAGAATAAAATAGTAAAATAGGTACTTATATATCGATGTAATAATAATTAATAAATACATTATGCACATAAATTTGTGAGTGTGTATAAAAAAATCACATAAATATGTGATAAAAATATAGTCATCAATTATAATAATTAAATTATAAAAAGTATGGCTTAATAAATAACGCGTTAATAAATAATAAATTGTAATAAGTTGGGTAGCTAACTACCCAGGTTTAACTATACTTGGTGTTATAAACACCAATAATTCCTGAATAGTGTCAACTAACATGACGTATTCTAAATATTTTAATAAATTAACTGAATTATGCGTCATATAATTATATTTATTTTTAATGTTTACCGTTTTGTCTTCATTTTTTACCTTTTTCTGCCGTAGTTTAGTAATTCTAAAAATGCATCATTGACTTTCTTATCACTTCAAAATTGTAGACCAACAAACGACTTAAATAACCACTAGCCGGATCATCAAACTTTTTAAATATATTCTGAATTTGACTTTCGATATTTATTTGGATAAATAAGTACCGAATAAAATGTTCAATCATTCGATAAAAATTATTAAATATGGCAACGACCGAGAAAAAAAAATGATAAAGCCTTTTCAATTCTATTATAGTGTAGGTATTAGATATTCCGATATCAGTCATATTTTACCGAGTAACAGTATAATTGTAAAATATAAACCTAAAACAACAAATTCGATAATTACATAAGCTAGGTAAGTTTTAGGTAATATACCGGTTACCGGTATTGAATCAACTCTAGATAGGTTACCTATTTAAAAATCGTATTTTAAATTTTATTAACTGTTTTATGAAAATCATTAAAACAGTTTATGAAATATATGGTTAACATTTTACACTGTAAAAATCCAGTAACGCAAGGGAATTGTGAAAATGCATTTATTATACTGTTATTATACCATGGTCTATGGATATATTGTCTATATCTTGAGATGTTGAACTTATGTCATAAAATATGTAGGTCACTAAAAATGAGCTTTTTGTTTATCCTTATACATATTATTTTTCTTTATTAAAAAAAAAAAATATGTTTCAAAATTAACAAAATAACAGTGAGCAAAGAAATGAAGAGAAAATGCCTACTATCACAATATAAAATGCATTTATGATCTTAAGTTCTTACTATAACATAACAATACCGTTCTAGATACTTACTCTGCCTCCAAGGTTAGACTAAAAAAATGATCAAAATACATTTTTTTTTTTAATCATTAAAAATATAATAATTTTATTATATTAGATATAGACAATTTATTCTTAAGTAAAATAATATGTTTAAGAATTCATGAATTTTAGTTTATTTAAAAAAGAAATACTATAATATTATAGTTTCTAGTTAGTACATATTACCTTATTAGTACAAAAAAATACAATTAAAGAAATAACAAAAGAATTCATTCTCGTTTTTATAATTCATGTCATTTGTTTTATAAAGATATTTAAAAAATGTACTATACGAGAAATTACCAGAAAGTAGAATTTGCTGTCACTAAATAATTACTAACTAGGTAAGCAATCTTTTGTTTTGTATTTTTCTTTTTGTACTATAAACAATGGTAAAAATTATTTAGTACAGGTGTACCCTTAAACTGTAAAGATGAATAATAATTATTAATTGAGAACATTCTTTGAAATTTTTTCAAATATTAATCTTACACTTTTCCGAGTTATTTATATAAGTTATACATTTTTGTAAGATTTCTTTTTTGTTTTTTAATGACCAAAAATATATTACTTATTTTTTTACGCCTCAAATAAATATATAACTTAAAATTGTATTAAACAATTTAAGTGTAAATTTAATGCTGAAATAATAAACAATATGTACATCAATGGCTATGAAGTTTTTAATTTTCGCAGATATATACATTCAATAATCAACAGCATTAAATTACATATTATAATAATTTTATATTACTTGTATACTTATGTGTTTTAAGTTGTTATATTTATGGTTATAGTAATAAACAATAACAAATCACTTACTGCTCGTTTCCATTCTGATGGGAATAAACGTTTTATCTCTCTGTAAGCTGTATCTAAAACAATAAAATAATATAAATAGGTAGGTATCTATACTTGAAAAGTAAGAACCTGTTGACATAAATAAAATAAATTCTTTAAGTAAGTATTAATAAATATTAATTTAAAATGTTGAACATATTATTTTATATTTAAACCTGCCATTGATGAAATACTTAGGCGTACCATTAAAATATAATTTTAAGTGGATTAACTTTGCATTGCAATATATTATAAAAGATCCATCTATCTAATATGGAAATGATAACGGAAACAAAAAAGTATATGAAATATCATACCTTAACAACAGTTATAAAATAATATTTCCATTTTCGATAAAAATAATGTGAAATAATCTCAACATTAAGCCAAGACTTGACGCAGCATTCGGACCAAACACAGACACCACCTTCTAAATTTTAACTTTTTTAAGAAAATACGAATTGTTTGATTTAATTTAAAACATTATAATTAGAAATATCCATTAAAAGAAATATTTGTAATTAATACAACAACAACTAATGGCAGCTGTCGTCGATCTTTTGTAAAGATCAATAAAAAATAATAAGCCAGGACTTACTTATAAACAAATTAGCTGTATTATTGACTTTGTCCGGGTTAAAATTAATCTATTTCTCTATTGTTTTCCATTTTAGTTGAAATATTTATAATACTAACAAAATTACAACAATGAATTTTATGATTTTCTATTTCTTAATTCTGAATATGTTTTTGATGTTATCGCATAAAACTGGAAACAGATTCAACAAATGCTTATTAGTTGACGTAAATCGTATATTGTTAAGATTGGTATTCTTAATTAGATATGTGCTTACATAAAAAATATGTTTAGAACTAAGAAAACAAATTATAAAAGTAATCATTGTAATTGTGTTCATAAGTGCTCACCTATTATTTGATTTTTTTTCGAAATAAATTTATTTACATAAAAATATTTATACGATATCATAAATTATTACAGTAATTTAATCCGTACTAAAGATATAAACAATGGTTATCTTTTAAATTATCAAATATATTTTTTGATTTTCTTAAGCCAAAAAATGTGTAAGTCTCTGTATAGCAACTTATAGGTCTATAGGGGCTGAACAAATATGCTATAAAGATTCTCTGAGTCTTAAGAAATATATTGTTATAGCTTTTATTGAAAATGGTTTAGTAGTTTTTAAGTCTATAGCAGAGGCCAAAGAAAGATTTTTATACACATCGATAGATATTACTATAATAATTAATAAATAATGCGTGATAGTGTTAATACTCTAAATATTATTGATTGTGAAAACAGAGGTGAATGTATTTGTTTACAAGAATGTGTATGTGTTTTTTTGTGTAAGTCATAAGTTAATAACTTAAAATGTTTCGAAGTAATAAAAACTAAAAATGCTTCAATAATCTTCAAATTTTAAAGTGGTTTCTCGCATAGTTAAACAAAATAATTTTTAAAGATAATATTCCAAGAACTTTAAAATTTCGAAAAAAAACTAGATAATTAAACAAAAAATATAACGATCATTTATTTTGTCATAATTCAAAAAATATTATTTGTTGGGAATGTCGGGACTAGACCACTTTTGCCATTAGGTAGGTACGTATATTATTATTTACTAATTAGTAATTGCTACATGTATATTTATGGTATTCCAAATCCAATTAAATATATATTTACAAGCTTGGGATGCAAGTCAGTAATGCAATATACCTATAGACAACTACGAACATTTATTGTTCCTGGTTGTAGACATTCAGTTATTATATTGTCTTTAATATTCTGATAGACAATTATTAGAACATCTAAAACGTAACATAAGTTAAAACGAATGTCATATTTATACAAATACATCTTTGAAAATATAACTAATCAACATGACTGCATTTGGTATATTTTATATTTTTAAACTTGGCTGGTAACACAATATTAATATAATGTTTCTGTTTATTATATCTGTATATCAAAACAAAAATATTCCCATCGAGTTCCATCAGTACAGTCAATTATATAGAACATAATCAACTACGAAAATAGATTTAAATTTTTAATAAAATTTTTCATATAGTCTATATCGCCTTTTTCAATTTCATTTTTATTAAAGTATCAACTCTTTTCATAGAATTATAAAAATAAAAATAATAAAGTATTAAAAATTGTGACTTAAAATTTAATCTTTAAAAAAATGAAAATTAGATAATACAGACTGTTAGCTTTAGAAGTATATTTGATGTTTATTTAGGCGATTTTACTGTGATTTATGTGGATGCGTTGTGTGAAATTTGTACCAAAGTAACTATTTATAATTCATTGTTTCAACGTTGTTTATCTGGTTGTCTAAATGATTTCCCATTAATATAAGTCTCGAAAGAGTTCTTTTTTATATTTAGGTATGTATTGTTCAAAATATCCAACTCGTTATTTGCATCTGGTTAAATCAATTTTTTATTTTGTTAGATAGAGGCTTAGATCAGATAATATTAACTTCTTAAAAAATATTAATACCAACAGATTGTTGAAAAATAAATTTTTATTTATTATTATTATTATTTAAACAATTCAAACGTGTACAAAGTGCATAATATTATACGTATTTTATACTGTTTTAAAGATAATAAGAAATACCTAGTACTTGCATCTTTGATTTTATAACATGCAAGTTGCAATATACATCATTAATATTTAATTTTATGATTTTATTAAAAAAAAAAATCCATAAGCTTTCACTTTAAAAACATATTATACTATCCTATACATTTTTTCAAACGTTATTCACGTGATACAATATGACAGTATAATAATAGTGTAGGTACATACGATTTTAAACATAATTTTTATTAGGTAACTCTTTAAAAAAATATTATATAGAAATCAATATTTTTACAGATTTATAATGTATACTTAGAAAATAATAATAGCATAATTTTAAGTAATTATACGAAATTAAAATATTTAACTTACAAACAATATTACCATTGTTTGTATATAATACCGTTAATAATTACTCTATTAAAAGACAAAATCAATAAAATCTTTTATTTAAAGATACAATTTTACGGCTAACTGCAGTTTATATAACTATAGCTATTAGATTAAACATTAGAAATTAATCAAATAAATAACCATAGCATATTACTATCTATATACGCCATAATATCATAATATAATATAAACCCTTTGAATATTGAATATAGCTGTTAAAATGCATTAATTACCTTGAATGTAATAACGTCTTGGAGTTTGTACAGAAATTAATATTTATAATCTTTTATAAGATTGTCTGTACCATTATGCTAACAAATATTAGTAATTACTTATAATCTATACGAATGTACAGTGAAACTTACATAAAACAAAGTCTCACGGGGAACAAAAAAAATAATTGTAATATAGAGAAATTCGTTAAATAGAATTACATATTTTTTTTCATATTAATTTTTTAATTTAATTTCATATTATTTATTTATTAATCTCAATTTTAAAGAAATAATAGGTGAGTTTTGCTTTGGAGAAATATTTTTTTTATAGTTTAGAAAGTCACTTCGTTGTTCCAAGCTATCGATATCTCAGAAATACAATCCCGTAGAGTAAATGATGTTTTCTGTCCAAGATTTAAAATAACTTTGTTCAGAATACGTTTTTGATAACATATTTTTAGATTATTTATCATTCTTTTGTCTATTAGTAAGAGCTTATTTATTGTATTCGATGGAAAATATGCATGTGTAACAGATTTTAACTTTGTAAAAAGTGTACAAGAATGAGCAGCATAAATATCTACAAATTATTTTTCTTTTATTTTGACTTATTTTGTTATCAGTGATCACTTTCCAAAAATTCGTAACAAAGAAACATCAATTTCTATAGAAAGATAAATTTATGCATGATTAATAATGAAAATCATGGTTTTCAAAAATAATTAGTTAAACAAAAAATTTCGTTAAATGGAAGTTCGTTACATGGCAGTTTCACTGTATGTAATTTACCTTCTTAGAATTTTAACTAGCAAATTTTTATTTAATTTTAGATTTTAGTAGTATTTTGTAATTTATCTAAATTCTAAGCTAATAGAGAAAAAAATCAATTTTAGCAGTGCATTGTCCATTTATTCGTATACTCATATCTATCTAGTTATGATGATACAGTAAATAATGCTCAAAATGAAATAAATTACAAACAAATAATAATTTACATATTATAAGTATAAATAAATTGTATTTAAGCATTTGTTATTGTAAAAGCCACCATATTATAATTATAGTTAGCATAGCACATTCAGATGAAAGATTAAACAAACAATTAAAATGTTTGATGACATTTATTTAACACAATATTTTATATACCTATTTAATAATAATTACGTAACTGTATATTTTACCATTTCTATAATTGTTAGTCAGTAGGCAGTAATTCAACTGTTGAGGCTTATTTAAGTTAAACATTTTAAATAATATAGTTATTATAAAATAAATTTTAATTAAATTAGTACATACTAATTGTACATTTGAATATAAATGGTTAAAATACAATAACTACATTAAAGGTTGAGATTTAAAACGTTTTCATACAATATATTATAAAGTAATATGTATTATTAACAATTAATTGTAGTTTAATACGAAAATATAACTTTTATTGTGAACGATGTACTCTATGGTCTGTTAATGATTAAAATTAATAAATAATTTAACTTAAATTTGGATTGATGAACATTTAATCGCTCTAATAAATTTTTTGTTAAAAATAAATATTATTTCATCGGAGACACATAGCTGATTTTGACGTTATGAGAAATTCTATCTTAATTTTCAACATAACTTATGTGTACATACTTCGTAAGTTATTTATGTACTATAAAAATTGTCAGAAATTAATTTGTGGTTGAAATGTTATTGTTGCTTGAGGAAAAATAATACACAAGATATAAATTGAATGGTATTTAATCCTTAAAAGTCGTAAAGCTAAGACTATGTTTATTACAATATATAATTTGTATTTATATATGAACTTAAGTTTTTAAAATAACTATAATATTATATTTTAGTTTAGAAAAATAATTATACATATTATACCAAACATTTGATAAATTTAATAAGCATTTAATTGTATATAGGTATAACTAAAAATTGTTGTATAATGCACTCAAATTTAAAAGCTCAAAACATAAATGTTTATTTGAGCACCGAAACGTTACAAAATATACGAAACGATTTGCCTGACCAACGATAGTAGTATCTGATGCTCTTAATGTATAATATAACAATAGTTTTAAAAACATAATCAAATTAGGTATTTACGCCATCCAATATCTGACAAAATCAGTGGTAAAAACAAAATATTAAATTACAAGAAAAAAAAATAAAATAGCAATCGCTGAAAACAACTATTATTATTATTCTGTGTAAAATGCATTAAACTGATTAAATGATCTGTGTATATATGATATTGAAATAATTAATCACAGTAATTAAAAAATTGAAACAAAAATCTTCGATTTCAATTATTTTTTGGTATTGGATTCTTTATACCGATACAAAAATTCTTAAATTAAAGCTATAGGTATATATATATATATATATATATATATTCTATTTAAACTAAATATAATCATTTTAAAACGCTTAATCCTGTAGAGTTTGGAGCATAAAAATCATATTAAATTAACTTAAACTTTCAATTTTTAAATTCAATGGAATTCGCAGTAAATATTATCTTAAAATTTCAAATATTTTACCTATTTTTACAAAGCACAAATTAAATTAATACTTTTTTTATATAATTTAAAAATTACTTTGTTTTCAATAAATTTTCTAGGTACAAGATATTATATTGATTAAAATACTGAACGTAATTTTCAAAATACACACTCAGTATATGACTACTTAAGTAAATTATGTTTTCATTAGTTGACCTAAAAGCTTTAATATTAATATAATTATTATTGTAAAATATTCCGTCTTTTTAAGACACAGTAAAGAGAATTTTTATCAATAAAATACATTTTAGATTTTTTTTTAAGTTCTAAAAATTAAAATATAACATAATATTAATTTTTTTATTAAAAAAAAAAAAAAAAAAATAAATAATAATAATAACATAAAATATCAGATTAAAAGGAAACATATTATTATTTCTATATATTTTTATTACCTGCCTACCTATCTATTCTATTTTTGTATATAACTTAAACAAAGAATATTTAATTTAATATTCGTAATTTTTAATTTTTGTTTAAAAGTTATTTTCGAGCAAGGTTTTATTTGTTTTAAAGCCGGTAACGCATATTTCATAATTATATTATGTGATGTATTTATTAGATGTGTTAATCGTATTTACCGCTAAATGCCTTGCTTTTATAGTATGATTCATTTAAAGAATGCTATAAAATTCGTTAATCAAAAAAGTAAAATGATGTCAAATGTTAATTTATATTTTCTATGTTCTTAAAAGGTTATTTTATTATATTTATTTATAGAAACATAATGAGTAACTTGAAACCATCCATAAAAACTAAACCACAATACAAAAAAATAAATTATTTTTGAATGATTTTTATATTATAATCCCTAAATAATTCAAAACTGCATAAATTAAATAAATTATATAAATTAATGATAAAAATTAATATATGATCATAAATTATTATCATGGATTTTGAAATTCATCTATGATATTCGTATTAAATAATCTAAGTGGTGAGGTAAATGTTAAATCTTAATTAAAAAAATAAATCGATGGTACATTTTTACAATATATCAAACTAACATTGGTCATTAAAAATGTTGTTATAAATAATTATATATATATATATATAAACTATGTTTTTTTTTTTGTTCAAAAATTAAGTTTAAACGTTTATTAGCTATTTAAAAATATTTAAATTTAAATAAATAAATTTATAAAATAAAAACATTTTCAACGCAGATATTTATAATTTAGTTCAAAGTGTGAATTACACTTATGTTAAAACAAAAACATAAATTTAACATTCATATTATTTTAATGTATTAAAATAACCATATTCGTATTTAAGATCACAAATAAATACCTTGAAGATGACACTCCAAAAAGTTGGACGACGAAAGTCCAAAAATTACAATATAAACTACTGCAAAGCTGATGTGCTGCATGGTTGAACCTAGGCTTGAGTTTACCAAATGAGTGTCACTCACAAGAAGTTTTCAGTGTTTACATCGACAGTGGCGCAACCGTTCCACTACTTTGGCGCATACCCTTGCTATATATGTATACCAATATAGATGAACATGAATAACGAATCAACTATACCCTTTCATATATTGAATTTGGAAGTATAATTAGTTGTTTGTAATTATATTATAATTTAAAAGAATCATATTATAATAAAAATAAAATTAATTAAAATTTAATATTTATAATATATTATTATAATATAAGTATTAAATTGAATTATTTAAATCTTAATTTAAAACGCAATATTATTTAACTCGTATTAAATATGATAATTAATCGTTTTGAATAAATATTTGTAAAATATCATGTTCTAATTGTACAATAGTTTGTTTATATTTAATTTTTAATTTTTTTTTTTTTTTAATTTAAAATGACGAATTGTCTTAATTCAATATTATTAGACTTAACACAACGGAAGGAAGCAATATTACATTGTATACCTAATATTTGTTTTGATAAACGCAGTTAATATTATTAGTCTTATTAATTATTATCATACTCTTGTCTTGTAATTAATTTATACATTTCAATAGTTTAATAAACGTATATTTAAATGTTTTGAAATAAAATCCAAATACTAGTGATTAAAGTTATAACAGTGTCAGGAATATGACATAATATGTCACTCAAGTCGAATTTATACCAATCTACTATAGGTTATTAAAGGTTATTATTTAATAATATATGTTAGGTTCAAGATGTATAACATAATATAACAAATTGATTATTTTTAATTTGCATTAAAAAATAAAATTGTATATTGTGATATAACATTAAAATACATTTATTTTTATTTTCATAAATGCAACATAATATAATAAAATAGAATTTTGTGATTTCAAGCCCGTTGACCTCATAATATTTATATATCTCGTAATTTACGCATATTATGAGTACCTAAGTACCTAGTAGGCATCTATCGAATCTTTGATTAAGTGTAAAATATTTAAACGTAAATAATAAATACATCTTATGTAACTAAATTAAATTATTTTTTATTTTGATGAAATTGTTTAAACAGGTAGGTAGGTATATAATTTAATTAAAAATCAAAATTTAACTGCATAAAATAAAAGAAAATATTACTTATTATTATGTATTTTACTAATATAATTTAGAATTTCAATTACAATTTTAAGTTATATTTAAGACCTAATAGGTGTGAAATTATCATATGAATATATAATATATATATTTCAGTTTAATTTTACTGAAGAGATTTTTATATTAAAGATGTCTATTGTCCTATCGTTGAATTTTGCCAAAAGTATTAACAAATAACAAACAGAGTTTCAATTTAAAAAAATAAAATCTTTGAGAACTCTTGAAAGCTTAAAATTTAAATTAAGTTCCAGTATCTTAATTCCTATCTATAGATAAATTAAATATAAGCGTAACAGAATATTTTAATTAAGTTTCTCACAAAAAATATGCATTATTTCCTGTCCAGCTCACAAACCTAAAATCATAGATAAAATTGTTATTGACTAATTTCATCGTTACAAGATACCTATCAAGTTTCAAAATATTTAGATAAATTTTAAGCTATTTAAACTATACTAACTTATTTATGCCGTTTTACCATACGTCGGTAATGACTTCCTATAACAAAAATATACGATATAATATTTTAATATATCTATATTCGATGATTTTGGCAAAAACTAGTTCAACCTACTGTATTACTGATTATAGTCAATAAAAATAATATTTTTAGAAATAGATGCCAATATCCGACCCAGTGACTCACTGTTTCCGCTGAAAATCGTTTTTCTAATGTTATATTATCATTGACCTACACGATGACGAGTTGTGTTCAAAACATACTTTACGATAGAGCAAAGACCAACTTGCGCCTAGGTTTTGATAATTTTACGGCCTACGGGATTTATCACATTTTTACAAATTTTATTTATTTGTATGTTTTTGTATTAGGCCTAAATATAATACGAAGGTATGTAATCTTGTGTGTGGTTTAAAAGATAATTTGAGTTGATCATCTCTACGGTAAAGAGAATTATCTTTTTTTTTTTAAGTATCTGTGTTGAAATAAGATAAGATTTCAAACAGTGAAAATTTAAATTTATATTTTTTCGGAAACCTGATAATGTATAGTTGAATAATATCTAAACATGCTAAATAAACTTCAAGTTATTTAATTTGTTTTCTATTATTTTATTAATATGAATGTTGATTTATTTAAAAGAAATACCCAAAATATGTTTTTATTTAAAAGTATTATAATTTTTATATGGTAAAATAGTTTGCCTCCGAAAATAATACGGACAATATTCAATTTTATTTATACATATTGCATACCATTATTATCCCATCATTATTTTCAAAAAATAATTGTTTTAAATTGTTTCATGTTATTCTTAACTAAATTTATTATTGTATTTTATAAATTAAATTATTTTTACTTAAAAAGTACTAGACAATTAGATAGAGTAAAAAACCAATTATGTAAAAAAAAAATACGTTAAGTATTGAAATACATTTAATTGGCAATACAATTAAAGTATCTATCAACTACTTAGGTACTTGAGTATACCGTCAGTCATATTATTTTGAATGTACTTTAACTGAATATTTAACTAAAACGTTAAAACATTATTCAGTACTTAGGCAAACATTTTAATGAGATCATAACTTATAAATAGGTAATAGGTACCTTCTCCATATTATTCTTCTGAGCAAAATGGTACACTGCTTACACAAATGAACAATACGAGTATGTTAAATGTTTGAGTATATTTAATTTAAATATTATTCCAATTCCAAATTTAACACTAATCCTTTGAATATGAATAATAGCATGAAATTTATATTTTGATAAATCATTCTAAAAGCACGTACGATCATACAAATTTTCAATAGTAACAATAACGACAGAAATAACTTGTGCCTGTCTATCCCTACAATATAATCCACATAGGTAATATGCAAATTTAAAATCCATTTAGTTATAACTATAAAATAATCGCTAAGTATACGGTTCAATATTATTATATAAATTAAGTACAAAAGCTCCATCATATTCCATCTAAACCTAGATAATAATAAATTCGATATACAAAATATGATCGTTTATAAAACTTTATAAAATTTTACACTCTGCAGATATAAGAGCCTAGGATCTAAAAATTATGGTGATTAAAGTTTAATTTGATATTTATCACTTTTTCTTCATATTTAGACTAGTATTGAACAGTCATTGTTTTTTTGTAATATGTTTCACAGTATCTCATTATAATAATTAACCAATAACAATATATTATTAATATGTTCACAAACTAAATTTACTTTACTCTTGATTAAAATATCATAAAATATTAATAGCACATCATTTGACAATTAATAAAGTAGTAATTATGACAGTACCTAACGTTTAACGTTAAACCTAAAAAATAATATTATTACTGATGAAACTGTGCATTACAGTACTATAGTGAAACCTTTGCACTTGATTAATTAGAAGAAAAAAAGTATATTTTTTCATTAATATTTAACGGTCAACCGATCACTTAGACAAATGCGCACGTATTAATATATAATATCACATTTTAAAATAATATAAAAACTGTGGTTTAGATATCATTAAAATTATTAATATTAGAGGTACAAATATAATTTATAAAATATATATCCTTTGCTAGAAGTTATAAATTGAATTTTTGTTTTCAATATGATGATAGTGTCACAGTGATAAGAACCCATTATGTGTAATAATATTTTAACTTGGGTAAATAAAATACTTATTTGCCATTAAGCAAGCATAAAAGACAACATTTATCATTTAAACTGATCAAGTAAATATTGTGGGCGGTATTTTACACAGTATAAGATAATAACGTGAAACATATAATATACATATGTACATATAGAATATAAGTGATATAACTAAAATTATTTTACTATGAACTATTACAAGTATAAATAAATTTAAAAACACATAATTTGAAATTAAATTCAAATACTCAGAGTGATCAATCGAGTCATTTTATAATGAGAATATGGCATAAATTAACTATTGAATTTTCTTACATAATATGACAGTAACATTTAAAATAAATATCAAATTTAAATATTACTATGATTTTTAAAGTTTTTTTTTTTTTTAAGGATAATGTATGAATTATTTAATATTATAACGTAAAAAAAAAAAAAATCAATAATTAAGTAGATAATTACCTATATAATGACATGATTTAATTTAGTATTACTTATATACAAAACAAATAAGTAAATAAGTTTTAATAATTCCTGTATTAATAGGTACATACTTACTTGTTTAATTTGTTTGTAATCGTGACCGTATTAAATAATTATTACTTTGCAGTGTATAATTAAGGGACAGACGTCAGCAATTTATAAAAGTTTTTAACTTTTAAAAGATCAGAAAAGCTTCTATTTTCTCTTAGTAATCCGTGTTCACTAGACATTCTTATTTATTTTTTTTTTTTAGTTAAATGCGTGTTAAATTACAACTAACATTAAAGTGTAAAGACCGTCCATAAACAAATCTTTCTACAACGTAAAAAATATATTATAAAAATCCGTATCTACATAATATATTCATAAATAATCGTTGATAAAAAAGTATAATATTATACTTTGATGGTACCTATTGGACATTTAAAATGTGTTTTATTATTATTATACACTGCTAGCTCGTATATAGGCAGAACATAATGTTTTATATAGTTTTGAACATTATGTTCAAAGTGATACGAATAATAAATACAGTAATCGCCTTAGGCATAACAAGGTTGTTTTATTCAGACTAAAATGAACCGATGTAAAACGTCAAAGTCGTCATTCATTTTCTGTACACTAATGTACACATATTAATTTTATATGTGCTCATGCAAGAGACATTGATTTATAAATATTTTTTTTCGATTTCCATGTAATAAATTCACTTGACATTCAATATTAACCCCCCAAAAATAAAAACTGTATTAGGGGAACATAATACTCAAATTGAATATTTTTAATCAAGCCACGTGAATGTGTTTACTGTTTTGTTCTCGTATTCACGCGAATAACGAATATCGTCAGCGTTCGTTATATAATATAATAATATATATAGGTAACGAATTATCAACGAACATACTTATTAAATTAATTGAATAATGAATACAATACTAACCAACGAGATATCCCTTAATTGGATCGTTCGTTTAACAATGTGACTGTCGTCGTATTATTTAGAGCAAAGTAGAATTTGAAGAATGAAATCGCATTAATACACTCTGCATATTATCATATACGCGTTATTAAACTAGTTGATTTATCAAGAATGATAACCCACAATATTTTCAACAGTAATGTATTAAATCAAATTTTGATTTTTGGGATCTTCAAGACGATTTTTTGCTAAAAGACCAATTTTATAATATTATGTACTTATAAATTTGTATAAATCATTTATTATTTAAGATACTTTCTGTACAGCCTGCGGTGATACAAGCTTCTATTTTTCAAAGATAACAGGAGTATTAGACCAACGTTTTTTGGGGTATTTCCATACAACTTTTCTCCGCTTACTTAAGCTTTAAATAATTTAAAATTACATTATGTAGTGTGGATATAGGTATCATTTTAACAAGATGTCAAAAATTAAAGAAAAAAATGTATTTTGAAAATATTAAATTAAATAAAGTGCAGTCCAAAACACAAAAATATTGAAAATTGCATTTTGGAAAATTTAAATTTAAAATACTACACCTATACCTATAACCCATTTAGTATTTAGATATTATTAATTTTTTTTTTTTTAACCATTAAACGTTTTATTTTAACTTTCGACAATCTTGTATGAAACGCGTTTAACTTTAGAAATAATTTATCAAAAACAATTCTCATAGTTTTTCTTGGTAGTGACTTGGAAACAATTAAAAGACTTGTAACGTGTTACAAACTAACCTAACCGTTAACAAATCAGTATTAAGCTATATATTATATTATTGCTATAAGTCTATAGCACACAGTGTATATATATTACCAATGACATATTTGAATATTTCTGAATGGTGATCAATTATTTTTGATTTTTTTAATAAAACTGTATTGGTGTAGGCTTTAGAATACGTAGGTAGGTATAGTAAAAGTTATTATTGAGTCGGGTGAAATAGTATCTTAAATAAATTCGTCACTTCGTAAAGTTTGATAAATTGCGTGGCAGATTTAACGTCCTACGTAATACGATAGCTGAATAGTTGTATTATGAATCACGACAAAGTAGAATCGGTGGCTTGGCGTGGCGCGTTTGGCTGCTACTAGTCGCGGAATGTGACTGGGAGTAACGGCCACAGCTATCAGTTACTAGCTCCTGAATGGGTGACAACCAGGGTTCATAGTGGTTAAAAACCTTGCCACACATACATGTGTTTGCTATCAACCGTAACAATCATAAAAATTGTAAATACAACCTACCGTACCAATTTTACCCCTACCCATAGTTCATAATCCCTATAACAGGTAATGGTCCTAGTCGCAAGGCTTAAGTTTAATAATAAAAAAAAAAAAAAAAAAAAAATCGGAACCGCACTTAGAAATGGAAAATAAGAGGACAGTAAGAAGACATAAATCATTATTTATTATAATTGTGTGTGTGTGTGTGTTAACACTGTCAACCGCCATGTAACTAAAATGTAAACGCATTTAAAAAATATATTTCAATTTATAGTGATGTTCTAAAGGTATATTATATTATTTAACCATAATTTTTAAATTATTAAAACATTCATGTAGTAACTATACGGTGTTTTTATATTTATACGCATTTTTGTTTATTGATATAATAATTTTTTTTTTTTTTTTTATTCTTGTTCGTCAAACCAGACCAAATGTTTTCAAACTTTAGAATTGAACTTTATTGTTTCACTTAATACAATGAATCTTTAATAATTACGTATGTTTTGTTCTTAATATTATAAACAATAAATTCATTTTAACCTGAGAAAAAGATTATAACGTTTTTACTATTATTTACTATTATCTCTATAATGAGAATCATAATTTCTGGGAAAAATTTAAAATAACAATATCATGAATAATATTGTTTTTTATATTTTAACATTTTTACTTATAATAATTATTCTATATTTATACCATTGAATGCGTTTTAATTACTGTTCACGTTTCAATCTGTCATATTACATTTTTGTAAGTATATTTTTTTACTAAAATTAAATATAATATCAATTATCTATATATTAATTTAAATTTTTTTTTCGTAAGTACCTATTTACACAAGTAACAGGCGTGAGAGTGTTTCATTTTGAATGATATATTTAAATAAAATTTTGCACCTTTTATAAAATATTGTGTGATACATAAATGTATACATATAAAAAACGAAAGGAAATAATTTGTTAAATAAACGTAATTAATCCATAGTATTCAAATTAGTTTTTCTAAAATAAAAATCAATTAAATATAATTTTTTTTTTTAAACACAAAAAATTAAGTTATTAAATATTAAATTATGAACAACTAAATAAAAAATTAAATAATGTTTCTTTTAAAAATTGATCTTATTAAATGATTTTTAGTATAATATTTGTTTTGTTATATTAAAGAGGTATCTACTTTTTCAATGGCTTAATTATTTGTTGTTATTTAATTAATCCTTATAAATTATGCTAACTTTAAACTTCTAAATACATTACAAAAAACATTAGCTGATAAAATTACAAATGGCGAAGAGACTATACGAATAATTTAATAGGTATTATATTGAGTTACAATATTATATAAATAACAGATAATGTGTATCATTTAAAGGGTTAATTAGTTTAAGGAACTATTATGACATAAAACGTTTATTTAGCAGCTTAAAATGCATTATTGTTTGTTTTTGAAAACATTAAATTTGTGATAAAATGAATTGACTTTAGATAAGTACTTATGTATTATGTACATAGCTTCGAAGAACAAGAAGATGAACATAATATATTTACATTTGATATTATTAAGAGTTAGGTATTTAATTTATAAATTCAACAACTTAATACTGTGTTAATTTTTCAATATTTACCTGGCTACTAATTATAATAATATTCTGTCTAAGTTGTATCTTGAAATACATAAAGAAATATTTTAACATTAATTCAAAAAGTTGAAGAACTAGTAAGTATTTATGCCTAAATTAATATGATTGTCATGCTGGATACCCGGGTGGTTGAAATACTTAACTCGTATGAATATTGTCGAATATCCTGAAGTTTGTACATGTTGAGAACCAACGAGTTGAAGTTATGGGGTTTTTAGTTGATAGGGAAAAGCATTTTTTAAACATATATTGACATTTTTTAGATTGTTTTATCTAATAAAAATGTACGTACACAAACATTTTTAAAGACATTTAAATTTCAAATTTTGACGAAAATTAATATTGAAATAACGACAATTTTATGTATTTTAGAGTAAATCAAAAATATTCCTGGAGACCTCCTAATGGCGCCAATCGAAGTTACCATATTATAATATAACTATACAGTGTATTATCTACTGTTTGCTAATGGAAAACTACTTCAATAGGTAGGCAACTGCTTTCCGTAGGTACTATTGGTGTAGTTAGATATGTAAAATAACCGTGATTAAAGTTTAAGTAAGTTAAGCATGAAATATATAACGTTGTTGGTCTGCTCGAAATCGGAAATGTGAAAATTCCGATAATCCGTTCCTTTGATTTGCATACAACAATGGGGTTGTCTTCGTTTTCCTAAAGTACAATACAGCAAATTTGCTTTAAGTAAAACCAATTTTGTGTCATTAATTTTAAATTTTAATAATTAAATGAAGCGGTGTGTCTGTTACCTAACACGAAGAAAAGAATCTTGTCTGATTTAATTATGTATTTTTTTAATGATAATTTTATTTTCAACCGTGTTATTATGAGTTTTTAATGCAATATTTTGTACATATTCTCATAAGTCATAACCTATTAAGAAATGTGAACATTGTAAAATTTTTATATTTTTAATAATTAAGTATAATATTATTGTCAAAATGTCAATAGGATATTGAATGTGAATAATTTACTATATCGTACGTTTACAAAACGAAAACATATAAATATACAATAATATATTGGTAGCGCCATCTAGCAATAAATATGACTGGACGCTTGCAGTTGTGGAAAATTGCTGAGTCTTAAAAAAATAGTGGTAGATGTCACTGCTCTTATCGTGTCTAGATGCATTCATTGAATAAAATGATATATAATTAATTAAAAAAAAAAAAAACTACCTCCTTTTTTTATCTTAATATATTTTACGTTTAAAACAATCATCTATTATTTCTGTGTTATATTTTCCCTACTAACGCTAACACTTTTGTTTACAGATCGAAGCCAATCGTAGACTATATTGTGCTCAAAGTTCACATTAGAGAAATTATTGTGTTTTATAAAAATTTAACAAAAATGAATTAAACAATAAAGTTTATAGAAGTATGAAGTAATACTATGTAGAATATGTATAACTTTTTTTCTTTGAATTTTGATATTCATTGCATTTTTTTTTCAAACTGTGTCCTGTTCAGCAACCCCCCATTAGCAAAACCGTTGCAAAATAATTTATATCAAATTTATCACCCATGATTTTTAACATTGAACACAAAGAATGATGTAAAGATTTAAACCTGTATACTTAGAAAAATAGATTATTTAATTAAAATATTGTCGCATATCACATCTTAAAATATTTACTTAATTCTGATGTAAATATAGTTAATTTATAGATTTTATATTCACATCTAAGAGTTTTTAAGCAAACGGGTTTAAAACTACTTTATTCCAAAATATATTGTTATAAATATACAATTTATATAATTCATTAAATTTATGTCATATTTGAAGTATACTAATTAATTAATTTTAATCTATATAAGAAACTATATAGATAGTACACATATCAATATTTATCTTAATTCTAATACAACTCTCAAAGTCTTAAACCTGTTTTCACAGATAAATATTTAAGTCAAGTAAATTGAAAAACTGTAAGGAATTTAAAAATTATCGATTTTTGTATGACCCATTAAAAACTCAGTTGATGTAACCATAGACGATTTAAAATTCTGGATTTTTAATTGTAAGTCATTTTAAGTTTTCCATTTGTAATTATTATATAAAATACTGTGACATATTTGTAAAATAACTGAAATCTAAGTGTTTTCTAATATTGTTTTAAATATATATAGTGAAACACCATTTACATTTAGATGTTTTATCGCCACCTAATCAAATAAGTGTTGAAATAATGCCCTGAAATTCAATTTTTTTGGTGGTTACTAATACATAAAAATGTTCAATACTTTTATAAAATTATACTATTATTTTAAGTAGTTAAATATCAAAGTTAGAAGTATTAAACTACTTAAGTTATATAGTTAAATATTAAATAATAATAATAGTAATTCTAACAAAGGTGTACTTATCTACAACTTACAAGGTATAAATGATTTTGAATTCGTATTTGTAGTGCGTTTATTATTTTTGATGGCAGATTTAGGAAATAACTAAACTAATTAGTAAAATAATTGTTCGATATTTTTATTGAATAAAACAAGGATGTTCAATGTAATGAATCTTTAAAAAAAATGAAATATTGTTAGACTGAATTAAAAACAATTAATTACGTTATTTGTAGGTAACAGAACTCGATCTCAGTGCTTGAAAAGATTATACACGGAAAGGAATCTAACGAAGAAGTTTTTAGCATGAGAAATTTCACTCGGAACAGGAAAAAACATATTTTGATATCGAATGCAGAGTGTTAATATGTAACAGATTACAGAACTTGATCTTCATATAAATGAAATATAGAAGGTTATGGAGGAACAGAGTGGTGCTATAAAGTTATTAAGTTATGATAGACATTGAACAAATAATATCCATGTTCTTAAAGTTAATTTTAATGTATAGATTTTGTATTATGTTTTAATAAAAATAGTTAATATTATAATATATTAAATAAGACGTACTGTTTTTATGTTTTAAGTCTGAACTAGCTTTTTATTTTTTTATTGTTTGAAATTTGCATATTTGTTAAATCGATTTAACTATCGGGTGGCTGTTAAAAAAAAATTTTTAATCATAAAACTAAAAAATAATTTGCGATTATTTTCAAATCAATTTTTGAAATATTGATGTATTTTTCAAATCTGCTTGACAGTAGGGGGACTTGTTATAAAGTTAAAATTTACCAAAAAAAAAAAAAATTAATTGATTTGCTAATTATTTTCAAAATGAGTAGGTACTTACATAATTTTAAAAACATTTTTTATGATGGGAGGACTTTTTCATGCACGTACAAAGAAAAGAAACAGGATCCAACATGAACTACTGTCTTTTATGACATTTTCAACATTTAGATAAAATAAGAAAAGTTTTAATGAATTTCTATTTTCTTTTTTCTACAAAATAGTTTTCAATTTTTTTTGCAATAAGTAATGTGTAAAAATAAACCGTGTGAATTGTGTGTGTATAGGAATAGAGCAACAATGCTATGATAGAAGGAACGGTGCAGTTTTTACTATAAAATATTATCAGTAAGTATAGATCAGTAAGTCATAATATAGCTATGATCACATAAATCCAAATATGGTTGATACGGTGTTCTTTATCAGGAAAGCCAGTCTTCGGACAATCAAGGACGAGTCAGACGTGAAACCACAGAATTTGCAATAATACTTCACTCGATATCACAAACCAACCCAGTAAATTGGACTTGGTTTATTTTTTATTTTAAAAACACTTAAAATATTTTGTCAACAATAACATAACACTAACCAATTTGCATTGAAATAAATCTAATTCTACCATTTCAACGATCTATACAGGCTGTATATTTTAAACCTAACTATAAGGATGTAAAATTAATATAAAATTGTGCAGTGTCACTATTGAAGATCTAGATTTTTATATTTATTTATGAGAGACTTGTATACTGACGTGTGCGAAGTTGGGTGAAAATAATACTGATGGCTAATAAGTTATTAGTAATAACATAGATTAATAACAACACAGAACAACGGTAGTATTATTTCATCTATGCTGTTATGTATTAGTATATATAAAAACATGGTTGTGGTTGAGAATGTTTGTATATTTGGTTACGTTTTAATACATTTCGGACACATGATAGTATGTTGCAGTAGTATGATACAGGATAGCGCCACATAATCTATCATATTTTTTAATAAAAAACAAATGCTATAAGTAAAACATTAATAATTAACGTAAAATAGGTAATCATAAAATATTATTATTATTATTATTATTTGATAATGTTTATTTGACAGATAAAAACATAAAACTGATCAAGAAAAAATTGCCAAGTCTGACCTAGTTAAAAAAAAGTTAACTCCTTTGCTTTGTCAACTATTGTTACAGTTCTTTGAACATGACGTTTTTAAAGAATTTGTTAAAAAAATTACAATACATAAAACTAAATAATATTGTATATCATATATCCTAATTTGAAATAAATTAGAGTTCTTGTCCAGTTATCAAAAAATTATTAATGTAAATCTTGATGTATATTTATACCTACTTTTTATTTGTTATGAAATCTAAAATGCTGTTACTGTTAGTAATAATGCTACAATCTTTCACAATGATAACTTAAAAATTATCATCATGCCCACATTAACAACTCGTTATTTTCGCTTAATTTAAATGTTCATAATTTTTTCTCATGGCAGTTATTCGATTTATTAAGTTTACTTATACTTCCACGCTAAGTAAAAACAGGGTATTTAACTCTAGTCAATATGATTATTGAAAGACAAAAAATAATTTTTTAACAGTAAATAAAGCCTTAAAAAAGCACTCATAAAAAATTGATCAAAATTTGTGTTGATTTATTTTATTTTATATCTAGTATCGGTTGAGCACTTTTCATTTCAACTCTTATGAATTTTTTAAGTAGAGAATGAACTTATACTAAAATCAGAGTAATAAAAGAAAAATCGATAACTTCACATAAATAAACTTATCGGATTATCGTTGAGACTTTTTTTGGACATATCTTGTTGTAGCCTATAATCTTACGATTTTTCGCATCTAACTCCAATTTTATTAACAAAATAATTTTTAATTCATTTAATTATTAAAAAATTATTTGAGTTTTTTAATATAAATACATAAAATTAAAATAAAACAATCAGCATACCTTTTAATAGTTGGTAAAAATTATTTTAGGCGGGAAACAGTTAACGAAGACATGATCAGTAGCGCGACGATCGCGGCTTTAATTTCACTGGCCATACCATAGAGATTTAAATTCCGTCCGAATTTTTGTTTCATAACACCTGGACTAGTAACAATATCCGTGAGATTTAAAACGCCTACCTAACTTTAACTCGATACGTTAATTGTCAGCTATGAATCCGAATTACATATCAGTCAACATGTTGTAAACATAAAATGATATTTAATTTTGTACACACCACACTATACCTAAACGCTACTCCACATTGTACGATACACATGCCAATTGCCGGGTCTAAGTTAAAAGAACGAAGCCATTAAAGCAACGTTTAAACTGCGATAACAATAATAGAGTTATACGTAGGTAATAACAGCGATTACAATTTTACAAAATAAGAACATGTTTGATGGATCGTACAAAGAAAAAACAACGTCCAGATTTTTTAGCGTATCTATATATTAAATTATTTACAGAATCCTCATGATGACAATAATAAAATAAGAAATTTGAATGGTTTGTTTTCAGTTCTCAAAAAAAAATTTATTAAAAAAGAAATAAACAAATTTTGAAATTTTTCAAAATAATAATTTCGGGATCTGGGGATTGCTATGTTACTATCCTGAGATCGTAATAGAAAACCAGGATTGTGATTTATAACTGTACCACAAAAACGAAATATTAAATATTAACATTTTTTTTTATTGATTATTGTAGAAAACAAATGATATTTACTTGACGAAAACGTAATTTGGGAAAACCATTTGTCTAGTTTTAATGGGCTATAATAATGCTTCAAAAGCTTCCCTCCTACTATGTATTTGGACCAATACTCGCTACTGCTAGTGTAACAAATTAACAATGCAATAGCAAGTTAGATTAAATATCTAAGTATCAAGTGTTATTGAAGTATGAGTCTGTGAATATATTATGAAAATAAGTAATTTAACATGAATATTTTTATTTTTTTAATTTAATGTAATAAATTGGTAAAAAAATACATATACACTGAATTTTCGGTAACATTGTTATTGAGATTCTAGAACACGATAGAATATTCAATAAATATTATAAAGGTACTTATAATTATATTACAATTATATCGCTGAGTCACACTAAATTAAGTTTATTACACTTTGATATCATATTCTATTTAAATACTTAAGTAAAATTAAAACAATCTCTTTGTATTCCTATACTTAATTCAAATACAATTTGGCCGATTGGCTAGAGTTTAAACTAACTTTGAATAATTAAAAATGAACGTGCGACGCCCAGAAGAAAATTACGTAGGCGAGTTAAAAACTTACCGTGGCCTTAAATGATAATCCAAAATTATCCAAGTTATTTAAATTTCACTAGTTTCTACTTTAATGGGACTTTGAATGCTGGCAAACTTAAGTATCGCCTCCCTCCGGGGACACGCAGCTACAATATATCTGTTTTTGCGTCTTTCTGCACCTCCGTCCATATATCAAAGGGGGAAAGGTTTAAAATCTCATCAGGACTCGCGAGCTCTGTCTTTGCTATCTCAATAACTTGTTTTCTTGAATCTAAATATATGTATATAATAATACAAAGTAGGTATATTAGTTTGTGTGTATGTATATATTATATCGTATATTAATATTATATCAAAATCGAATTATCCTTATGAATGCAATGCACGTTTCTGAATTTCTCACCCAAATCGATATGGATTATATTATATAGAAATAATATGTATGTATAAAGTGACGTTTTTATTTTAAATTATTATTTTCCATAGCACAGTATGTAATTACGGAATGTTGAAAAGGTGAGTTTTTACTTTTTTATTGTATGAAAGTTATAAGTAAGCACCTAACTTAATTATGATTTTATTTCCAAAAGCAGCTTTTATATTTTATTTTCCTGTGCTTAATATATGAATACATTTGTAATTATTTTATGAAATATCTAGGTAGAGTTATTAATTTATGACTTTTAAGTACTTTATCGAATTATGTTTTAACTTTGATATTAATGTATTGTATAAAAAAAAAAAAAAAAATACAAATATCTATCAGTAAATTTTACAACAAATATTTTTATATTTTAACTGTTTTTAATATATTTTTATATAGACCTATTATAGGATTAAATATTCCACTATACATGTATTATGTAAACTAAAAATAAAAATATAATGTTCATTAATAACTTATGGATATAAATTTATTATAATTATCATTTTGAAATAATATTTTATTTAAATGTATAGGTACTGTAGTATCTATATAATACAGAGTTGAGTGTGATGTTATACGCCCACTGCAACATAAAAAATTTAAAACATTTTCATTTATAAAATCTGATAATTATAAATAAGATAAGTTATTTACTGTAAAATGCACTTTTTTTGATTTTTATTGAAGTATAAAAGATAAATTCACTTTTAGTCTCTATTGAGAGGTAAATAATAAATTATTAAACTAGAATCAGCTTGTAGTAAGAGGTTTACAATTGAGAGATCACATTTTTTAATAGAAATTCAAAAGTGATCAATTTATTAAGAATTGCTCATTTTTTAGGGATTATATTTATTAATAGAGTTATGACGATATTAATATTATTTTAGAAATAAATACTGATGTACCTTAGCAGAATTTGAATAAAAATAATAAAATATCTTTAATCATTACAGAATATTTTGCTTATTTTTATGATTTTAACTATGTTCGTAAAAACTTAACGCAAAAATCACAAAAAAAATAAAAAACATTGATTCGATCAGACTACTGTATTATATATGTATATAAATATATATTATTAAAATGCATATATTTATTCATATTAAATGGTTTCAAAACTATCAAATATTATTGATAAAAAGAGTTAGGAAAGTGGGTATACTGTTCTGTTGTACAATAGGTGTAGAGTAAGTCTATGTAGGTAATGGATGTATTAAATTTGAAACCATAAATATATTATTGTTTAATTATAAACGGAGACGGTCTGTCAGCCTATATCATATTTCATGATATATTTTTCGATAATGTTATTAAGTAATTTATTTTACTATTATAGTATTACGATAGGACAATTTAATTTTTGCTGAAAACATTGCATTTATTATATTATTGATAACACACATTATTGTAAAATCAATACATTCATTCTTCTGCTCAAAAACTAAAATTAATTGATCTCATTAAATAAAATATCCAAAAATAAACGTTTTAAATTTACAAACAATACAATTTGCTTTATTGAATTCTGTTTAAATAAAAGAACGAGTTTTCGAGATAATTAATTTGAATTTAATGTTGCAAAAGTTTTAATTTATGTAGAATAATATGTGACGAGTAGAAATTTTCAGACAAGTTACATTTTAAGGTAACCCTTTTGAGCCTCAGAACTTTTGCTATATAGCTATAACTATTATTATATATCCCATAAAACGATTATATAACACGTGTAACTAACTAATATTAGTAAAGGTTATACACTATATAGTATATAGGGTTAAAATAAATGTTTATAATACATTATAATGGTTTTGTTTAAATAACAATGTTTATATTTAAAGTTTAAATAACGACATTAAAAATATTTAATTTTATCTAATGTGCATTTTAATTTTACTGATATGTTATAATAATTTTTTGTTATATATTGGTTGGTTCTTTTTTATTTTATCAATTATCAGTCATTGTACTTATTATTCAAAATTGTATTAACTTTCGATGTTTTTCAATTCGCTTTTTGAAAATGTTTAGAGACACACGTAATTCCAAAATAATATATATATTCTTATTTTTTCAGCCTTATACAAAAACTTTGTTTTTTTTAAATTTCAACATTATATATTTAATATTTATGTACTGCCCACTTAAAACAGAATATTATTAAAAAAATGTATACGTGTAAGTATTAGTTATCAGACATTTAAAACATAGTTTTTTTTTTTATAAATTTAAAATAATTAATCAAATGGATAAAAATGATAATGTATAATCATCAAAATGATTGTTACCGCAAGTTACAGCAGTCGTATTCAAGTTTTTTTATTATTATTGAACGAGTTGCATGGATCAATTGCTGACATGACACTGGCTTTTCTATTTTTTGTATTGTTCTTACGATAAGGTTTCTTTTATTTACTATTATTTTGTGCCTGGAATGAAAATTATTTTTTTGTAAGTTTTTAATATGGTTTAATAGGGTTAGAAACCAGAGTAGTGTTATGATTATAAAATTATAACTTTTGGGAATAATAATAAAATATATAACATAAGTGTATGTTTATACTTTTAAACTATTTGCAAAAAAACGGGTTAATTTTAAATATAATTATTAAAATCATTAATCATGTTATCTGTAGTTTCTACTTAATAGTAGTTATTATGAATTTATGATCAATAATGAGATTTTTAATTAAATATATGTTTTATGTTCTTAATTTTGTACTTTTTAGATATCCTACCACTGTTTTCAAAGCTCAAAATACTTATATACTTTAGTAGATAATGGTATAAAATGAGTTTTAAATAATGTGATTTGCATAATTTAATTAAAATAAATTTCTAAAGTATGAAAGTATATGAAGTTAACTACAAGGAAGATTGGTTAATTTATTATAATATCTATTATTTTGTATTTTACAAAAAATAATTTCAATAATTTTTTCATTGTTTTGTTATTTTTATACATGCGTATTTATTTTAGTAGAACATAATATTTCGATGAATACAATTATTATTAACAAAAATAATATCATATAATTCAATAAAAATAAAAATTTGGTCGCATGGTTATAAAGATGACTTTAATAAAATGAAACTAAGTATATATTTATGAGTTGAATAAAATAATTCTAATAAGCACTAAATATTTTTTTTAAACAATATTATATTAAATATTTTTCGTTAGTCAAAGAAAAAAAACTATCAAGTAGGTAACAGCTTTATTGTATAGTAGGTACCTATCGATTGTATTTTGTCATTAAATAATCAATTAAACGATTTTAATAAATTTTAATTCAATGATAAATAATCATATACAATAAAAAACGGTTCTTAACGAAGACGGTTCATCCAAAAGTTTTTTCAATAGGTTACGTATAGTATTTGAATTCTAATAAATATTTGTCAATACAAAACTAATGCTTAGTTTTGAGCATAGTTAGGAATATATTGATTTTACAATAACGCGTGTTTTTATTTTTGTATATTTTAAGGTTCTTTTTTAAAAAGTGTTCTGATTAACAACTTTGATGAATGTCATAGAAAATTTAATTAATCCTATTTGATACTTTTTAAATATTCAAATTCTTAATACTTTTTTAAGCAATCGAGAAAGATTAAAAAAAATACAAATATTTTTTAACATTTTAATACCTATTATTATACTTACAATAAATATTTGCCAATTTAATACGCTATCCATTACAGTTTCTACTTTATGATGAGCTAAATTAGACTCATAATGTACAGCTAAACAATTATCTATTTTTTTTCAATTTTTTTTTCGTTTTAAAAAGTACTAAACATTTTTAATTTTAACTTTTAAAAAGTACCAACTAGATTCAATTTTCAACTAAAAACTTGTACATTTACTCTTTTGAAAAAAATTATCCAAAAATAAAAGTTTATATATCATCGTAAAATAAATATATTCTTAAATCCACTCGGAATTTAGTATGAAAACGTAAAATTCTAAATTTTTTTATTAGTAGTTATATCATTTATTATATACTTTTATTATAAAATCATAAATGATTAAAATAATCAATAAATAATCATTAATAAATTTTAGTGTACGAAAGTCTGTGTTTTAATTGTTTATAATAATAATAATAATAATAATAATAATTGTTTACTTAACGATATTGATCACATTATTTTACTCTAGCTAGACTTAATATCTTCAAATTGTACATTCAAATTTAGTACACTCACTTGAACAGACGCACAAATTAAATACATTTATACATTTTGTGTATAAGTTTATATTTTTATAGTACGCATACTAAGGTTTATATTATGTACTAATATAACAAACATACTACAAAATATGCATTTTTAGTTCTTTATAAGATCTATAAAACAAATATTCGTTTAAAATTTAGAAAATAATATTGAAATAAATGTTTAAACTTCCAATGCAACATTATTTTTCAAAATTATATTTCATCGTTATTAAAAATTGGAAATATTATCTCAATAAAATTGTTGTATATTTATTATGATCTTCTATATTTTAATATCTCCTCCGCTTTTTACTGTTGAAATTCTCAGTAAATATTCACCTAAAATAAAAATAAAAATTAGTTACGAAGAAACACGCGCTAAAAAAAATGATGTAACTAATCAATTCGTGCGATAATAACTGTTATACCAGTTGTAAGGGCCGGGAGCATATAATTGTAAAATGTGCGCGCTCCGGTCACCAAATACTTCGTACGCTTTGTACGGTCACGCATCGACCGACCTGTGTACATATTATGTGTGTATACGTGTCTTAGCAATTCAATAGAAGTGGACGGGTTTGCCGAGCAAGACTATTGAATGCTAGTGTGCGGTGGATGTGTAACTGTGTGTAACTTAAAGCTAGGGACAAATAGGTTACTCAATGAAAAATAAATGGTATCTCTATGTTACGGTAATACGATTTATGGTATAATAATAAATAATAACAATAATAATTACGGCCCTTTTTGGCCCAACAAGTAAAAATATATGAAAGTTAGCTATTTAGAGCCACAACAAAAATATAATAATAATAATAATAATAATATAAGATAGCTATTAAAGCTACAATATTAATATGATAATAATAAATAACTCTTTTGGCTCAAAAATACATATATAAAAAATAATAGTATTTAGTCCTTTTGGCTCAGCCGTATCTCTCTCTCAGTCTTTAATCCTTGGATTGGTTTGCTACAGTTCTCTATGCGTACCTATTGTTACTCAATTTCTTTAGTTCCTTATAACTATTCTTCCCCATGTCAATTATGATTTGCTTCATGTACTCCATCCTTGGTCTTCCTCTTCTTATATGGCCTTCAACGTCGCCTTCTATGACAGTTTTCGATAGACTCTCATGGCGTAGTTGATGTCCTATCATTTTAGCTCTTCTAACTTTTATGATATGCCATAATATTTTCTTTTCTTTTATTCTATTTAGTACTGCTTCGTTCGTTAGTTTATTAATTCATTTAATTCTTAACATTTTACGATAACACCACATTTCAAAGGCCTCTAGTTTTCTTTTCTTTATTACACCGATTGTCCAGGTTTCACTGTTATATAAGGTAAATACTCCATACATATATTTTTAAGAACCTTTTCCTTACCTCTAAGGCCATATTATTGATGCTTAGTAGGTGTTTTTTTATTCTGTAAAGCCCTCTTCGCTTGTGCTATTCTATTTAGAATTTGAACTTTACAACGACCATCTTCCGCTATTTTACTTCCTAAATAATTAAAGTGATGCACTTGTTCTATGCGTGCGTTATCTATATGTATATTAACTATTAAGTTGGACAGGGTTTGTCTTGTTGCACACCATAATCTTTGTCTTTTTTTTATTTAATCGCATTCCATATTTATCCTATAATATTTTATTAACATTAGATAAAATATTTTGCAGGTAATCCTCTGTTTCTGCGTAAAAAGCAATGTCATCAGCAAATCTCAGTGCGTTAATTGTTTCTCCACCTATTATAACTCCTTGCTTTACTTCTATTCTTAATTCTTTCATTACTTCTTCAATAAATATATTAAACAGCATCGGTGATAGGTTATAGCCCTGTCGTACACCCTTATTAATTTTTGCTATTTCTTCTTTCCTATCTATACGTATTAACAAAGTTTGTTTTGTGTATAAATTATAGACGCATCTTCTATCATAATACTTAATTCCAATTGTTTTTAAAATATCGAATAATATATTCCATTTTATATTATCAAACGCCTTCTCCAGATCGACAAAAGCTATAAATTTATTCCAGCCGTATACAAATGTAATAATATAAATAAATAAATAAATAATAATAATTAAAACTCACAAATTGTGGAGCGCAGACTGGCCAGCTACTTTCTTAGCTGTAATAATAAATGGTAATTCACATACAAAGAGCAGGTACAAATAAAGGTATAAAAGTAATAGAAAAAATATTCAAAGAACTATAAAAAGTGACGATTAGCGCACACAAAATAAATATGGAGACGCGGCGATTCGCGCACGCAAATAATATAAAAATAATAATAAAAAAGTTTCGGTTCGAGAACACGGAATAACAATATTAGTGGTGATTTGCGCGCATAATAAGTATAAATTATAAAAAAATAACAATTTAATAATAAAAAAACAATACAACGGCCGTTAGGTCTTTATGCAACGACGTACGACATAAGACAAGATTCGGGCGGCTGTGTTAAACGTGCCGCATCGGGTCGACGGCGGCAGCAGATAACGCGCTGATAAATTTACATAATAATTAACGACGTTATATAAGGATTCACAGACACAATTAAAATATAAAAATAGAATAAATAAAAATGACAAACATATATTTGTGTGTGTGTGTGTATTTCGGTGGCGGTGACCGTGAATTCGTGTGTAATTTAATATTTATAGCTTATTATTCTTCGGAGGCGTTAACACCAGTCATTAAACCTAATATCATAGCATATGATTGACGACCACATGGCAAAAACTATACTCAAATGCCAATACATATATTTTTTTAATTTTAAAACATAATGTTGTTAGTTTATGTAATTAATCTCGATTAATTGTTATTATAACCTTCTTACCCCCAAAAAACCTCTTTGCGACCTTACACCAATTTTGAAAATCATCTAAGACATTGTGTTGTTTTTGTTCAACCTATGATGTATTAGATATACTATACATATATTTGTATACAGCTCGGCTCAATCCTTGTAGCTCCAAAATCCTAGTTTTCGCACATCCCACCCAGAAAAAAAAAAAAAAAAAACAAGTTGTAGATATATTACAATATACTCGAATCGTTTTAAAAACCTGTTTATTTATCGTTAGACGTGAGTGAAAATAAATTATAATGATACAAAAATAAAACGAGCGGTAAAAAAAAAAAAAAAACAAAAAAATAAAACGAAAACTACGCGACGGAAATATATCCGGTCGTCGTCGTCGTTTCCACCAATCGTCGACGAGTTGCGCGCGCCCGCGTCCGGAAATACGACGTCGGCAGGAGAAAATAAATACGAAAACGAAACGGAATGGAAATATACAACAATCGTATTCGGGCCCGGCGGCGTTGTCGTTGTCGGGCCGGCTGGCGGGCGGGCGGGCGGGCGGCTGGCGACTGTGCGCGGCGGCGGTCGATTCGCATGTATTACACGGCGCGCGCGCGTCCCAAACATTACATTCGTAATACACCCGACGACGACGAATCCCTTTTCGGTTTGCGTTTTCCCTTCCGTTTTATTTATCCGGCACGCACCGAACATTTATCGCGGCCCCGCCGAATGGCTCGCGGACGCGAGGAGAGGGCGGCAAAGGGTAGGGCGCATTCCGTTTGTAGAATACATTTGGAAAACCGCCGCCGCCCACCGACAGACCGTTTTCGTCGCCCAGTCGAATGTATTATTGTAATGTTGTAGTATTAATATATTATTATTCGCACTCTGTGCGGGTACGGTTTAACAGTCGAACGACGTGTGCGACTTGCTAACGCGACAGTCAGTGGCATTTTTGTGTACGTATAACGTATATGTATATATATATATATATATCATCACAATTGCCTAAGTATTATTGCGGAACGCGCGGTGTTTTGATGGCGGGGAGGGAATTGCGTTTGGTTTTGACGTTTCCGCATTCGATCTGTTTAGTTTGGTAGCGACGACACGTTGAATATCGTTTATATAATGGTCATACTGCAGAGTCGTGAGTCGTTTATGGATTTCCTCGGTTTACACACGGTCGGATTCGATTATTACGATGCCGTATATACCTAACGATATTCCGGGTAAAACGATTTCAAGCAATGTATTTGGCCGGTTTTATATCTCATGTGTAGTTACTTGTTATAATCCGGATATAACGAAGTCCGGTTATAACGATCAGATTTTCTAGGTCTCTTGAAGATCGTTATAAGTTCTTATTGTTATTGGTGGTTAGAGTCCTCACTCGGCGACCATCGACGTCATCGGCGCTTTAGGTACTTCGGTGGACGGTTTTTTAAACGAATTTTCGTCATTTTCATTTGGACGTCGAGTTGTTGGTCAAATTTTGGGTACACGTTTTTTGATAACTCGTGCTTGTAATATTAAAAAATAAAAATAGCCGAACGGCGTTTCGTATAGGCAATTTAGCTACACGTTAGTGAACATATTTTTCTGATATCTCACTACTATATCGTCGTTTTTCGTTGAATTATTACTATACTCGAGACAACTGGCTATAGAATTCTACTTAAAATTAAAAAAATTAAAATTAGATTTTTGGAAATGTTAATTTTCTCTCTAGTACATCCCTCTCCTAGTACTGTTGATGGTTGATGGATTAGTACAACTTTTTCGACAGTAATAGATATAGATGGTTGCATCAACAACTGTAGAGAACTGTGGGAGACATCTGATACGATTGATCTAAACTTAACATTGCAATATTAATTCATAGAGTTTTGATGTATTGCATTATAATATGTATGTTACAGCATAATATGAAACTGCGTATTCCGTAAAACACACAATTATTGTGTATTTGTTCTATACCTATAAATATTATTAATTTGTGCGACTTCATGACGTGCACGTGTCGTGAACTTCTTTACTAACGCCAAAACTCTGAAATATTATTTCGCTACTCTGTTTTATGTTAGTAATATCATAATATTATTAATACGATAAATTGTTGTTAGATTAGTTGCGATTAATAATAAAACGATTGTAGAATGCGTCAAACCGTGTCGATGTAAGATATTCAAATTTCAATTATTGTAAAGTAATTTTCTATTTTATTATCTTTAAAAAATGCAATTGTCTGCGCTATACTACAGTGAGATATACATAAACTGTATACGATATGTATTATTGTATCCGTCGGTGATAATTAAACACTAATCTTCGTAGTTATATTTTCGCGCGAAAACGATTCAATTAAAACTATGCAAAGTTTTCCTATTCGATGTTTAGACCTCTTAGTTCCTCATGAACACATTATGCGTATGCTAAATAATAATACCGTATCTAAGCTATCTAACTATTTCTTCATTCTACATATCAATTTAATTTTCACTAATCACAATTGCTCTATCATGATTGAATTTAACTATACCTATAGGATTATTATACAAACTTATAAAATACACGTACGTTAAGTAATTTGATAAATAATTAATACATTACTAATGACATTTGACACTTCTATATAAAGTAATTTACATTTATTAAAAAATAAATAAAACCTAAAATTAGTAAATTATAATTTACAACACAGGAAGCGTAATTTAATATTCATTAAAATAATAACCATATTTTTTCAATGTTAAAAAAAATTAATAATCTAAATATTAATTAGTATAATTAGGAATAAGGTAGATGAGGCTTGTTTGCACATGTAATATAAAATTTATGTTAAATGGTCGATTACACATTTATACAGTAGACACACTTAAAAGTTTTGAATAGGTATTGAAAAATATTTTTTATAAAATCCAAAAATAAAAATCTTAAAAACATTGCGATAAGATAATAATTTTTTACTGGTACTTAAACGTAAATCAATGGACCCTAAAGACAACATTTAATTAACATCTATTGATATTATTACTTTATAATATACTATATTTTACATTATTTTTGTACCGATTAGGTAATTCCATTGGCGCAAGCGATGTAAGTGGGAACGAAGTAAATTGTACAATTGTCTTAGGGAGAGGTGAGTACACGAAACGAAGTAGAGTGAAACTGCTATATATTGGACATTCTTGGTCACTGAAATATTACTCTTTACTCGGAGGTATCTGTTGTCTGGAAAAAAATTGTAATTTAAAAACTCTCCCCCCCCAATATAAAAAAAAATCCACTATACGATGTGTCCGCAATTTAGAAGTGTTCGCACGAAGAAGTAGTGCTATACTAAAGTAAGAAGTAGTGCTATACTAAAGTAAAATTCAATACGTAATAAACTTTTATCTATTTTATATAATAAAACAAATCATTGGTCATTTGATTTTTCATGGTATCATAAAACGTATATATATATCTAATAAAATTTAACACTTAGTTTTTGTTGCATGCTAATAATATTTTTAATTACTTTAAATATAGAATAATACAATTATTGATATAGTGACTGCAACTCAATATTTTTCTATTATTTACGTAATGACGGTATAGATAAAATTATTTTTTTTAGTTTAAATATAATATTTTGAATTTCTTTGGTTAAACGGACGGTACGTTTCACACACTTATGTGATATATTACACCACATTTGACTTTTGCCGGAGTGAAGTGAAGGGGGGCGTCGCCATTTTGAGAACGTCCCCCAGTGTTAGGTAGAAAGAGGGGGCACACACTTTTGTTAGATGCGAACTCCGAGGATGAGTGGAGGGTACGATGAGAGGGGGGACGAGAGAGAGAGAGAAAGAGAAAGAGAATTATTGATCGGTACGCCACACCCTTGAAACCCCCCCTTGAAAAGTAAACCCAAACGCTATGGGGGGGAAGGCTGTATAAGGGATAGGTAGGGCATGAGGAGATCGACTGGTGGGATAGGGGGTATCCCGCACGCTCGGTTCCTGGAAAACTTTAATGTCATTCCTACTGCGAAGCGGTCTGGGTCTCCCTGCTAACTTCTCTTCGCTCATACCCTACCCCTTTTGTCCACCCAGCCACCCACTTCTCTTTTATGTATGTGTTATATCTTTCTGCTACTCTGGTCTCGGGAAATATCGAGCGGGTTCCGCGCTGTGTCAAGAGGTCTCCGGTTTTCATTGTATGCACAATTTAAGCGCACGAACACCAAAAAGAGAGAACAAATAATTTTTAACTTAATTTTATTCATTAAAAATAACTAATGATTACTATTTTATAACCGATTTCATACATTATAATTAATATGTAGGAATCATAACACGTTATAAGAAAAATGTGTAGTTTATCATCTGAACGTGCATTTATGAACCACATATTATATCAGTTACGCATTTTTAATATTGATAATATTGATAATATATTTCAATATTAGAAGTGTTAGCAGATAAAATACAAATTAATAATGATATTACGTGCTCGTGTGATATTTCGATAGCACTTGACTTATAGTTATATTTTACTTTCAATAATCGTATTAAAAAAAAAAAAAAAAAAATATTGTATAATTATGATATTATACCATTTAGTTTTAGCATTATCCTTGAGATTAGCTTAAAATAAATAACACTATTATAAAATAATGATAAAGTATATACGAGTATATAAAACTGATGTTATGTTTGAACAAAAAAAAAAAAAAATAATAATATTAAACTATAATTAATGTCTTTGAAATCAAAAATTTAATTTTAACAAGATATTTATTTTGAAAATACAAAGAATTTAATATTAAATAATATTCTATTATTACTTATGGAGACAGTTAATAAATAAATTAGTTATAATTCTGGTAATTAATACATTTTTCTCTTATTTTCCAGTTATTATCATATTTTTTAAATCAGTGATGATGTTCAAATTTATGGTATTTTTGAGTTTTAGAATACATTGATTAATATTACGTATTATAGTGAATTGTTATTACATTATTTTGTGACCGGCAGTCAGCTGCAGGATCATTAGATAATTTTATTAAATGAAATAAAGTGAAAAATAAAAAAAAAATACAATTTTTGTTTTGTGTCACAAATATGTTTAAGATATAATATATAATTGGCATACATATTGAATTACTTAATTTCCTAGCAAAATGCATATTGTATTTTTCTTAGATAAGTTTTTCTGCGCATCCCGCATAATATTCAATATTTTTAGTTTAATACTTAATCTTTCACATGCCTAGTTTAGTAAATATTTAATACATTGTTTTTTTTATCTCATATCAGGGTTTTTCACGCCAAATAGAAACGGTATTTCATGTTTCCCTTTTTTACTAAATATTTATTGCAATATTTCTTAACACATTTTTACGGCCATTAAATAAAGATCCGAGTTATTATTATTGATTGTAAATTGTTATTTTCATTTTAAGTTATTAGCTAATATGTTTGGCTATTTTTCATTTCATATAATTTATATATTTACTTATTATTGTTTCATTGAAGGATTTTGTTTTATACAGTTATAAAAGTAATGAAATACTTATTATAGTAATATGTAACTTTTTTTTTTTTTTTGGTTGAATTTAGTTTTATTTCGACATACTTACTTCAAAAATCTACTGAATAACCATCTATTTTACTACTAAATAACATAATATCTATTTCGGGTATCTATATGACAACTTTTATCACAAATAAAACCCTTTCTAAATTTAATCATTTAAGATGAACTCAAGTAGATTGTCATATAATACAAAGACGATAGGTGCTGTATATAATTTTTAATGTTATATTTTATACACTCGTGTAAAATTATAAAGACAATAATATATACATACAAATGTAAAACAAAGTAAACATGATTTTTGAAAAGTATCATTATTGTGGGTTATTTACAAATTTTATAGGCAATAATTGACGTATTGAACCATTAGATTTAAAAACAAAAAATTAAAATAAAAATAAAAATGCGTGATTAATTGTGAACTTTAACATTAAATTGATATAAAAATATTAAAATATTAAAATTCGATTATGGAAACAATAAATTATGTATCTCAAATCATTTTATATCGTCATTAAATTTGTTAGATCAAAGGGTATGCATTATTAGCTATATATTTTTGACAAAATATTAATTTTAATAAAATAATATTATAACTCTGTTATAATACGTATATCAACTGTATTAATGTTTTAAAAATGTTCTTTATTTTGTATGAATAGTTATTCATTATTTTATTAGTATAAAAAAATAAATTATTAAAAATAATTTTGTTCTTCTATCATTTAATAGTATATGACATTTAAACGAGTAATGATAAAAAAAAAATAATAATAAAAAAAAATAGGTTCTTTCAAAACCTTTTTATTCTAAAGCGATGATAATGTTTATAATAACATAAAAAAAATATTAATTTCATGTATAGAATAATATATAATTTAATTTTTTTAAATCTTTTATTATTATTTTTTAAATTTATTTTAAAATTACTAAATTAAAATTTCAAAGATAAGTGTAAGTTAAATATTTTAAATACTTACGTACTAAGTATAATATAAAATATAAATTGTAATTACATTTAAAAATAGTTAAGTTAAATATAATATTATTGAATTTAAATAAATACGTGTTTTAATCTTTTTCATAAGAATAACTAGTATAGACGGATATTGTCTATTTATATTATACTGTCAAAATAGAAAAAATTACTAAATATTACAAAC
This sequence comes from Melanaphis sacchari, assembly GCF_002803265.2. Classification (NCBI taxonomy): domain Eukaryota; kingdom Metazoa; phylum Arthropoda; class Insecta; order Hemiptera; family Aphididae; genus Melanaphis; species Melanaphis sacchari. The sequence goes on from NW_020271295.1 coordinate 62,172, forward strand.
TACCTGTCATCCGTCACTCCTGTTAATATACACATAATCATTATGGGTATAATATGAGTTAAGGCTGTTAAGAGCTTGTAATCTTCAAAAAATTGTTTAGTTATTAATGATGAAATCAGTTATTTAATTAAAAAATGTTATTTTTAAAATACGTTATTTTCTTAAAAAGAATAAATACTAAGAATTATGTTTAAATATTTACGAGAAACATGAAATTACAAAAAAGGTACTCCTTAATAAAATTATATTTTCGATATTTCTCGCGTGATGAATACAATTAAACTGAAATAGTATGATTAAGTAACGAAGTACAAACAAAATGTTCGTGAAAAACGTTCTATATTGGATATTCATATTCATCTTTTAATTAGTGACACAAACAATGGCCGTTTAAATAATTAATTAATACAAAGATGTATTTAATATCGGGTTTAGTTATTACTTTTTTATAATTACACATTATTGTATTGTGTTCGCGTGTCATTTTTAAATTCTCATTATTTTTATTAAAACATTGTACTTTATTTAAATGATTAACTTACTTGGTGAAATAAAAATTTTAGTTGTCCAGCTGCTATAGAAATATATATCATGGTGGTGAAAATTATAAACATATTTTTTTTTAATGCCATAAAGATGATTATCAAATAATAAACGTGATAATGGGACGTGTGTGTATATATTTAATATATATACAAACATATTGCGAACGAGCGGAACATGTCGTGATAATGACGAGTTTTTCCGTGTTTACTAAAAAAAAAAAAACATTCATCATGTTTTATTATAACTTTAAAATGGGTGTTTTTTTAATAAATAGTTTATACCACCCAAAAACTAATATAAGTAAAACTGTTCTAGTTATACTATAATAGGTAGTACGTATTTGATGGAATTTATGTACCTTATGTACACATAGCATGTTTGAGAATATAAACAGTCAATGTTATTTTTATAAACCTTATATTTAAGTAATAATAAAAAAATCCTCTTAAACATTTTTGAACATTAGAATAAATATTTGATTGTCATCGAATCTATTATAAATATAATGCTTAATCAAAGAGTGATCATTAATTGCTTTTCTAATAATTAAAACAAATAAATTGAAAATGAACAATTTTTTTCGTACAATATTTTTTAAATAATATTAAGTCAATTATTATATATATTATTGATGATGGATATTTTTTATTTTAGATGTTGAGATAAAAGAATTAAGTTTAAAACTCTTAACCATCCATTAGCGGTTTACTTAATTATTGAAATAATTAACTAGATTAAGTTTTAACTTTATATATTTATCTTAATTCTATATAATATAATAATCAAATATAATAGATTTTTTATACTCTTTGAAATGAATCATTAATAATCTACATTCAATATAGAAATATACTCAATTTAAAGATTTAAGAATTGTTCATATTATTTATAATATTATTGTGGTTAATATTCGCAATTTTTTGAACGATTTTTCAAATAAATTATAATATTCGATGTTTAAAACGAATATAACATTTATTACGAATACAATACAAATAAGCATAAAAAACCTTATTTGAGTTTAGCGATTTAATACTTATTATTTTACTTATTGACTTTTAATAATGATTAGTGCATTTTTTCTTAGTCCAATTTTTGAGTTTGAAATTTATACCGCAAAAGAATTTAAAAATAGTTTTTTTTTTTCATTAAGTTTATAGTGTATTTAAGTCGAAAACGTGAAGTTTTGGCATATTATGTATCATAAAATAAAATGAGATATTTTTCGATTGGTAACAATGTACTGTTATTCAAATTTACTGAAAACAAAATATATGGTTACCTATTAATTTGAAACATAATAAATATGGCAAACATTTTGAAAAGTGTTTATTACAACAACCTACAATCTAAATTCGAACATAATGACGTCCCGTCGTTTTTTATAAGGCGTTTTTGTAGGCAATTCAAATACACATATTATTTTTCGCGGTTTCGTGGCCAGTTGACCGCAACATTGTGCGGTGATGTCATATCATATAATATTATCATTCAATACGCATTTACTTACACAATATAAAAATATCGGTTGATTTTGTGTAGGTTTTTCAAAAAAAAAAAAAAAAAATGTATTTACTGTTCAGGTGCTCGTATCCTACACGTTTCGTAGTAAATATTTATGTGTCATATAATATAATATAGGTACACGTACATCGGCGGGATTTGAGGTATTTCAATGCGGGACCAATCCACGCAGCACACGCCACATATTGTTATGGCAAGAAAGAAGACCTAGCTACAGCGGATGAGACGGTAAAATCTTTTCGTCGGGTGGGAAACTGCAGTGATGAGAGTCGGGGTAGATATTTCGAAGACTGTTTTTAGAACTGCACAGTACTCGGGTAGCTCCGCCGCCCATCGCGTGTCGGCGGAAAACGTCGCGGCAGATTGTCGTTTAGCCTAGACGTCATCTAAAGTTTTGGCTCGTAGACCCGGAGGGGCGGGTAAGACGGGCCGAGGAGAATAAGAAATAACGTGTGATGTATACAATATACACATATATATATATATATACGTATATACGCGCACACGTATAATATAAATGAGGGGGACGTTCTGACGGTATATATATATATACACAGAGCGACTACTTGGGACGAAGAGAGAAAACGGTAAACGACGCGGACGGAGAATAAAACACAACATCGCCATGTATCGCGAGTGAGCGTGTGTGCTTGTGTGTGCGTGTGTGCGCGCGCGAGAGTGGCGCTGCAGGGGGGGCCGCGAGCACGGGGAGAGATTGCGAAAAAGAGAGGAAGAACTCTGCCACCCGCGTTTGCTACATCGATTTGTTTTGTGCGTGCCCAGCAACGTAGTTTTCTCTCGCCGTGTGCCTCGGCCTCGGTTTCCGCGTAGGGCGTTGGGTGTGGCCTTTGCCGCCGCTGCCGTTGCCACCGAGGTGGTGGTGTTGCGAGTCGCAGCGACACACAAAACCATGAAATACCATTAAAATACGCACGCACACATGCGCACGCACACTCATATACGCACGGGCAAAGGTATGAATACGGGCAAAGAAAATGGAATATATAAAGAATGCGAGTAGCCAACGGATGAGCGAAGCGTGGAAGGGGGGGCGCGTTATGGGGAGAAAAATTCAACCCGATCGATAAGTGGTCCCGCGGTGGTTACCGATTACACACAAACGCGCGCACACACACACACACACACAGACTGTATACATATTTACACACTTAGTGTGAGTGTAGAACAGATGACAGCTTTTCTGTGCATTTAAAATTAATACCATGTGTTAAAATGTGTACCGTAACTCGTTCTGCACTTCGGCGTCGCTGCAAACCATAATAATATGATACTATACGCACTACTATATTGTTATGTTACGATCACAGCTTAGATTTTACGAAAATAGCACATGACGTTGTCTTCACCGCTGTCTGTGATCATTATGTAGTTCATTTTTTTTTTTTTTTTTTTTTTGCGTACGTTTTAAAATTACTTCAATCGTCTGACGGACGATAGTGTATGGTCTATCGTCGTTTACGCATAAATACATTACGATTGTCTCTCGACAGACATTTCGTTTATGCGAAAAATAAATTTCTCGAACTGCAATAACTATGACTGTGGTGGAACCGTTAACATACAAACGACGGATATTTGTGTCGTATAATATTATGACACTAAATCTGCATTCAGCATGCGCCTGCGCATGCTTCGAGACGTTTTCTGTGGTTTCTTCGTCCGGAATTCGATTCTCAAGGCTTTTATAATTTTACACAACAATAATTATTATTACTAAAATTAATATGGGCGTATGGCGTTCAAATTTGTTTTTAATATTAATTAATAGTAGGACATTATATTGAGGTTTGCAATGCACTTGGTTGTAATATTAACGAGGAAATATTTCTATTCAGTATTAACACAGTTCGACATTAATGTAACACGGTCGGTCACAAGGAAAGTCCTTTATTTTTGTAGACGTAAAATGTCAGAAGCGGGAACTGTCAGAACAATAAACCATGTCTGTACGCCGAGTGTACTATAGGTAGTGCTATTATTGAATAAATATTAAAACATAATGAGTGAAATGTAAACAATTTAATTTTTTACACTTGCAACAAAAGGTAGCTACTGCAAGTAAAAAATATAATGTTTTTACATTATTCGCGTTCTAAAATTCAATTTAAATCTATTCTATTAATTTTATATTATAGCAATACGTCAGTTTTATAACTGCATTTCCAAAAAAACTATGATACCTTGTTTAATTCTGATCAATCATATTGTAAGAATATTTGTTATAATTATGATTTATTCATTAAGAATTATGATTTACGTTTACAGCTCAGACTTTTACAATTACGATTTATAGTCATATGTTTAAACACCATCAAATTGTGTGATTAAAAAATAGTAATAATACTAAAACAACCATTCATATATATATTGTGTTATAAACTACTTGTTATAGTATTTTTTATTTTAACTATCAAGTTATTTATAATACTATATTATTTTTAAAAGATTATTGGTTTTTGAAAAATAATAATATTGGATTTAATAATGTACATAAAATATTGAGTAAATTTACAAACAAAATGTATTAAATAAATATAAAGCATTTTTTTTTATTGAAATTGTAAAAATTTGGTATGCATTTTTAGAATACATTTGAGGAAATATTATACTTGTGTTTTATCAGTATTTTATTAATATTTGTATTCTTTTTATTAATTCAAAATATTGTATGTTAAATATAAAAAAGTTGTTTGTTCTAGAATTCAATTACTTAGTATTAAATTTAAACATATTCTACATAGCTAATTGTGTAAAAACTATTGTTGTGATAAAAGTATCTAGTACTAAACTTATTTTTCAATTTAATAATTTTAACTTAAAATATGTACATCGAATAAGGGCAATTCAATTTGCTTCATGTATATTAATAATATTTATAATTAATTCATGTTACATAATTAATTTTATATTAGAATTATACATACATTTCCATTATTTTGAGATAAGTTATTATTTAATATCGTTGTAATATTTATAAAACGATAAAATCCAAAAATATTTAATTTGTAGTAACAAATAAGGTTCAACTTATTGACGCCCTAAAAAACTAAAGTAGGTAACTTAAAATACATTTTTGTAGACTTAATAGTGTAGTTATTATAAATCGCACAACAAATTATTTAAGGTTTTAAATATTTGAGGTACATTTTATATTATTTAATAATGTTTAAACTTTGAACTATGAAAAGTCATTGGACTAGAACGTTATTTTTTAAATATATTCATTATTATTTTAATGATATAACTAAAATTATTCCTTATTAGTAAATGAAAATTATCATAAAAATTAATAAAGCAAAATTACTTGTATACTAATTTCAATAAATATTAAAATATTTAAAGTTATAACTTTTGTAGTAATGAATTATATCTAGTAAAAATAATATACTTAGTTGATATGGTCACATCAATGAAATATATGATATTATAATCTATAGTATCAGAAATATAAATAAAATAATATTATCAAGTAAGTATGTAAATCGAAGAAAAAATAATTTTAGAGTAAATATGTATGGAATATACACTGTAGTCATTTCATTCAATTAAATATTTAGAAGTATTTTGACATTGATAATATGTATTTACTATTTAATATTATTGCATTCAAGATTATTTTTGGTTTTTTAATATGTAGTCATTATGTAATTATTTTTTGTTTGCCACAAAGTTTTGAAGCAGAAAAATTACATCCAACATTAAATTTGCAAGTGATTTTTAATTGAAAATTGGATAATACTCTGGGAAGGTCAACAATAATCAAAATCCTCTTGATCTATTTTCAAAGAATTCAAAATAATTAATTAAGAACAGTTGAAAAATAAAATTATTTACGCTACGTTAGATTTCAAAAAAATAATTTTATTTTAATTTATAAACAAATACTCCTAAAAGCTTGAAACTTACATCAACTATTTTTATTAGCTTTTGCAATAAATCTGGATGTTCGAAATTTTGAAAATCTTATTTTTGTACTTTTCTGATGGAAAATTGTTTATTGGTTTTAAACAAAAATTAAATACGAAATTTCTCATAAGTTGTTTTTACAGTAAAATTATTCAAAAATATTGAAATATATAACAGGTAATTAAATTTATTTTCATATGTATTTTTAGTTCAAATTTAAATGATATGTATTTATACTTATTTTTAAATTAGTATTTTAATATTTTTAAAATTTAAAATTATTTTTAAGTCATAAAAAATTCATAAAATTCATAATTTATTTTAATATCTAAAACTTGGAAACGTAATACAGGAGTTATTCTTGTTGGAATTAAAAAATAAATAAATAATATAACCATTAAGTTTTATAAGTATTCATTTTTTTAATAGCGTTTGAAAATAAAATTTTAAATTACGGTTTTAGTTTTAGTAATTAAGACATTGATATAAATCACAGAAGAATTTTCTGATTACGGGGTTACAGTTATTTTGTTATTTATCGAATAAAATTAATTATAAGAATTTAACATTTTTCTCTATTACTTTAATAATTTTTCAATTCCTGACAGAATTTTGAAATGTATAGATTTATATTTTTAAATTATTTATACTACAAACCTATGCACATCATTCTACGCGCGGTACTTTATTAAATATATTTAGTTGATACAATTAATAAGTGGTAGAGTATCATAATTATTAATAATGTAATATTATGAAATATTTTTTTTCAAAACTAAATTAAAATTTCATGTTGAACCTAATGTATTATTTCCAGGTAAATATATTTTTTATAGTCATATAAATTTAATTTATAATAAAATATCTTTGAAATGCTGACGCACATTTTTAATTCAAAGTCATTTTTCATATGTGGTAATTTATTATTAAATTTAAGTTTAATGCATGCATTACATAAATACGATAAAACCGTCAGAAGTACACTCAATATCTGCTATACAATAGAGCTTTTTATTTTATTTAAATTAAAAAAAAAAAAAAAAAAAAGGTTTTTTATAGCAGAAACTGAGTTGTCAATAATATCCGGTACTTTGTAAGTACGTGTTAGGCGTTTAATTAATACATATTGTAAGTACGGTACATATAGTTACGAGTGTTACAATATAATTTTAATATTTTAAAAACAAATATTCTGTATTTTTTTTTCTTATTATTTAATTTAGAGCTTAATTGTTCGATATGGTTTTTAACTATTTTCAAGTACCTAAGTAATTAAAATAAAACATTTCCCCTTGTATCCCCGGATACTACTGTGCGCCTGTAAGTTATGATTTTTCTGCATGTCATATTCGAGTGTTTTGTTACATTTTATTACGATAAAACATTCAATAAACAATTATTAAGACTCATTATTACATTTTTCTATTAAAAAGAAACAACTTAATCGAATATTACTAAAACTGTCATTCATCATGATATCCTGTTTTTTTTTTTTATTTTAGCACAACCATTTTGGATATCTATCAATCAAAAAAACCTGTTATTTTTTTACACGGCCACCGTCCGTTGCGCGCCAATGTAAATTTTTTTTAAATTCAATTTTATCCTACACAGAAAGAGAGAGAGATGGGGTTGCAATATTTGCTGATGTCATTTAGGGGTAATTATTATTATTGGCTAATGCTTGGGAAAGGGTAGCAAGTTCATTCAAATTCTCCACTCGGTCGGTTGTTCGTTCACCACTCGCCGCCCTTGCGCCACACTTCCAAAGCGGTGCTCGCTCGCTACGAATCAATCCGGGATTGTCGGCAGCGGACGAGTAATTAATCATAAAACGTTGTCGGATATTATATACAGTCATGTCAACCACCGGATTGTTCGGTTTTTAAGGCATGGCAACTGGAGGGTTTATGGTATTGGGAAGCGGGTTGGTAGTAGGGTACTGCAGGCGTACAGCTAACTTTCACTAAAGAAGGTATTTCCCTTCAACTTCTAGCAAACTATCCCCCTCCCTTCCCGTCACCCTTGAAAAGTTTGATTAAATATTGAAATATAAAAACAATTTCCTACACAAGTGACATAACAGTGCGTAATATCTGCAATATATTATATCCATATATTTTTTTTTATATTTTTCATTTTTTTTATTTTTTTTGAATCTTAATAATGATTTTTTTTTAGTGTCTGGGAAATTCGCTCACTGGAAACTATCTGAAAATTCTAACGACGTGAAGAATTAAAAATGCATTTGATATTATTCATTCAGTCTTGTTACGAATTGTCAGTTGTATTTTCTTACGTAAACAGCATGATATAATTATATTATTTGTTATTAGGTATTGTGACTCTTATCCTATTTAATCTTATTATAGATAATACATATTCGTGCGTGCATGTAATATAAGTAATAACATAACAATATTGGTTTAATGACCCTAGTTTGATTGGCATAACTGTTTGTGTGTATTGCGTAAAATATAATATAAATATAGATAAAGTATAAATTATTATATTGTAACGAATTGTATTTTTTTTTCTCTCAAGAGATCCTATGGTATCTGTGAAAACAATTATCATCATTGTCAATAATTAAAACAAATCATTTAATAATGCATTGTTTATTTGCCGTATACTTCTCGGTGAATTTATAGAGCTTTCACTGGATTATGGTGAAACTGCATAGTCATCGTAATATTATTATACGGTAAAGGAAATGTGCATGTTTAGGTACAGATAGAATCTCGTCTATTATTTCACATGCACTTGTAAACAATGAAGATACATCATTATTTATTATTATTCTTTTTAACATTTGTTCGTTGGCTCGTATCTAAATTATTGTAATAAGACAATACATAGCTTAATCGATTTTTAAAATATTAAACTTGTTTTTCATGAGTTGCTTATATTAATACAATAATTCTACTTTGTTGTTTTAATTATAATATAGAAGTGTATTTAATATGATATATTGTACCCACATATATAGTACATATAAATTATGATGTAGACTTATAAAATATGGTGCATCTACTTTGGTGATTTGTGCGTATAAGAAAAATATAGTTTTTGATAATAGAAAAAATGTACACATCTAAGCGTCTTTTTACTTCTTTAATTAGTATTAAAATATTACAGTATTTAGCAAATATAGTTTTTGTTGTTATTGTCAATTCGACTTATTTATACTATGATTACATGAGTATACGTTCGAATATTATGTAGATACTAAATATACCGACTTACAGCAACACTAATTAATAATATATCATAAAAACCAATAAATTGCAAACTAAAATTGCCGTTTAGTTTAACTTTAAAGGTAAATTAAAACATACACGAGTTATAGATAAGAAATGAATTGAAAATAAATATTACTTATAATATGTATGTTATGATGCCTTAAATATTAATTTGCAATTTACCTGTGGAATGTGGAAATGTATGATACTGTTTCTATCACACAAATTTGGCTGAACATGGTTTACAATGAATGACAGCTCAACAGTCAACAGCAAGGTTTCATAATTTTTTTTCAAGTTCTATGATTGGATTTCTTGATAAACGAAATGCGGGACGATGTAAAATCAGCGCCTCCATGATGATCATCGGAGTCATGACATAAATGATAACAATAATAATAGGCACCAGAAATCCCACAACAACCACTCGACCCAGTTTATACATTGTTCGTGCCCGCAAAATTAATTAATCTCGTCCTTTGCTCGGTTATTGTGTGTCACATTGTTTTAACCGGTATTCTCACGTCGGCCACATTTTAATAACGCAAACAACCCACCTCTTCCAGGGCCACCCAACTCTCATCCCTCAAACATGTGCTCGTCGGTGGAGACGAAACGGCGTATCATTTAAATCTTCGGCATAGAACAAAAATTAATGTATACGAACGACAAAATTTGACGAGAAAAGACATTGAATTAGCATTGCAGGTCTGTCAAGTGTGAGCTATTTAATATTAATCGTAAAATGCTATCATAATTTTTCATGCACATACACAGTGTAGAATACAGTGCACCCTGCACAGTGCACATATTAATAATATGACTTGCTAAAATATAATATTATATTGTTATGTTGACGATAATAATATTTTAAATTAATACAACGTCCTTATCTGTGTGAGAAATTAATATTATTCTAAATAGTGAAAACCTGTTTATATGTCTATGGCAATACAAATAGGTATGTAATTCGGTCATAAATATTATTATTAGTATTAACAGATATAAGAGATAATAATATGAATAAAATGATTTCATTCAATATTCAATAATAGACATAATATTATATGCAACTTCAATAAATAAATGCGTTTTATAATTTGCTTTGGTATTGCATTTATTATTATTTATTAATTTATTTTAAGTTACTTATAAGTATTGGTTAAAATTATTATTCAAACCATAAATGTTTTACTTATTATAACACTACTTCTTGCTAATAATAACATGAAAGAGTTATGCATATCAGTATACAGAATGATTTCTCAAACGCAGTCACCTCTATTTTTACTTTTCTATTGTTTCTTATTTATAAACAATTCGATTAATCAAATTCAACAATCGAATATTAAGTAGGTTTCCAGTTATTAAAAATAATATAATAAGGATAATAGTCCTTAAAAATGGTTTAAAAAAAAAAAAAAAAAACATATCATAATATTGGGTATAGTATTAATAATTCTTAAACTATTTTTACAAATTATAGATGTTGATAGGTTAATATTAATTACTGAATTTTCAAATCACTATTATAGCCCCGTATTTCCCAAATCAATCGTTATGGGCCTTTTATTTTTCTACACGAAGTTAAATAACTCAAAAACTATTCATACGAATTTTGATTTTGATACGTCAACTTTTTCAGAAAAATTATTCATTAAATAATTTAAATTTCACGATAGAAAGTAGGGGATCTTATTTGAAAACATAATTTTATGTTTATTCGGTACGCTCCTTAAATAGAACAAACAAATCTTAAGATATTTTAAACGTAGTATTTAGGTTTAAAAATTCTAAAATTGTAATTAAATATGTTTGTATACTTTTTTAAATGAAATTATAAGCTAAATAATTACCCTATATTACCATTTCCCAGGTTTTCATTTTATTTAGAAGTTTCTTATTTCTTATCTTTAGAATGTTAATCAAACAACTAACAAGGAACGTATATTAGTTCTACAATGCTGTCTTTGTGCGAATATTTTCCTGCTCAAAATTATCAACCTTTAATGATTTTATATTTAATTTTTATGGTGAATCTTAAATGTATATTGATTCGTTTATTTTATATTTTACCAGTCTATTGTTTATTATTACATCGACAAAGTAAATTTATATTATTCTAATAATTAAGTTGTGTATAGATAATACGTGTTTCAATATAGCTATAATCATTGAGTATATTATAATGCACTATGTAGTATAATACATAAGCACATTTAATGTATATTTCAATACATAGGTACCTAATGCTATAAATACTATATTTTTTTTATAAATTTAGAGTTTCAGTTTTTATACTTACGCAGTATAAAACAAGGTTCAGCTACAAATCAGTTACGTGCCTACCTATCTGAATTTTTTTTTTATTTGATACGCACTATTATGAAACTGTTAAGTTTCAATATCTGCCATAATACTGTCATAATATCACACGATGTAAAATACTTTTAATTTATATAATTAATACCTATAAGTATAATATTTTCGAACAATAACTCAGCATGCAATTGAGATTATTCTTATTTAGTTTAGATATAATTAATTTTTATATCAGATATGTATTTGGCATTCAAACAAGGTAAAAAATAAATTACTGTAAATTAACTGATAAATTGATAAAAGTGGTAAAATAGCTGTAACTTTTGTAAATTATATCTTGTACTATATTCTTGGTATAAAACAAAAAAAGTGAAAGTTATTAAAAAAATATTCAAAATATTAAAATCACAAATAAAAAATAATATGTATAATAGTAATTATTAGTAACAACCAAATTAAAACATTTTGGTATATTCAGTTAATAACCGTTTGGTAGTACCTACCTAGCTGATAACTATATTGATTTTGGCCGCCTTAAACTGATAACATTTTTCATAAATCAAAATCAATAACAATTAATTTAGCCGATCAAGGGATCACATAATATTTTGAGTTTAAAAAAAGATAAAATACAAAATTTACTTTTTAGTGGTAATATTTTACTCCGTAAATTCACCACACCCACATCTCTAGTCTATGAATACATAATATATTGTGAAGTTGACGGTTTTTATGGTTTTTTTACAATTATTATGAAAAATTTAATTATTACTAATTATATGCCATAGTATTTCTATTTATTAATTTGTATTACACTAACCATTTACACATTAATGAAAACCAGACTTTAAAGACAAGTCATTGTATTTTATAAGGCAATTGATAAGTATATACGTAGGTAGGTAAGCCCCTTACTCATAATCTCATATCTCATGGTATTGACTTACATTTCATATTAATAATTTAAATTATTATATCCCATTATTGTTATGTGAATAACTTATAAAAATAAAACAAAGTTATCAAATATTTAAATTTGTTAAATGTAATTTAGTAAATATTAATTCTATTAAATAGTTAATTCAATATTTATCAAATGAGTATTTTCAGAATGCACTACCTACATATTAGTTTTAGGTTTTATTTATTTTAATAGTTATTAATAAGTGAAAGTTGTTTATTTTTCATAACTATCAATTAACATATTTTTCGCTAAATTTAATTATGTTTAATAAAAGTATAATATTTGCACAGTACATAATTTTATTTAAATTTTGTTTTCGGACATACAACATTGTGCAAATTAAAAATTCTAATCACCTATAATTATACTTAATATAATTTAAGTACCTATAAAAAACATTTTTATTTATGATGAAATAATGATTTAATAATTAATTTATGTCAATCATGCATACATACTATCTATATTATGTTATCTACATTAATTGTAAACGTAAATATAGTTATTTTTTTTTTTTAGTTAATAACATTATTTAAAAAAATGTATAACGATATTATCGATAAAATCTATTTTGAAAATTTCAAACAACAAAATTAGAAATTTAATATTATACTATCATATTATACACTATTCACTCTCCGAGAGGATAATATGATTACTTCACACGTACAAATGGTCACTGCAGGTGCCGAGGATTGAGGATTTGGACGGTTGCATTTTTTAAGCTAACGGAGAATGGTGATGATGTATGAAGTAGAAATCTTGCATTATAAAAAATAAAATACAATTAAACTTAATATTTTTAAGCTAGATTACAACTTACAGCAACCATGAATAATTTAAACACACGGGTTAATATCGATTTATATTATGTTTAAAACGGATCGTACACTTGTATATTCATGTATACGTGGGTTAAGCATGCGTGAGGTAAACGGTTACCAGTACCGTATTTGTTTTATTATTAGAACATATCCCGCTCTTGTAGTATAACTGCGTATGAGTGTGTGACGTTAAATAATTCAACAAATGACATGCTATTATACACTGCAGGTAGGTATACGAACCGGGGTCGAAGGTGTTTTCTCGTGTCATTTACAACTTACTACACACTACATAACACATTACACATATTATTACTATCGTATCGGGTCGATTTTAGAGGGTAGCCGGCAACATTACTCGTCGGACATGCAATCGGGAGGAGTCGTTGACAGGAACTATACGCACGCGTTAAAAAAAAAAAAAAAAATAAATAAAAACAAGAGTTATTGGGATAACACTATTTTGATATTACCTACGTGTTACGTAGTGTTTTTTTTTCCTCGGCCGCGCTCATTCGTGTAAAATTGCAATCTTTCAACGGGCGTTTTCTCTCTGAACTGAAGAACACAAAATATTGTACACACACTCTTGTAGAATATAATATTATATATTATGTGTGTAGTAATGAATATGTGCTGTAGGTATGTATATATGTGTGTGAAAAGAAAAAGCAACATACACACGAGTGGTGTATGTGTATATATATATACCCCACCCTAACAGCACATAATGTGCACGTAGACGTTTGGAAAATGTGAAAAATGAAGTAGCGGTTAATGCGTTACACGCGGAAACCCTACGGGGCTTTGATTATGTTCTCAAAACGATTGGGTTTCGTTTACAGAAAATTGCTCGCCTTACGCCGCCGCATATGAATTATGTGTCCGGAACTGCCCCCATTTACTTTTTTACGCTGCTCCCATATATTATTTATTATTGTTGCTGTTATTATTATTATTACTATTATTTTTTCGATCAATTGGATGGCATTTACCCTTTTCCGCCACCGCCCGACACCAGTAATTTCGGGGGTAAAACGATAAATTAATATATTTTTTTTTTTTTCTATCCACTAATTCTATAGTTTACCTATAAACGTAGCATACGGTAGGTGGTGTGTAGAGTGTTCCTGAACACAAGTGTACTCTGTAGCCGATAAATGTTATACGTTTTGAAACAATAAAAACAATATATATATATATATCAAATGTTTGTCAGTAAAAGCTGAAGTAAAAAATCGCAATCGAATATTTTTTCGATTAAATCCAAAACTATGGTGAGTATAATATTGTATTTTCATTTTTTTACCATGATGTATATTATATCTATGGCCATAAATCGCTGACAATTTAAATGGTACCGAAAACAATGGCTGAGTTGATATTACGCAATGATTATGAGTACACGTAAAAAAAAATGTATAAAAAACGGACCCAAAGAAAAGACGAAGCCGTCTTCACGACACCCTTGGGACTGGCGCAAACGGTTCCAAATAGGAGTAGTTATTACACACTCCTACGAAGAGGAAAAATGGTTTTACTTCCCTCCGCATTAGAAATATTACTACTGATACGCCAAGAATGATGAAAAACAAGCGATCTAAACTAAAACCCTCATAAAACACAGTGAATTCGAGCCCGTAATAATTCTCTCCACACTATTTCTGTTCGGCGGCTGATGGTCTGATCATTTGCGTTTACTATAACAATATACATTTTAGTTTTTATACCGCAAGTATTCAAATGACTAGGTTTAGAAATTAAAACATATTTTAAGTAAATACCTACCGTTTCGTTAGTTGGTTTGAAAGTTGTTCGATTTACCAAAATCTAAATCATATCATGTTACGTCCATCGGTTATTCCAGCAGCATAATATTTAGTTGCATATTGTTTAATACCAGTTTATTAATAATATTTAAATTAGATAAATGTTTTATTTTAACTGCGTAATATTACACGTAGGTGTCGTATGTCGACTACGAAGTCACTCATGAATCACCCGTTAATTGAGTTCAATATTTCGATTAATAGATAATAATAACTAGTGTAATTAATTATGTTATTATTATACGTGGGCGTCAATAGTAGTTTATACTGCAAAACTACACAAGAAACTGAGCAAAAATTATAAATTAATAATATAAATAATTAAAAAAAATAAAAATTATTTTACATTTTTCTAACAGTTTTGTTTTTTTTTTTTTTAAAATAATTTTTAAACATTTTGAAGAGAAACAAAAAATAAATAGTTTACCAACAAAATTCTCAAAAAAACAAATTATTGTTATGCTTCTTAATTTTTGATACACGAGTATTATGATATAGGTACGAAAAATATTAATATCAGCTAATTATTGTTGAATAAATTGTAATCACCTGATTCCAATACAAAAACTCACCATACTATTGAACATTTGTAAATAGAACCATGGAATTAGTTAATAATGCCCAAATAGATTTACTTAATTTTAACTCTATTGAGACTTTTCATAATTATATTTTAAGTTTTTATCTGTAAATATCATATAATTTTGGGTTTAATTTTTCTATTATAATAATTACTTGTTATTATACCTATACTTAAAACTGTTTCAGGCATTTGCTTTCAGTTTAAATATATACAAATAAATAAATTAATAAGATAAGATATAAAGTTATTAAGGTACTCACTGAACGTGTAATTAAATTATTTAACTAAGCAGGTCCACTTCCTTATATTAGTATTAATTTATCATTAATTCCACATTTTCTTATTATATAATACTGCAGTAGTAACATATAAACTACATAAAAAGTAATTGATAATTAATAATAAAATTATGTATGAGTTACACATATCATATTATTTATATTGTTTTATTTTTCATTAGACTTACTTGAAATTTGTAACTTGTAAGTAAGAAAAAAGAGAAAAGTAAAAATATTATCAGAAAATGGAAGTATAAAAAGCTCTTTATGATGTTTAATACTTACATAAATTACAATTCACAATTTTAATCATATTATACAATTTTAAAAATAAAACTATTCAACTTTTTTTTTGTTTTGATTAATTACTATTAAATATTTACTGATAAATAATTATTTTATAAGCTAAATAATTAATTTGGTTTTAAATCAATTTTTTAATAGTTAAAAAACACATTGGTATACTATAAAAGTTTATTCGTTATTGTACGACATTCCTGCTGCTGGATTATTTGACACTATTTTTTGGCATGTCTTGAACTGTAAAAAACATCAAATTAATATTATATTTAACTTATCTACAGCATTTAAGACATTAGGTGTATTGAGATGATTTAAAAATGTATACAAATAAATTATAGGGCGGTACCCATTACACTTCCAAAAATTGAGATACAGTTATTCTCCGCGTACTTTTTTAATTTTTTTTTTACTAAAATTATATCTAATTTTCAATAAATATTAAAATTTTAAAATAAATATACCTAATAATATTAAATCTAATATTTCGCTTATGATTATTATTATAATCTTTATCTTGAATGCCACTGATAGACTTAACTGATGTTTACTATATTATACTTACCTATACAGATAGTAAAGCATTCATCTTTATTATGTGTAATTTAATGTACACATAAGTTCGTGGAAACTGTAGTAATATTATTACATAAAAGTTTAGCAGACAACATTTTTCGAAAAATCATGTTTGTAACGGCATATGGAAATGATGCGTGTACAAATAATTCTATGAGAAGGTGAAAATGTCTTATTTTGGAAACGGAAGAAAATAAATGAAGATTTTATCTGTGGAGATATTTCATTTTTAGACATAAAACTTGCTATATCATTGGTCAAGTAATTTTTAAATATATAAATCACATACATAAATGATAAATAACAAATAATTATTACTAAAATAGTATTTTCCTTTTAATAAAACATTCCATTGTGACTTACATATTGAAGATTTAAAAAAAATTGTATTTCTGTAAAAAACGTCAATTTTTTGTATAATAAAAATAAATTTATTTTCGTGAGTCAAGATTAAATCCATATGTAAGCAATCATATTACAGAAATCTGAGTACGAAACTGTTGTGTTAATTGGTTCAACAGTTTTTAAATATGTATAAGCCCCATATAGATGTGCATTAATTTCAATTTAATTTAATAATATACTATAACATGAGATAAGAACAATAAAAAAAAAAAAAAAAAAAAAAAAAAAACATACAAAATCTATCTGTTACACATAATATAACATTGTATTGTGCAATTAAGTGTTTGTATATTACGTATGCACTTTTATAAAATATTTTGCACCATGGGTATTGTTTGTTTTTCTTCGTTAGATAATTTCGGTACAAACATAAAATATATTTCGGATATTGCTTCAACGGTTCGTCGTTGTTTTTATAATAATTATTTGATTATTATTTAATTTTTTTTTTTGTTTTTTTTTTTTTAACAGTTCAGGATATTAAAAAAAAAAAAAAATTGTCATTATTTCGACACTCACCCCTTCGACACTTATACAATGTATAGGTAGTCACGACAATCTAGTCGGCCGAGTGGCAGTGCGTCTGTCACACAGCTCCAATCAAAACCGATGAATAATTTCGGCGCGCCGATGAACAAGTTAATTAACAGGTCCGTGGCTTTTGATCGCCCGTGCAGCACTGGTGTCCGGCTGAGTTTGCTGACAAATCGGCTCATGGATATTCATCGGAGACGTGTCCGCAGAGAGTCGAATACAGTATACGTTTGTGCATTTTGAACTGCACAGAGGGGCGAGAAGATAAAATTAACTATAGTCATACCTATGCACTATTGCAATATATAAATTGACTGATCAAAGCGAAACCACCAGCTGTAGGCTGCAGTAGATAACTATATATGTATACAATGTATACAATGTATTATGTACGGCGTATACCTACACAATATTATGATATACACGCATTATATGTTTAGGGGTTTTTTTTTATTATTATTCCAACACAGTGTTTTATTACGATAATTATTGGATTTTAATTTAGAGGTTTCTATTTCCCGTGTAGTTAAATTCACGTACACAATTATTGTGAATGTATTTCACGTGAATCTGCGACTTTTGTTATTAAATTATTTGTTTATTATTACGAGTAGAATTTTATTTTTAATACATTTAGCATCTTCTAATGGTTTCCTAATTTCTACATAGCGGTGATCGGTGATTATAATTAATTATTTCGAATCAGAATATTCACAGAAAACCATAATAATTTAGAATGTGGTTATTTCGACAGTTTCTTATGAAATTTATTTATATTTTACATACATTTAAAAACAATTAAAATAAATAAATATTCAAATTGAATGATAAAAACACAATTTCACAAATTTCACATCAAAAATTGTTTAATAGAATCAAAATAAATAAAAATGGGTTTATTCATTTATTTTGGGCAAAAAGCACAATTTTAATACATGCGTAACTTACTCGTATAATACAATGATAAAGATCAATTATTATATATTCGATAAATATATTATAATATAATAATACATGTACTTATGTTATAGTTTAATAAATCCACACAGATAACCATATATTCACATATACATATATTATAAATTAGAATTAGAATATAATACCCTTATGGGTTAGGTATTATATGTTGCGTGAAATCGAACAACAATAATTTACGAAAAAAAAAAGTATTCTAGTAATTGTCTATTTTGATAAAAAAAAAAAACAACATGTTGACATTTTTCAACAACGAACAGCTTCTTTTTGAAGTAACTATATTAACTGCTGTAGAAAAACATCTATCTAAACTCACTGATGTTGCCGGTATTGTGAAATATTTTAATGTCGACAGTAAACATTTTCGGACACCGTCTCATCGAGATTTCAATAAATAATAATAATAATTAAAAAAAAAGACATAAATGAACTAGTAATACCGTGCCACCGTGGCTGATCATTTTGTACTGTTCATAGAAATTTGCCCGTTGCTATTTGTGTGCATAGTACATACATTGCTCTACCCGTCCCGCTTTTTACGATAATACTGTTTATGAAACATTTATTTTTAGATATTTTTAGTTTTTAGTTTATTACGTAAATAATTGACATATTTTTTTAAAAATTATTCTATTATAATTAATACGTTTAGTAAGTATTATGTTTTAAATACACGTGAAGTAAATATCCGCGATTTACGATTATTAATTACACGTAGATTAAATTAATAGATTTTTTTATTTAAATACACGTGAACAAAATGCACATGATCATATGAATCTTAATTCTCATTCAAGTGTTCTAGATTTTATTATAAAATATAATTCGCGTATTTTTAGTAATTTAAAATATTCAATATCATCTTTATATACTCCTGTTTATTATTATCTAATAAATTATTACACGATTTTTATTATTGTTGAAATTTGTGAAAATTTTACGATGCTACATTATTTTAAGAGCCAGAAAATATACAAATAAATTTTTATAAATTTGGTAATATTATTTTATTCGTAGAACTGTTTAGTTCTTATATGATATTGTACATTATATTAACATAAAGTGAATTATTGTGCACGAGTAAAATTAAAATGAACAGGTAGGTTTATTTTTCATTACACTAAGAGCTTTAATTTGATTGAAAACGTTTATTTTTACACGTTAAATTTTCAATAATTCTGTTTTCGGGATGTCAATAAAAATATAACTTTTAATGTCTTCACAAACAATCAATATAATGGACTGTGATCGGTGACGCCTATTTAGAATTGAGCATAGGCATAATACGCACGCCTGTACATATATTTTTATGAATACCGCGTGTATTTTTTTTTTTTTTTTTTTTGACAGATCGAAGTGGAAAACGTTAATTTTTTGGCAATGGGGGAAACCGTGACGTCATTGCGTGAGTTTTAATTAATTACACCAAACATGTAAAGGGTGAAAAGCCATATTTTTTTTTCTTTGTACCCACAAATACTGTGTATATATTTCGAAATCCATTGTTTAATCCATTGTGTTATTAATAATCATATGTGTTTTTATGAAAAACCTTTTGTTTACAATGGATACACGAATTCGCTTGATGGGACGATAGAGGTTTGAGAGGCGGATGGGGGAGGGGAGATCATTTGAATGTAACACACGCTCGCGTGAAATGGTATCCCGCAGGATTTGCAAATGAACTGGGAATATGCGATCCCTCGTATCAACGATGTTCGTTTAAATAAACGGATACAGAGGTTATTCTTTTTTTACACCCCGGCGGCGAGGGAGGATTTTTTATTTTTTTATAAATATCAGCACTTTTCTCTGTGGTGTCTTGTATGGTAATTTGTTTGGCGGTATATGGGTGTCCCCGCAGACCCTTTTTAAACCGCACTATATCACCCACAGACCACAGTAGTAAATATTTGTGGAGAATGCAATATTTCATTCTAGCGTAAAATATCAGACAAAAATCACGTTTAAATCAAAAGATTTTTTCTATTTTAAATAAATATAAAAATGTTTAGATATCTACTAATATAATGACTGTATAGAGGTTTTTCACTAATGGATTATACCTAACAATATATTATCGAATGTTAATTTTTGCAATTATGACATTCTATATTTATACAAAGACTAAAGCTTTTGAGAAGATCTTCACTTAATTTAATTAGGACGTACGCTTTGTCTTACAAAATAAATGAAATATAACTACGTTCCTTACTCGTAACCTCACAAAATTGTATTTTGTATAATTTTGCAAATAATGTACACGATATAATATAATACAATATTATGTACATCGTTACACAAAACAGTGACATTTTTGTCCAAACTTTAAGTTAGTGGGAAGCTGATAATCGTATTATACTATATCGATGTTGAATTGATTTCGCATTTAAGTGTATTTTATGATATCGTATAAAAACTCTCCCCCTGCAAGCACGTGGCTTGAAGTCCCACTGGACGTGGGTCTATATTTATTTTGTCAGTAGGTACTGAAATACAGCACAAAAGATATTGTCTGGTGTACACGTGCACTGTAAGAGCACGTAGGTACCTCATCAAATTATTACTATAATTCATCACTATAATATTATAATATTAGGTACCTACCTATGGAGATCGATTCACACGAGAATAAATACGTCGGGTATTGTAGTATTCGCTTGTGGTGATACGTTAATTTGCGGGATGACGGATCGCCAATTAGCCGGGAACTGGCACAGATTCAAAGGCTTTCGTTACCTAGTGTATATATAGTGAGTATATTAAGACCCGATTATAATTCCCGGTCTTCGCAAAGTCCATTAGGAGACTGTGCGGGGTCGCCGCGGCCGGGCTGCAGTACCTACACCTATATGGTACCTATTATATATACGCATCTTATAATAATAATATAGCAAACATCTTTTGTGTTGATTAATCGCCACGCCGTCGCCACGTAAGGCCACGGTGTATCCGGTGTGGAGGGAGAAACGGCTACTTCCGATTTTCCGCAGCGTCCCCAAGGATCTCTTTGTATATGTGTGTGTGTGTGTGTGTATATATATATTATATATATATATATATATAGGTATTAGGTATATACACTCGCGTCTTCGTCAATTAACACGTTACTCCTTGTATATATGGGCTGCCCCCGAGTATGTATACACAATGCTGTACCAAGCGGACTCGCGTCCCTTTTATTATTCGTGAATAGTTTAATAACAAACTTCGCGGGACGGATGAACAACGGTATCCATTTGGAATCTGACGGTGGGTCTTGAAGTACCTATATATACATATACATGTACATAATATAATGTAGGTAAAGTTAATCACTTCGGCCGACATACACTTTGGTGGCTTCTGTACCAATTATGACGCTATACATATATTTACGCTTATCTAAGTTTCTGTCGGTGACCGCGAATCGTAAACTTAAACTCTTAATATTCAGGGAGTTTAAACCGTATAATATAATATTGAATACAACTGTTAACTAAAGTATAATATAGTGATATAGATTATTAACATTATTATATTAGTTTTATAATATTGCGTATAGATTGCGTGGTGTATAATAATACTTAAGTATGCTAAATTATATGATGTCGTTTTATATATATTTTAAAAGCCGTAATTATTATGTACCTACTAATAATAGTCACACAATTACACAAATAAACGAGCTCGATTAAAGTATTATAAAAGTAAAAACGTACTTAGGAATGACAGGATGGTTTAACGAACAAATGAATACGTATTGAATTAAATGACTAGCGTTAGTTTAAGATTATAAACAAAAAAAAAAATAAATAAATAAATAAATGAAATGTTTAACTATCATTAATCAAAAAATTATTTGCAAGCCACGTACCATTTATGATAAATGTATTATATCGTATAATGTACAAATGTTAATAATATTGTGCTACGACCGACGGAACAATACGATTGCGCTGCGTGATGGTACTCAAACATTTTAGTCGTCGAGTTGAAATCGAAGACCAAAAATCTACGTATTGTACATGGGTTTTTCATATTTTTATTCGAGTCTCCGCAATCTCGAATATTATTATCTAACTGCTACAGAACCTGCAGTCAGCAGTGGCCCGTAGTCTTTTCCCACTGTAAATTACTGAAAACCGTATATAGGTACACGTACCTTACACGTGGAAACGATTATATAGATGAAATGGCGAGGAGGAAAACTGGCTCGAAAATACAACGCGCTGCACATTCGCACACGATCCCGCGAAGTCCCGCACCGATGACGCAGATCGTGCAACCGCTACCGGGACGCGTTTTTCTATTTTGTTTTTTATTTTTTCGCGACACAATTGTATCATACAGGTATTATACGCGCATTGTATGTTATAGTACACACACATATATATATATATATATATAAATGTATGTATGTATGTATATCGTGTGTTGGTCGGGTACACGGCGCCGCAGGCACACACACAATGACCGCGGGACTGCGAGATAAACATCGGCGGGAGCACCGATAAGAGGAGGGTGAACGAAGAAGACTTTTGCACGACCGCCAAAAAGTCATAATTGCCGTCGTTCACACCGCACAACAATATCGTAGTATAATAATAATAATAATGATAATAATATCGCAAGTAGTACACTCTCGTGCCGCCGTCGTCTCGTCGCCGGTTCACGTACGTTTCGTTGTTTGTCCGGCGTGTCTCTCCTTTTCGCCGTCACGATTGGCGCGTACCTCTACCTTTTTTTTTTTTTTTTTTAATTAAGTAATCAAACACGCGGCGGTCGTAGTCGTCGTCGCCGCCGCCGCGCCGTCGCCGTCGTGCGGTGGGTACCTATATAATAATATGGGTAGAACACGCGTTTATGACTAACGTTACGCTTATTGTGTGCGTGTGTGTGTGTCGTATGATAACGCGTGTCTTATTGAAAAAATAAAAAAAAACGTATAAACAACAAAACGCGCGAATCACGCGCGACTGGGCGAGCGTATAAAATGTGCATCGTGGCACCGCTGCACAGTAGATAATATTATATTATTATAATGCGTTGTGTGCAGTGTACGTCGCCGATGGATTTTTTTTTCTGTTTCCTCTTTTGTATTGTATTATTTTTATTATTTTTTTTTAAAAAAAAAAGAAGTAATAATATTACACACACACATACTCACGCACACGCGTAAACGGGTAATTATTGAAATGCAAGACGTCGTCGTCGTCGTCGTGGTTTCGCAGCGTACGTACACGTTCGCGCCGCTGTGCACACGATGCACTTATATATTGTCCTATTTATATAGTAATTATATTATATATTATATTATGTGTGCGAGCACGCCCCCGCAGCGTGTAGCGCCGTTACGACTCTGTTGCAGCAGTGTAATTACGCATCGGTTCACCGGCTAATAAATTTATACGTCATTCCACGGACTCGTGTATATCATATTTTGTGAATACCTCCGCTCGATATAATGCACATGTATACCCGTCAACGGTCGTCGCGCACACACGCACACAAGCGTGCACAAACGATTTTATATCATATCGTTATTATTATTATTCAGTATTTACATTAAATTTATTGGGTAATAAATGATTATTTTTTAATCCGCGTACGACATTTCGCGTGTTTCGGATTTCCTTCCGACGTAATCGCATTAATGACGTTCGAGTTTCGACGTTTACATCGCGTCCGCCGTGATATCGTTATTATATACGTAGTACATGTACAATGTAATAATATTTTAATATTATTTATGATATCGATTGTACCGCATTCGGCTATATACACGACTATAATGTAATGCGGCCGGCAAGCATTTCACTGGCGTCCGATTGAAATTAATAGACCGTCAGACACGGCGCACGCTGCACAACTGCATAATTCTCGCTTCGTTTAGCGTTTCATACGTTTCGTTACTGTCCGTTTGTTCGCGGTGCAGCGTTTATCGTTAAGTAATATTTATACGGTATGGTACATAGCAGAGGCATCTTCAAGCGTGACGAACGGGGCAGACGCCTTTGTAAAAATTTACTTACTCTTTTCAGTTATTTTTTTTTTCCTGTAACCAAACCTTTTATTTATTCATATAATCATATATATATATATATTTATAACATGTAAATACTTGTTATTTTATATTTCTTTTTTTTTTTAAATATAGCTTAATATTGAAAAAAAATTACAATCTGTATAATATGTACAGTAATTAATATTAATATGACAAATGACAAATGAGAAAAAAATCTAAAACGAATAACAATACGACGTGAAATCTCACATTAGGACACCTATCAAATTTACAATAATAGCAGTTTACAGTTTTATTGTGAATTTTTAAAGTCACGGCACCAGTTACGCTTGTGTTTTTTGGTTGGGTTCTTGAGTAATGTTAATGAGACTAAATCTCTGATAAACTGGTTTGAGTCTTGTATCGATTTTTTTTTATAATTCTTATAAATTGTCTTAAAATTAAAATATCAAAAAAACCTATAAAGTACTCTAATAATGTTTTTGCATTTCAAATTTAATAGTAGGTCAATTTTTGTCTATCTTAAAAATTACCATGTCATGCGATAGTAATGTGGAGATAATAAGACGTGGTGTAATAATACACCATCAAAAACATATTAATAGAAATAAATAATATCTATTTATATAATAAAAAAATTAAAATTATGAAAAGACAGATGTTAAACATAAAGTTATTACCTTCTCTTGTTAAAAATGTGGCATAGGTCATAGTGTAAAGGAAAAAGGAGTGTGCAGGATCTTTTATAGTATTTGTCTATTAACCGCATTTTTTTTTTTTTTTTGGCTTAGCAGTTAGCACTCATTAAACACGTAATTGTATACTATACAAATGAGCGATTATTATTATTGTTCAACATTTAAATTGTACAATTATAGGTATTTTGTAATTTTTTATAAACTCACACGTGGAAAACACTCAATATGTATAGATATGCTCATCTTCACAATATATTGTAGAGTAATATAATTCATATTATTGAAATCATGTAAAATTAAATTTACTTTGAATACAATTTTAATCATTTTTTAGTAAAATATTATTCTCCCAGATGTTTTTTAATTCGGTTTAACATAACTTAATACTCAGTGATAATTTAAGTTATTTACCTATAAATATTAAAATAATTGTATTAAATAAATGTTTTTGGTTGGTATTAAATAGCAGGTTGAATATTTTAAAATATCGAAAGTGGGTTCTTCATAAAATGCGTGTTTGTAGTTTTTTACTCAAATTAGAAATCTTTAAATTCTTTGAATGTCAAAGAATATTTAATTTATTTTAAAAGCTTAAAATTTAAATAACATATAAAATTTGTTAAAGAGATAACCAAAGTGAAACTAAGAAAATAGTTTCCCTTGCTTCTTTGATAGCTGGGCGTATAATAATTTTAGCCATATAATTTTTAGTGCCATGTATTTAATATTATCCACTACAATTTAATTAAATATATTTAGTTCAAACAAATTCACTTATTGAAATGTTGGAATTAAGTTTGGTGCTGCTTTAGCTAATGCTTTAATTATTTGGATAATAACTTTTGCTGCTTCAACAGCAGCATCATCGCCAATTGGAAAATGTGTTGGAGAGCTTTGTCCATTCCATTAGCAACCCAAGTTTTCAAGATATATGTTTTTATTTTGTACTATTGACGAATCATTTTTCTTTTAGTTAAATTAATTCAACTAATAACAAATCTGTTATTTACAAGAAAAGGTTTCTGTTTTTTAGACAAAAAAAAAAAAAAAAATAAGAGCTATGTTTATAATGTGCTTGACGGCGTTGGACGTGTTATATTGAAAATAAAAGTATTAAAAATATAATGTGAATATTTTCAACAAAGTATAGGATTTATTAGTATAATAATAATATATTTGTACGCGCTATTGAAATTATGTACCTATATTATAATATATTATGTACATAATCAGATAATACATTTTTTTTTAAACATTCAAGTAAAACATTAATTAGACAAACGAGTAATGAATTAAATAAAAAGTTGTATTTCATGGTTATATATTAAAGGTTGTAATCAATAATGCGTAGTAATAAATTAAAGTTATACCTACCATCTACATGATATTAAACAGAATCATTCGATAACAGCACAATAACAATAATTTCTTACACAACAAATAAATAATTTATACTTTACAATTATATATCAGTGTCGTAAATAATATACCTAATTAACTTAGTAGGTATTTAAAATGTTCTTAAATTAATTATTATACATATTTTATTCAGTTTAATACTTTTAAGTTATCGAATTTTCTTCTGCTATATATTTGTTACACATACATATATATATGTTTAAACACTTTAAACCGATAT
Source organism: Melanaphis sacchari (assembly GCF_002803265.2). Classification (NCBI taxonomy): domain Eukaryota; kingdom Metazoa; phylum Arthropoda; class Insecta; order Hemiptera; family Aphididae; genus Melanaphis; species Melanaphis sacchari. The sequence continues at coordinate 89,345 of NW_020271295.1, forward strand.
TATTTAAATAACTAACGGGCAATCATGAGTTTCAAGGTGTTTAAAATAAGCCATCGCAAAACGCGTGGTATAATATTACGAAGAAAATTGACGAGTGTAAATTATATTTTGGGTTTTTGCCGAGTAACCGACACGTCGTTTATCGAAAGCCTCGCTATATCATATATAGGGAAGAAGTGAATGAAAAAATCAATTTCCTTTAAGTGCGTTTATAAAGCGTTTTACAAATTCAACCGATACGTTAAAATAAAAATCCTCGTCCAGACCTTAAAAAAAAAAAAAAAAACTGTATCGCATAAAAAATACGAAATAAAATAGGGACGTCGTGAAATTGACAAAGACATATTATACTGGGACAGCGTTTTTTTTTTTTTTTTAATATATATACAAAAAAAAAAGCGTTGACCGCGCGAAAGTCCTAAACCTTCCGTAATGCCGTGGGTATTTTATGCCATATATATTTTTTCCACGATACACTAAAGCAATACGTTTTATTACATTTTAAACTGTTTTTATGCGGGACGTAACGGCCGTGAATGATTTGTCTCCCCGGGGGGTTTCGAGGGAGAAAATTCACCCCGGACGTGTCAATTCCACGCGAAATCACTTCAAAGATGTCGAAGCGGTTAGGAAAACAAAATATATATTTTGGATTTTAAAATCGCCCTTCCCTTGTATACTTTTAAGTTGAAAACGAAAACGATGCCCTTTTACACCCCACATTAACACTTATTGTATAATTTAAATAATTATACTAATATGGTCATCATGAACAATAAAAAAGCTGAAACAAAACTTACAATTTTTTTAATTCCATCTGAGAATTTAGTTAAATCTGATTGTATTGTATAATAGAAGTTATAATAATTAGTCAATTACAAAAATAATGATTCGAATTATTATAACATAATATAGATAAATTATATGTTAATTCATTTGAAAAATGTTAATTAATTTTTTTTTAAATTTTGCAGAAATTTGAAATAATTTATCTTTTATAAATAATAATGTATATTATAATTATATACATTAAATTATAGCACAATAAAGTTAAAAAAATATTTTTGTTATAAAATATTATTATAAAGTATGCAACAATATAATATCTAATAATTTCAATCTGAACAGTAAATAATTGATAAGTCAAATAGCTAATATTGTAAACATTAATGAACATAGATGTATGGGTATGGGAAGTCTAAAAATGATAGTTGAAAAAGCGTTTAATAAAATAACGGTAATATTTAAAATACCCATTTGAATGTAAAAAACATTAGATAAAAAGCAAAATAAATTTATTATTTTTATAATTATAATCATTAAATAGAAGCAGAAAGTAAGGAATTTACAGAAAAATATTTTAGAATTATTGTTGAAGTATATTTTAGTTTTTAAGAGTAGCACTATTTTTAGTACTTATTTTATTAATATGGAAAAACTATTAAAATTTAATATTTATTATTATTTCTTCATAAGTCGAATATTATTTTGATTATTAATTAGTATGAAATTTAAAATAGTTGGTTACATGATTAAATATTCCATATTTATTTATTAATAATTGTAAATAATTCAGAATAATTACTACACATTTAGAAACAGCCAATTGAACTAATATTATTTTATACATTTTATAAATAAAAATGTATTTATTTATTTAGTTTGAATATTGAAAATTAACAAATATAATTTATTTAATGATAATTCGTTAGCAATGTGAATAAGCTATTCATTGAAAATTCTATATTAATGTGTATTATTTTGAAGAAAGTTTGTTATTTAAAATATTAAAATTTTACAACAAGTTACGGCAAAGTTTGATATTTATTTGCTTACTTAATAATAAACTTCATGGAATACCTAAATTGTTAAGTGTTTTCGAATAAAAATAAACAATTCTCAATGTTATGAATAAAGAAAAGACATTACTAAACTAAAATTAAGAGTTATTTACTTTTGAAATACATCAAGAAATAGTGTTAAAATGTTAAATTATAGAAAACATTATAGTATTTAATGTGAAGTAATAATAATATAATACAGATTTTCGATACAAACCTTGAGTAGTTAAGAATATAAATTGGTCATTAAAAAACAAAAGTTTATAACACAGTTAATATATAATATTATAATGATATAATATTGAAATTATTATGTTAACACTAAAATAAAGTTTGACAAAAACGTTCGCTACGATAAACTAGAAATAACTTATTCTTATATATATATTAATTATTTTTTTTTATTATTATTTAAATTAAAGGCTTCAATAGCTTGGGTTATTGACCTACAATTAAACACAGAGAAAAACAGGTTACAAAAAACAAAATTAAATATTTATATTTTTACAATTTTTTACTTAAATGTAAAGTGTAGAAAAATATGTAGCGAATGTTTTCTTTGCTGAGAGATAGTCAGGGAAATGTTAGGTTGTTGAATATTTTCTGCAATTCGTTGTATTTTGGAAATCTAGTAACAATGTGGTCAATCGAGAGGTTTGCCTTGCATGTATCGCATACTGGAGCAGGTTCTTTGGTGATGAGGAAGAAGTGGGTAAAGTGCGTGTGGCCTATTCTGACTCGGGTTATAATAACTCCGTATCTTCTTTTTAGGCTTAGGGGGAAATTCCATTTTCTTGACGGAAGGCTTTATGCTTCTTAATTTATTTGTATGAGAAACATCACTCCAATATATTAATTTTATCTCTGAACAAATTTTAATATATATAAATGTGCCTTTTTAATAACAGATAAAAATATTTTCGTACAGTTAAATGTATTTCATTGTCATACTACATGTGAGTACATATTATATATTATGTTTTACTAGCAATGATATAATATAATACAAGCAGTAAGTTTATAACGTATATTACTTCCATCGCAAATAGCATCATCCATCAATGATTATCAACACCTCGCGCAATAGAAAATGAATGTAACCTATAAGTAAAATCGTTTATGTGAAACAAATATGATGTTTTTTTATTTTTTCCTATGTATATAGTAAGTTATATATAATTAATATGTTTTGTTATCGATGACAATATTTTTATGTGTCATAATATAAAATATTCGTTTGAACGTAGTATTTTTTACGCCATGTCACAGTCGATGTGGGTCTTCGCAAAAGTCACGTACACAGTGCGATTTTTGCTTCAATGTGTTTATAGATATTATTAACTTACACATCGAAAGCATTAGTTATAATGTATCGTCTCTAATATTGAAGATTCGACTATATACGATCGCCATTCATTTGTAAGGTCCCCTAGCTGTCCTTACAATTATTATAACTCAATCTCCAGATAATACTATAGTTGTGAAATTTTTACGAAATAATGTTTACGTAATATTATAAAAAATACTAAAAGGTATTTATCATAACCATCCCCATTAATCATTTTACTCGTTTCACAGAAATATATTTATAAGTTCTCGTGTGTACGTCCGCAGAAATTCTGATAACACTTTAGATATTACAATTTTCATTCAACAGTAAGTAATTTAATTTTAAATGCAACGAATATTTTGATGAATAATATAATATTATAGTTGAATACTACACATAATATTATCTAAATGAAAATATCGCTATACCTATACCGATGTACCTGTACTTAATCTATGCACTCGAATAGTCCGAATACAGATCTTGAGACCTTTATACATATATTATTTACCATACAATATTATATAGCCCTAAGGTTTCATCCTTTCTCTCGTTAATTTTAATTGAAACCGTTGTTCCGTTTTTAGCAACAATAATAAAATATTATAATAACAGCAGCGCAGTTCTTCATCGCGTTTATCGAGCCGCGGCAGCTTTTCTAATTTAGTTTTTTTTTTTATCTCTTTTAAAACCCATTGTTAATTGTTTGTTAGGGGTAGGTCTCTGTATAACCGGAGGAACAGTACGGAACGGAGAGCGGTGAGAGAGGGAAAGTGGAAAAAAGTTAGCAACCTCTATCAGGTCTTTTCATTTGGATATTATTAATTGCAGGCTTTTCTTATGTTTCAATGTGGCCCGAGATAGGAGCGAGTAACTTTGTAAATACCGACAATTGAAAGTTTTTCGTTTGATCGGCAATCCGGGAAAAAGACTTCGGTGTTCTGCCCGTGATTGAACATAATGAAAACAATCGGTCGATTGAATTTTAATTAGTTTTTAATTGCGTTTCTTCTGCACTGCCGCGAGTATATTTGAAAACTCTCTCCCCTCCTGTCGTCTGTATATTATAGTGTTATTAATCCCAGCCCTATACACTATACCGACCAATTCGTGTCTAATACCACCACGTGACACTTGTTTTCTTGACACTAACAACTATTCCAACCCGGAGCTTAAGAAATTCGTTTACTTAAGGGAATTTGTATAAAATATTGATGCACTGATTACTTAGGACCGACCAAAAATCGTCAAATGAAAATAAAATTAATAATGAAAATACTGTGATTAAATAATTTTGATGAAATAATAATTTATTTTTACCTACATTGTTTTTGATGTTTTACTGAATATCCAGTCAAAATAATTATGTTATTTGTATCCATATAATTTAAATTTTTTTAATGTTTCTGCTTTCACATTATAACCAAAATGTTTTTATGTAGTTTATTTTGATTATTTTTTTTAAAGTTTTTTTTTTTAAATTTTTTAGTAGTTTTCCTATACTATTATGGCTGTATTGGTTCAGGTATAATATGAATTAAATTGAGAAAAAAATTTTAAGTAGTTTATAAAGGGAACCTGCGAAAAGAAACTTCAAATATTCAGTAAATTTTCCCAAGTGTTGAGTTAAAAAAGTTACCATATTGAAGTTAAGTGGGTTTAAATTAAAAAGCTTATTTTTAGTAATATTTTTGAGATATTTATTTAAAACTATTTAGTAAATCAAAAGATTTAACATATTTTAATAAAAAATGTAAATTAATTGAAATATATGTATATTTTTTTTATCTTTAAATATTAATATATTTATTTTATTCATGAGTAATACATTTTTAATAAACAAATTAATGAACGTTCATAATTATGAGTAATATAATGCACTTAAGTGTTTAAAGATTAATAAGAAAATCTTAGCCGATATATAGGTTAACCAATGACATATTTTTTGCATTGATAATAGTAAATTAAGTTAGTTTTATACTGACTATTTGATAATTTATCATATTGTACCTTGTTTTGTGGTTGCTGCAGGTTTAATTACTACGAAAAAAGTTGTAAAAGTGAGATTATTGTAAGATTAAGTTTAAATTAAAAGTAAAAATAAATCCTAAATGTATTATTTAAAATCAGTTGTGTACAGGCGACTTGGTGAGAATTCACTTTTTAGTTTATTTTAGCACATGCCCATTAGATTTACTACGATCAATTATAATAAAATGTATATCAATATATACCGTGGAGATACTCAGAAGATACTTCCAACTTTTTTCAACTATTATAAAGATGCCTATAGGGTGGTTCATACACAAATTTAACGTAAAACGAATACCTATAATTTTTGTTTTTTTTATAGATTGTTAAATTGGTGACAGAAATAATTAAATAAAAAAATTGGTATAGACTAACTTAATCACCATGTATTATTATAAGATATTTTAAAATAAAATAAATTTAATTAATATTTAATTAATTGCTTTTTATTTAAACGTATTACACAAGGTAATGTTCTTATGTTTGTAACTTATAGACTCAAAAAATATTCGACCGATTTCAACAAAAATGTTTAGATATTGTTCTTAGAGATATCAGAAAAATTTTAAAAGTTAACAAACTGCGTTTGAAAATTTACCAAGTGCTATACTTAATCCATCTCAGGCAATTAGCCTATTTCTACAGAATTAGTTAACAAAAAGAGGTACACCGATGCCGATTTTCTCACAAACTGAGGTACATAAGTATAAAAATATTTGTTAATTTTTTTTTCTGGTGCATTTGAAATATACAGATAGTATTTTATAGTTATTTTCAATTTTACTAAAATAGTACCTTAGTAGACTATACATATTATATATATTTAATTTATACCACAAAATATTATCACAAAATATTTTGAGAACCAATGACTAAACTAGCGTTGTAAACACATCACTCTAATAATAACTAATCATTAATCTTAATAGTTTAATAACTTGAACCATTTAAAAAATATCTATCGTGTGCTCACACTATTCTACAAATAATAATGTGTACAAATCTCAAAGGCTTCAAGTATGTTTTTTAACGTCAAAGAACTCAAATTTATTTTAATTTTTACACGTGTAAAACAATTCCATGATTTTTTTTTTTTTTTTAGAATAGCGCTTAAAAATATTGAATATGAAAAAATTACTTTACTTAAGTCTACATTATTTGTACTTAATTTATATAACAAAGGATTAGAAAAATCATTCGTTTTTAGCAAAACAAAAAATTACTCTCTAAACCTAATGATAAGGTTTTTTACCATATTGTCACAGCACAATTCTAAATGTATTAATCACTAAAATTACTTATTATTCATAACTTATCCTTTCTAAAATAGTCGAATCGTTAAAAATAAATGATTTTTATGATGTCTGTTAATCGACTTTTCACATTATTATGATATACTTTTTGTAGGTAAAAAAAGCGATTACATTGCAAATGAGTTTAAATAGCGTTCTACCCCTTTAAAACCACAGCCGTTTCTTGCAATAGGGTTAAGGGATGTATACTTTTGACGTCGTAATATAATGCTGCTTTTTTCATTTTATCCACTTGTGTGTATAGTTCGGATACAGACACCCTTGATCTGGAATTCATACCGACACCTTTGCGGCGGCCCTTCTATCCGCGTTATGTATTGCTATTATTTATTTAATCATTTTTCCTCTCTCATTCATATTATCATTATTACTCACAATTATTATGTATATATTTTTAACCCACCATCCACTCGGAGCGAAGCGTTGAAACCACTCGGGAAGTGAAAAAAAAACATCCGGAACCACGCGGCATTTATAGAGAAATAAAGTTAAAAAGCGCCATACAGCTATTTCGCCGCATCATTCCGTGGCAATAACTCAATCGCTTCGTTTGAACGACGGCGACGCTGGCGAGGTATAAGGTTTTGTATCATTGCTGCAAGTACAAAACCATTCATTGGATCGGAGGAGAGACCCCTAATCCATCATGGCAATGACACTGATTATACGACACCCTGTTAAATCCCAGCATTATGCGCATACACCTACCTATATAATATTATATATATATATTTATATATATATATCGATGACGCAAGGGTGGTTCAGTGGTTGAGTTTCGACGGTATATATATATATATATATATATTTATTCTAGTATATGTCATAGGAGAAAGACGCGCAGAGAAATCTGATACACCCCGCGTGGCAAGGGTGAGTTTGACTTGAAGAGCGGCCTAACGTTTGCTGTACGTGTCGTAATAATATAATTGACAAAAACGATCGCTGTTATTGCGTTGATATCGGTTGATCATGACCAATGCTAGCCATGTACGGCCGGGATCCCCAACATTTTGGGTGCGTGTTTATCTCTGGTCGGCGAGTATGACCGGAAGACAATAAATTATGTCTGTATAATACGAGGCGAGTGAGACCGAAAAGTAATTACAAGACGAATCGATCGACGTGTACACGTCAATATAAAATCATTATACGTTTCCCACAGCCCTTTATTTTAGGAAACCACGAAACACGTACACACCGTATACGAATATGTTATTATGTACGATCAATAGTTATTACAAATTAGACATATTGTATATGCATTATGAACGTTTTATTTTTTTCTTTCTTTCTTTCTTTTTTTCTTTTTTTTTTTTTTTTATTTAATGCATTACGTTATTCATAAATAATCTAAAGTAATTGCCTTGTAATACATTTATGTTAATAAATCATAATATTTCAATATTGGAGTTAAATATAAACTCTCACTACTCGTTTCATCATTGTTCGTAACTAGTTATCATGTTGTCAGATTCGTTCAGTATTTTGATACAGTTTTCTTTATTTTGAAACTTAAATCATTATAATATTATTATTATTATTATTATTTAAAATGTATATTGTTGTTCTTAACTAAAGTATGAAACTTTTATAATTATCGATTTCTGCAACATACGCGAACGACGTTCATATTTTATGTTTTGTTATTTTATTATATTTACCTAACACATATATAGTTTTGTAATGCAGTTGTTTCAATTCAAGTATAATATTATTTGAATATTCAATTATTGTGAATTAGTTTGTAGATAAACTCATGAATCTATTTATTTAATTTACAATACACTCATTTGAAAACGATTTATATTTAAATGTATAATACAATATGTTGAAGAAAATAATTACTTGATAGATTTTCTTATGAATTATATACATACAAAAATAAATGTTTGACAAAGTAAATAGGTTTAATATTATAAGTTTGAGTAATTATTTGTATTTATTATGTAAAAAATATCGTCTTTTATTTTTGCTATTATTATAGTATTACAGTTTTTAAAATATAATTCGTCTTAAGAAAATTTAATTGTTAATAGAAAATCAAATACTAAAAATGAGCCAACAGTTAAAGTAAGTAAGTGAGTAAGCCCGATTTCCAAAGTAAACATACATTTATAAAACTCATCTCTCAAATCATCTCTTTTGTGTCAAGTTATCGCCCCAAAAATGACACAGTAAAAAATGGTCGGGTTCTTACAACTTTGTTAAACTCATCATTAACAAGGATTCCATTACTGACACCAGTAATCTTTTCTTACAGAATACGAGATGCTTACACAGATTTCATTTTATTTTTAATGGTTCATCATTTTGATTCACATTAAAAGTAATGTCGATAACATTTTTATAGTTCACAACTTAATAGTTACACAATATTGTCTTACTTGTGTTTGTGTATTATAGGTTCTGACATCATATTATGTTTATTTCGAACATTAGACATAAGCGGATTATTTCATTAAAGTCATTGTGTAAATATGCACATATTTCGTCGTGTATAATTTATAAATATGGAAAATATTTTTCATCATATACAATATTATATTTGTTTAGATAAAACCTAGAAATTAAATTTGAATTTGAAAAAAATAATTGACATCCTGTTCATATTTTCATTTTCGAATTGATAAATACTTGATATTATTTTATAATGGATTGAAATAAAAGCGAATAAACATGCGTATAAAAAAAAAAAATATTACATGTGTTATTATATAATAAAATATGTTAATAATGTTATTTTTGATAATTCTTTCAGGTTATTAAAATGACATAGGATGTTAAAAAAAAAAACTGTTAAAATACGTTATCATTATTATTTTTTTATTTTATGACATATTTTCGAATAAATATCGAGTTTTTACTCATAAAAAAAATATTTATTAGTGAAAAGTTTTTGAAATTTGACATTCATTGCTACTTTTATTTACTCATTGTAGAGATAAAAATAAATGTATAAAGTTAATCTCATGATTTTTCTTTCGATCAAGTAAATCTAGATTATCCTTTTTAAGGGTGCAACAATATAGTTTTGAGAAAAAGTTTTTTTTTTCCATACACTTGGCCAAGTGATAAAACATGGATCGTTGTGGAAAAATCCATTCGTTGGGGTTGTTGATATTAATAACATCGGAACCCTCCAATATACATACCTATATACAAATCTCACGCGCACACCCACACACTCATCCACACACGCGTACACAGTTAACGTACGTATAGGGTGATAATAATTCCGCCGTACGCACATGTCACGTATGTCTCCCACCGCACCCCCAAACCACACGAGCGCAGTGTATATGTGTGTATAATGCATATGTGCGGGTGAAAACGGGTTTTCCACCTTTTGGAATTTAATACAGTTGTTTCATTAAAACCTTGGCAAACACATTCCTTTCTTGTTGATCAAAATTAATTAAACATACCTTTTTCCGGGGCACAAGATATTATTATTATTTTATAAACTCCTCTCCGGCAAGTACTGCATGTGTACCTATACGTACATTTTTATGGCATCGATGACGCGACGTGTGCGACACACGCTTTTCCTTCATGGTGAAAATAACTTAACGCTGGCGGGTCGTCTTCATGTTTACTTTTTATCATCGTAAAAATGCCACTAATTCGGGCCGCCGTACAATGTTAAACTGATCGTGGCGCCGTACAATATCCATCCTTCGTTCTACATAAAGGTACACACATACTCACATGGGCCACCTTGAGCGTATCGTCAAATGATTATGTTGACAATTTCCTAAATATTTACCCGTTCCGATGCTTAAATAGCTTAAATATCCCTCAGCCTTTTATGGCGTGTGTGCTTTATGAAATCATATACTATAAACTTAAAGCTGCGCGAAACGAACCAGTATATAAGTTGATTAGGATTAGAAACATGATACAAAAAAACCTAAGGTAATTCGAAAAACCGTCTAAGCAGGTACTCTAAGTTATTACCCTGTAGCATAATTCACACAATATGTACGTTTAGGATCATTCAAGTACACACATAATGTAAATGTATAGTAAACCCACAGTAAATATTTGAATACCTATAATAAATATCATGCAAGATAAAACTAAGCATGCTTAATTATTATCTATAAAAAAAAAAATTGTCATCAGAAAATTATATATACTTAATAAGTACACGAAATCTTCGATTTGAATTCTGATAATTTTAAAATTATGATATTATTTAATCTATCACAGAATTATCGTAATATGATCTGTTAAAATACAATTTAGAATATTTTATTTCAATATCGAATGTACAAAATATTTTACAACAACATTAACTTATGAAAATGAAAGCTTGTTATTTTAGTAAAAAATAAGAGTCATTGATATTATATTATTTCAATCAAACGTTTAAATCATTTCAACAACGAGATCATTTATGACTAAATCTAAAATATTTTCCTGATTTAATTGACTGATGACAAGTTGCAGAATTTTAAATTTTTTATATGTTCCTACTTGAAAATGATCACAATATTATAGGCACTTACAATATTATGTTTTTCCATCTTTATTTAGTGATACGGACTATTTAAGTTTAAAAAAATAATGTTTAATACATCGAAATGATCTTTAGTGTAGTTATGCTCCTGCTAATATATTTATAATAATTTTTAATTTTTAATCCATAGTAAATGTACAAGTCGTTATAATATTACGTACATATTATGTACCACAGACGAAAATTGTTTGATATTTCCATTAGTACTAGTGGTTACAAACAATGAAAAAAAGAAACTATTATTTTCTGACCTTCGGAAATAACAAAACCAGTTAATTATAGAACCTACGCGGGTTATGTTATTGAAAAATAATATAATGCTTAATCGGTTACCTATTGACGCTGTACTAGTTTCTTTTATAAACCAAACTTATTTTTAGAAATACTGATTTAAATAGCATAATTCATACATGAATTTTATTGTAATACATAATCATAAACACTTTCGAACAATTTTTCGTTAAAAATTTCGTCATGACAACATTCTATTATTGTTATTATTTTGTACATTTTCATAATGCGTTTTAAAACGTACAATTATATATTACTAGTATGTTAACACAACACATTTTGTAAAAAAAACTGTAGATTTAATTAACATAGTTTTCAATAAATAAAAAAATCCGAATTAAAGAGAAAACAGTTGTCAATGACTATAAAGCCCAGATTTCATTACATGAATTTTTTTTCGAATAATAATATTATATTTTGTACTCCATTTCTATTATACTGTTTTTTTTTTTTTTTTTACTGTACAATGTTATAGGTACTACAATAGTATACTAAATAATTTCGTTTGTGTTTGTTATTTAACAATGGTAAAGAATCTATTAATGTTATTTCAACTACTGATATTTGATTACAATATTATTATGTAAAAATCGATACTATTACCACCTATCAATTTTTGTTGACAATTAAACTGCTTGTAATACAACGATTGACATTTCAATTATTTTGACAGAAGTAGGTACATTACTATTGTTATTTGATGATTTGTCGGTTTTAAACATGATACTCAAGCCTAACGTATCAATTGATTTTTCTTATCATTGTTATTTATCAACAAATAATAATAATAATAATAATAATAATAACAATGACAGTATTGTACGGCCGTATAACTAGATATGGTATTTTAGGTACATAATCGACATAAGTATATATATACTTATACATATATACTATATAGGTAATAATTTTTATTAACCATAGGTGTGTGAGAAGAATGATATAATTGTAAAAGAATATTAATTCATAAATGTTTTTTTAAATTGTAGTAAATAAGTGTTATTAGTTGATATGGTTATGTAAATCCATTTATCAAATTATATTTTAACTTATCACAATATGAAAATGTATTTAATATGAATATGATGCAAATATTATAATGTAACATATTAATAATTTTAATGTTATTAGAATATATATTATTATTCAGTTACTAAGTAAAATATTACATTATTTTAACATTTATGATTTATTTTTATAAAACTTGTTTGGGTGTGTTGGAATGGCTATTTAAGAAAAAATTCATTGTCACGGGCAAAATACTGGAAATAAAAAAAAGAAATAATGGTCTTAGCCCTTAGGTCGTACCTATGCGTATAATATATTGTTTAAACAGCTATTGTTTCTTGCTCTATATGAACAGCCCATTCCCTGTTCGTGACTGTTCAAATATCGTCACTCATTTTTTGAAATTCCTATTTTTGAAAATACATTTTACAGTATCTATAATGCAATTGAAAATTAAAAAAATATCCATACAATACATAGTGTTTACATTATATAAATCTTTAATTTTTTTTTAGTTTTGGTCAGGTTTTTTGATTTCTTTAATTATGATAATCTGTATTCTTTCTTTTATAATCATAAACAGAAAACATTATATATTAATAAAAATTATAATATTTATATATTAAATACCTTAGTACGCCAAAATATGGGTCAATTTTAATATGAAACTCTGCTATTGTTTCTCATAAAGAAAAACTTGAAAGAGTACAAAAAAAAAGTATACATTTTATAGGATATAAAAAAAGATTAACCAATACACGGAATAACCCTGTAATTAAGTCCCTACAAATTAATTTAAAACTCGATTCTCTATTAACCCGTTAAAATGTATCTGATTCATCTCTTTTCTATAAATTAGTTAATACTTTTATATCTATTCCTTCTATTTTTGAACGAAATTTTTCTACGTACCACAATAATATAACATTCACTCATATCCCACATGTCATGTAAGAATCCGCTGCATAAACTATGAGCAAAACAATTGACTTGATAGACTAGGAAATTTATCTAACTTTGATTTATTCTTTAATATTCTACCAAACCTAAAACGACATTATTCAGATCCGTAGTATAGTATGTCATTGTCTATTATGTTAAATTCCTATCTTATGTACCTAAACTCTATAATATTAAGCTTATTTGTAATGTATTGTTTGTCAAATGTATTATCAGTTTGTACTTGAGCCTATAAGGCGTAAACTAATTAAATAAATAAATACTATATATATATATATAATATTTATAAATAAAAAAATGAAGTTTATATGAGCAGAATAGAATGTTAAAAGGTTACACAACAAAAGTCACGGTTCACTACAATACTTATCGAGTTTAAGCACATAATATAAAATTATAAATAATTATTTACGAATAACTGTTTACTAAAATTATCATACTTGTGTATAAAAAATTGATGAAACAGATGATTGTTAAAAATTATTAAAAAAACTAAAAGTAAATCGCAAATCTTTACAACCAATGATGAACATATTATATATTATAATAACTGCTATCACTTCTATATTATATTAGACGACATTATAGATTTCCTGTGTATTTATAATAATATGTAGGTATGGTCAATTTTATTTTATTTATCTACATTTACATTTTGAAACGTTTTTATACATTTTTAAAACCTAAAGATATATAGCTAAAAGCAAAAATATTGTTTCGTTATATTTTGCAGTTATGAAAAAAAATTTAAAAACTTCTAATACTTTCGAAAACTGAGTGTTTAATGTTAAACGAATTACTCAAATTATAGAACACGTGAAACAGAAAAAAACAGATTGTCAGACATAACTTATAAGTTATAAGTGCGGAACTCGAATCCAATTAAATTATTTTATGTGTTTAAATTTCTTGAGATTATGTATAGTAATATTAGTTAAAGGTTTGTTCTTCATATTATACTCATTTCTATAAATAATTAATAAAAAAAAGTATATATTGCATATTTTTGCATAATTCAGTATTTTTTCGTCTATTTTGTTTAATTAATTTGCTATTTTGTGCTAATTAATGTATTTATAATTAACTTATAATTTATTGCATTATTTAGTAACCTTAAATTACAAATAATAATTTCTATTTAATTAAATAATTATTGAAAATATGTATAATTATATAACAATTAACTTCGTATGCTTTTATCTGTTTTATATGTATTATAATTTATAATTTTATGAAAAATTAAGTGGGCAGCTTTTAAAATCATCATGTTAATAGACTCTTATCAATAAAAGTATGAAGAAAATAATATTTATAATTTAATTTTTTTCATAAAAATATGATAAGTAAAATACGAAAAAAAAATATAATAATAAGTACCTACTTAAAGCCACTAGGTCTAGTCTAGCCAACAGGTATTGAATACAAATTATAACATAAAACTATTAAATAGTAAGCAGTGTTTGTTTTGATTTAAATTATTATAATTGTAGCTCATTATAAAGTGCTACATAATAATGAGACTCTCTGTTCAAAAGCTCTTTTCTTAAAATCGACAACAACGAGGCAGTATCTGGTATTTCTGGCACAAAACCACAATTTTTAATTTAGCAACTTGCTGTTGACATCTTGTAGATATTTAATATGACGTATAGTGTTGATCATTTCCATCAGTCGAGTTTTTATCTAGAGAAAAGAGACAGAAAATCTATGATCGTTTTGCGGAAAATTAACACACATTTGTACGTAGTTATATTATAAACGTTTTAAGATTGAAATTAATTTCACATTTATTGCATTTTCATACTGAACACAAAAATAGGAGTTGAAGCTAATCATACAGGTATTCTTGACGTTTATAAAGTTTCTATATTCTTTACGTTTAAATGGTATTAGGATTTGTTTTTGTCGGTCATAACGTCCCAAACGTTTGCCTTTACGGGCAATGACTTGCGCGGACTAGGTTTACTAGGTTTGATACGTATATATGTACATACATATAATAATAACACGGTAGGACGGCGACCGCTACGACCATTATTATTACCACACGGCGCGTTGTATAATATTATAGATAGGTACTTATAGTGTATAGTATAATATACTTTAACCACCCATCAGCTACCTCCATTTTATACCGCCAACAACGTCTAACCAGACTGCTACCGGTTGAGACGCGGTACTTCAGGTCTGGTAGGAGAGCATTAATGATTGCGAATTCCTTCAATTTTCGATAAGTATTTAAGTGACCTGTAAGAAATCGAGTTTTTTTACAACTACAGTATATTTAAAAACGATGATATGACAAATACAATATAGATTAAGGCATGCCACAAATAAAGTCAAAATGTCCTTATCAAGATTATCCAGAATGTATGGAAATAAGCATATTTTAAGTAACTATTGTTGACTTCCAGTCAATTAAGTGTAATATAATAACGCTGAGTGTATAATATATTATTCAACGATGTAATGGAGTACTTTTCAGTGTAAATATTATAATTACACCCAATCGATAAATATCAAAGTTTTAATACTCGTAAATTTATCACGCTATTATAAGTCAATTCAACGAGTTTTTAAACTATTCTGAACTTGTAGTAAAATAAATCAATAACAATTATGTATATTTGTCTACAGTTATGAAAATTTGATTACTGTTATATCGATTTCGTTTTGAACAAATATTTTTCATGACATAGTTTTTTTTTTAACTATTGTATATTTGTGTAAGTGTACTTAAGATTTTGTCAAGGGGGTGTATACGTTGGCAAACATACTATTTCCCCGAGAGGGAGGTTATACGTTTACCATCACCATCAGCGCTATTTTTCAAAAACTTTGCAGGTCGAAATTAGGTATTTATTAGAACATACATATAATTATAAAACTATTTTATTTAGATAAAAAACAAAGAAATCAATATACGATTTTGAATATAGGACGTTAATGGTATAATGTATTTATGATTTACTGTGCACACATAAATTAACAATAGTTAAACTAATAAACTGGTTGATTTTTCAATTCAGAAAAAAATCACTATAGAAATTTTTAAGTATTCAAACTCTCAAACATTCGAACATTAAACATAACGATAAGTTAATGGTAACTATTTGTGTAGTGCACTAGCACCAGTGTACGACTCTAATGAACAGTGAGCTGGAATAAAAATAAAGTAATGCAATAATTAACGATAAAAATAACTCGTATTTTAGTGTTTTAGTTTGACAATTTTATCTGCAATCTGTTGTATTATTGGAATTATTTAGATTTTAGAACTCGGACAAAAATATATTACAATATTTGTAGTCTGTAATATAATGATAATCTAATTTTTTCAGTGGTTTTTATTAACATTTAGTCAATCTACTATAATATTTGCCTGCTTGAAATTTTATAATTTAATTCAAAATTATATCTATTACATTACGAGTTATGATTACTATTGAGTGTTGCTGACTGGATATTTATATAGCATAATTATTTATACTTCTATCAGTTGGAATACTCAGTGGCGATTGAACCAGTATCACGTTGCTTTAAGAGTGGATTCCAGTACATATGATATTTTTGCATTTGTTCTTGTCATCAGTTATTGTTACAAGTGAACAGTTTTTCAAAAAAATTATTTAGATGAAATGAATCGAAAAAAATATAAACTCAAAGCTAAATTCTGCGAGATAATCATTCTTTTTTATCTTACAACTTATACTTAAAAATCTCACGTTTGGTAAGCATGTCACTTATTTCACTAACACACACACACACACATACACGAGTTTCTAAGAGTTGTATGATTTCTGAACTTACCACTTGGAAGACAGTTTTAAATCACCTTATGAACTACTCATACACAGTTATTACTTGGTCCTGGGTCCTTCCCTTGGTAGCTAGTATGCGGTGCAGTTGTGTGGATGCGGCACGCGCATCACGACACATAGCCGAGTGTCACACGCAAACAGATCGTTAATCGCACGATACGTACACTCTCTCATTTGCCCCTCTTCCACTGCTACAGGCTGAAGTATATCACCCCTTCTCCTCGTAACCATATTATTATTATAGTGATAGAGCTACGTGTCTTTGCCAATCCGGAGAAATTGGTTCGTCGGACTAATCTGCTCTGTCGCGTTTAATTCGATTATGATTTGCACTCACGCACACACACACACACACACACACATATACATTATATACGTGTAACGTCTCTCCTCGTTCTCTTCCACCCTTTCACCCAATCTCTATCCATCTCAATTTGTCTTCCTCGCTGATATTAATATAATAGTGTATTATATCCGTGTGTGAATTCCATCAACTCGTCGTTTACCTGTACTGCAGCTGAAGACGTCGTCGCTGACGACCGTTCCGCGTTTATTATAATACGTTAGCGCGTAATTCGAATTATATTTCCCAGAGAGATATATAGTCCCGTTCCGAGCTTTGTTTATTTTAATTACCCCGCGCCCTTTTCGCCGTCAATTCACCGCGGGGTTTGCCAAAGGGTCCGCGGTGGCATATAATACCGGTGTCGCCGGTGCCTCGACGACACTGATAGGGATTTATTTTTTTTGGCTAGAGGAAAGGAAGTACATGAAATGAAAAACTAAATTTCTTCCCCACGCCACCGCTATAATCTATTGCATCGTGGTGATTACGTGTTTTCAGGAGAGACAAGTGCCCAGAGTACAATAGTTGTACTCACTCGGGCACGTTGTGGTGATTCGATATGTTTCGAATCAATGATAAATAAATTGTCAAATTTAAAAAACGATTCTGAGTGAATTCTGTAAAACTACATACTACCATCTAACTTAAACTATTTCCATGGTTGTCGGTAGTTTTACCTTATATCTACTTTAATAAATCGTTGAGAAAATGACCTCTTCTGTTTATAAGTACTATCGTCTAGGCTCATGTTTCGATGTACAGTAAAAACGCAATGAGAAACTTTTTGAGTGCATGTATACATTGTGTACCTTTTATACCTAAATTGTTCACAGAATTACAAAACAAGTATTAAAGTCATAAAGAAAACTGTAAAACCTATTTTTCCTAACCTTGCAGAGAAATATAAGGAAACATTTTTTTTTTTTTTTTTTTTTTAACTCAGTAGATTTTATAATTAATAATGATAATTATTAAAATATTAAATATATTATTTTACAATATTAAACAGTAAACATCTGTTTTTGATATTTTAAACATTTATCATTACAAGGTTACTGTATAAAATATGTATAATATACTAAATATTTATGATACAGTTGTTATGTAGATTGGCATTTGCAAATTATTACAGTAAAATGTCTTTCATTTATTTCCTATAGTTTGTTTTTTGTATTGTTTGTGAATACACAAGTAAGATTTAATTTCGGTTTCAATAAAATCTAACAACGTGATTCAATTAGTTAGTATTTAAAAAAAAATTATTTACTAAGTAGTATTTACTAGTAAAATTATTTTACTGTGAATATTACTATAATATAATGACTAATATTTGAGCATAAATCAAACATTTTAATAATCATTGCAACATAATAATTGGAAAGTTATAATAACCTCATAATCATCAAATCAGCAGTTTAATTATTAAAATATTTATATTACTCAACGATATAATATTTTATTGTTGTTAAAATATTGATTAAAATCCTATTTAAAGATACTACTATGATATAATATATATACAGTAATGAATATTAAATGTATGTCGTACGCGTCAATATTTAATTACGATTCTACACTAAATATTAGTCAATTTTCATATATTGTATGCCTGTCACGCGAGAATATGCTTGTTTTATATAACATGGTACAAAATTATAAATATTTAAAAATTTGTTTTGTCTTAAGGGAATTACAATCAATGATTTGCTATCTTTGTCTAAAATACATATATTTAAGAAAATTAGATGTATTTTATTTTTTACGTGTCCAATTGATAGTAAGTGGTAAGCAATCTAATTTAATTTTTTTTTTAAATATAACTTGAAATCAACTTACTCACGTTTTTCGTAAATTTAAATAAGAAAATTTACTGGTAAACAAGCATTTTTAATCTTAATTCATTGAGATTTATAAAGATAAAAACAAAAATGTGGGAACGTCGATTTTAAGTAGACTTGATGAAAAATTATTAACGATTCTCAGAATTTGCATAGCTTTAATAGATGAATCAGTATTTAAAAATATTAGTATTAATATGGTTTATTATAAATGAATTAACAAACGTATTATTACGTTAAATATTTTGTAATTTCATACTTTAAGCCTTTTTGTAGATTATGATTAAAAATAAACTAATTAAGCAATTTTAAATAGGTACGTACAAAAAAAAATTATACTATTTAAAAATCAATAATTCAAAATAAAAAATAAATTGTTTATATGGTTACACATAGGTAATATTAGGTATGTATTAAGGTTGTTTTTATTTTTTTAAGCAGGTCCGTGAGCTAAAATATTATTTTAGTTATTATATTAGGTACTTTTCAGACATTCACATATTTTGATAGGTTTGACAACCATTTATCAAAAATGACTTAAAAATCTAGATCTCTAGACAGGACTTGATGCTTTTTCACAGTTTTACGCAATTATTTTTGTTTGTTGATTTGTTCAGTTAAAATATAATTTGAAATCACATACTGCGTATTTCCAGAATTGAACCATAGTTTATACAAGTAATTATTATTATTTTTTTTTTTTTTACAACAATGTCAGAAATGTGTTACGTGTGCAAATGTGCATTGTCTAATAATTTACTACACACTTTCGGAAAAGAAATTATAATACAGTCCTTTATTTTAAACAATGGAAGTAGGTATAAGTACGTGGCATTGGTAACCTGTAACAAATAACAAATGTCATACATAATATTATATCATATAGATTATAGGTACCAAATACCGATTTAATTTATTATCTATTTTAATTTTTCATTTATGTTTACTAAAAATTAACTCTGCAGAATTTAATTTCAGATTATTTCACTGATTTTATATCAATAATCTTTAGCAATTTCAAATAATTTCACTGAGAATTTCAAAAGATGTCGGTTATGTGATATAATACTCTCGATACTGCATCATAAAAAAAAAAAAAATCAAATACACATAATATACACTAATAGGGTCATCGTATCATAAGATAACTTGCCCAATGATTATTTTTTGTTTCTTTATAATTATGTGAGTCAATTTTCGACCAGTCAATTTATTGTATCAAGTACTATATTTTGTGCATATCGTAAATACTAAATTTTAATTATATTTTTAATGTATTAAGGACTTAAAAGTCTTAAAATAAAATTATTTAAATAGCAAATTGAAACGTATAATATGTATTATTATGTATAATTTAATTACCTACCTATATTGATCTAAACAAAATTCTTATACGGTATTAAAATGCATTAAACGAACAGTAAATAATATGAACGTGTGGTAAATATATTATTTAATTACACAAAGTGGAAAAAAAATTAACGATGTAAATTAGAGTGACCATGTCATGACAAATAACTATTTTATAAAATATTTTTACATTTCACAAAGTGTGAAAAAACCGTATACACTTCATGAAACGGATACATTTTTAGAAAAGATCGATCTGACGATGTGGTTACTATATACATATATTTATGCCATCTCATGGCAAAAATAATATTCATAAAATATTTATGAATATAAAAAAGTAATTTAATCTCATTTAACAACAGAAAACGTCTTTTTAGATGTGCTGTGATAGTATTTTTTAATATAGTGATCCGTCGTTAGTAGGACTTTTATATCCACTCATTAAAGATCAAAATGTGTGATCCTTGTCTTATATTGTTTTTATTACTCTTATACAGTGCTGTTTAGCTATATTCACAACAATGCAATGTAGAAAGTTTTTATTTATGGTAAACTGTATAAATAAATAAAAAAAATATTTGTATAACTAAATTATATGTTATAACGCATAAACATACATAAATTAAAAAACAATCTCAAGTAAAAAATTATAAGGACGGTCGTTATGATAAATAACCTAAAGTATTTTTATATGCAGATATTAATCGTTATTGTACCTGTTATTATACAAATATTAATTTTTAGATACTAAAAATTATATGAAAAAAAATAGCTATTTATTTATGACTTTAATTGTTTAGTCATTAAGAACACAATGATGTCAGAAAACTGTTATGTATGAAGAATGATACCTGGTTAATTATTTAATATACAAATATTGTGCTACTTAACGAGATTTATTTCTTCAAACATATTATGGATAAGTACTGAAAGACGCGTCTTCAAGTTTTCACCTCTTGTTAATCACATTTATCACTAAATACATCACATCAGAGTTATCAGAGTTAACAAATAAACTACAATCAACAAGGCATGATTAATGTTGTGGACGTTTATTCGTTAGCTATAGCTAAATTCAATAGTCTTATATATTTAATTTGAGTTAATCCCAGTGAGTTAATTTCAATGCACGTACTTCACACTTGGCTCTAAATAATAATAACAAACACAATAAGAGTTTAAAATAAAAATAATATCTTGCATGCCATGTCATAGGCGACAACATGAACTTATTTCAACAACAAACTTCGATAAAACTATTATAAACATTTATCGATACATAAATAAATACATTTTAGTCGTACTAATTGTATACAAAATTTAACACATTTTTTTTTTAGAATAAATTATTTAAAATCTTAAAAAAATTAACTCCAAAGTCATTACTGGTCAAACTAAATCCACTAATCACTAGAATAGATACTTTCTTTCATATTCCGTTGTCTTCTACAACTAATCATTCAACTTCATCCTAACTACCTAGTACCTATACAATACATAATATATTGTCGATGAAGATTTCAATTTCTACACTTCTATTACTCCTTAATATAGTGCTTTAATTTTCAGGTTTCAGGTTCAATGATGTTCAAATTATTATTATTTTTTTTATTTTTTTTATTAAAATGTTTAAATGTCTTATAATATTTTATAGTATATTATACTCGTATGATGCGTTCATTTAAATATTGATCATTAGACAACAGACATGTACTATATTTCTGTAGTTTTTAGGTTGTAACTTAAAAATAATTAACAACTAAAATAAAATCGTATCATCATAAAAATAGTACCGATTCATAAAACAACATATTATAAATAAAATTTAAAAGTATACATTTCTATCTAATTATGATATTATAATATAATATGGTAAACTTTGGTTATTATTGTTTCAATTCAATATTTATTTTATTCTCGCCTCAATCTCTAATACTGTTTATTTAGTAGTTAAATTATTCATTAACACGGTTACTTTACAATCGATAATACACATTCATTTGAAAAACAAGGGTATTATCGACATAATGTCAACATTATCCAAGTTAAACTTGTCTCACTAAGCTATTATTGAAATTCAGTACATATTATCACATATTTTATTTATCATGTTTATTTTTATTGTTTTTTAAGTAACTTAATAAATATATAATCTGCAAATTTATATACTTGTTTAAGTTTTAATCTATAGTAGCACAGCTCTAAGTAATTTTTATAATACGAAATAGTTTTATTTGGTCCAAAGAAACTCATAAAAAGACCACACACCACCATATTATAACCACTGATGCATTTTATATCTCTTGCACACACCATCTACTGTATAAAATAATATAGAGAACCATATTGTAAGCAAACACGAGAATATTCTTGCAGAGAAAACAAAGAGCTTAAAAACTGTACTTTTTGTTACCTTAACGTTATAACTGAGTTTTAAATTAACGCATATCAATAGTTATCATTTGCATATAAGTTACACTTCGTTAAATTACTATTTCAATTTCCAAACAGGTAACAAACGCAAATTTAAATTTTTAAAACTTATAAAAGCTCGTTTGTAAAATTAGTTAAATTGACATATAAAATTAGAAGCTGTTATACTATATCTTCTACCAACAATATATCTAATAGCATGGATGAAATTAACTCATGAAGTATTCAAACAATTGAAAAGTAAAACTAAATTGCTTCACGGGGAGCTTAGCGATATGAAGTGTCAGATGTCTTAAAAGTAAACTCATTGAAATAATAAAATTAATTAATTCGTAAGACATTGTGCATTGCATTGCTGTATTTAGATAACTATTGAATTAAAAGTTTTAAATTAATTTTTGTCTTAAAACTAATTTGTTTGGAATGCTTTGCTCCATTATCATTTAAGACCAAATGTTAAATAGAATAGTTTTTGGTAAATAAATCGTAGGTGCGGAAAAAATTATTTTTATTAAAAAATGAAGAAAAAAATGTAATTGCTTACGGCAAACGACAAAAAATATTACCAACCCACCCCTGTTCACACCACGTGCATAACAGCTCAATCATCTTTTCCTCGACACACACATGTATTGTACATACAAAAAATAAATAAAATTAAGAAACGTTTTTACGTGCAACGCAATATTGCACAGCTAACATTTTTCTCTGCGGGAAAACAATACAACGCGTGAAAAAAATAATATTGATGTACCTAGCCACCGACTTTTGTTATTATTATTTTTATACGACGATCGTATAACACTGTCTCGCCGTCAAAGTACTTAATCTATATATACACATGATCCCTCGGGCGACCGCGCTATAAATCGTCGCAGTTGTTTAATTATTAAACTGATATAATCGATCGGCCCCGGTTAAACGTTGAGGGTGTTTTCTAGTTTTTATTATTATTATTAGTATTTTCGTTTCTATTGGTAGAAAATTATATCCGTCCTGTACAGCAGCTGCAGCTGTTTTATGTAGGTGGATCTACTTCAGACTGCGTCTGTTTCGAAAACGTATTATTAAGAGAAAAAAGATATTACCGGACATATTCACGACGAGTGCGGTAGATGTGTTATTAAAACATAGGAGTATGTCTGATCCTTTTTATTTTTTTTTTTTTATCTCTTTACCAGATTGAGCAATCCTTTGGCTGCGACGAAAATAGCGGTAGTGTGCGGGTCCCCGCAGGATTTGCTCGCGTTGCCCGGGGTACCTATGCATAGACAGGTAGGTACCTAGCTATAAAATGTACCGCACACTGGGCAACGCACACCGAAATACCCGTTTAAGGGTGCGGAATGATTTTATTGATCTCCGCTTTTATACATATATAGATATGGATACACACGCGTATGTACCGTTACGACGAAAACCTTTTAAAAAAAAAAAAAAAAATGAAGAAAAAATGTGTATAAAAATATTAAATGGGTTTTCGATTTTATCAATTTAATTTAAAGCGTTGGTATTATTTTTTATGTGATGATGCTCTCTGGACGGTTTTAGGTATAACCATATTTTTTATTTCACTCATCAATTACTTATACATTTTACAGTTTACAATACATAATACATAGTACGCTTATATATAATATACTGGAAAAATATTCGTTGATTTGTGGATAGTTACACAAATAATTGTCTAGCGACGATTACAATATTTGCTATACAGGGTATAATATATTGTATACAACGAAACTATAGTGTATTATGTTTTTAAACATCGTTATGCTAATAAAAATTTGTTGTTAATTTGATTTGTTTTTTGCTTTTATTTTTACATGTTATCCATATTAATAAATATAAATATAAAATAGTATTAGAATTTATCATCGTTCCGAATTAATATATTTTTATTTTAAATTGTTATGTTTCCATATAAATGTATGCAATATAACAGTAAATAAAGATTAAATAAGTAATATTTTAGCACATCCTACTTAAGGTATACAGTGTTACAGATATACCTAATATCTATATTTATAATAATTAATAGGTTCTATGATATTAGTGATTCAACTATTTTTTATCACCAGAAATTCACCTGTTTTTTATCATTTTAAATCAAATATAATATTCACATGACTTGACTATTTTATTTTGAAGTTATTATTATTGTAAAACGGAAAGCCCGCGGCTCTAAAGTTTTTGTAAATCAGTTCTTAAATAATCATAAAAAAAAACTTATGTGGCGATAAAAAAACACCGTATTTTTTATTTGAGATAAGGTTTTGTAATATGTGCGTAATTTGAGTGTAAAACTCAAAAATGTAAACTAAAATTAGTTACTAGATTTAAAATTCAATAATAATAATACAAAATGGTGAATATTATATTTATTGTTATTATATATAATAATTAAATTTTTTTTTGATATTTAAATTAATGATAAAATAAATGTGATGTTTTTGTTAAAAAGATTTAAGTGTTGTTTTTTAACTTTAGAGCTTTTGTTTAAATTACATATTAATATGATATACAGTAAAGCGTTTAAAACTTTAAGACTTATAAGTTTTAAAACGCTATTGTTGGAATTTACAAATTCAGTTTGTTTAAAAATATTTTACTGTGCATTCACTAATCCGTTCTATAGTTGAATATAGTTCTGTAGATTGGAAATTCCAATACTTGGAATATATCCTAAATTGGAATATCTAATAAACTAGAAAAACTACAGACATTTTCTTCAAACGATATCATTTACTTAAACTAGGTATGACATTAAATATATTATTCCATTAATCATCATACAAAAACGATCTGATTTAAACCATTAAACCTTCAGCAAAAAAAAAACCTCGAGGCTGCAGTTGTCATTTTAATTTAATTTACAAATTGGTTAACAATATATTTTATTACGACCTAAAACTAATATCTATTAGTAAAAGTAACATGGAAGATATCTCTGTAAATACTCGTAATTCTTTGCTATTTTATAATCATTCATATTCCAAAAACTACTGACATAACAACTTATTAATTCAAGTATTAAGGACGTGTAATAAAATTTCTAGTTCTAGTTTATGTTTTTATTTTCTTAGAAAATTGAAATATTATTTATTTAATAACTTTACTATTGATATTCATATAATTATTACTTTTTTGATTATTTTATCAATGTTAAATTCTCGATAACTAGACTTTTGGTTTACCGATTTTACTGTTATTATTTATTTCCCGTTTTGCAAGGTTTATTGTATTTAAATCGTATTATCTTAGTCACTATTATAATGATTATTAACTATTTATACTTTGGTCTCCCGTTGGGTATAATATTCTAATATTATTCAATATTCGTCAAAAAGTCGCATGGCGTTTACTCTAAACAAATAAATTAAACCTAATATTATTATACTGTAGCACCTATAAAACGCAGGACTGTATATTAAAGTGAAAGAAGGTTCCGACACCGGTACCTTCTCAGGCGTCTGCAGGACAAGTTCCTGGTATTTTTTAGTCTTGAATCTTAAACTACGTAAATCGCCGTACACGTTCTCATGTACAATACTTATTACAAATAATAAAACGGCTATAATAATTTAGACACTAAAACAAATGCGGTTTGCATAACCTTGGACACTGTAATACACGTGTCATAATATACATACTTATCGTATGCTTATACCATTATTATTTATCGTGCGCTGATCACGGTGCATCACAAAAGAGCTCGTCGACGCCGTTCGTAAAATATCTAGAAATCAATTGCTGTAGTGACAACCGATCCCCCCCCAAACGCCACCACCATACATCAAGTATAACAATAATAATAATAATAATAGTAATAATAATACGATGAACTAAAACCCCATCCACGCACTACAATCGCGTTTGATGGTCTGTGCTCCCGAACAATGCGGCGATCGAGTCAATCTAGTTTCTATTACGTTTAACCCTTTTTCCCCATTATACACATTGCTACTCCTATTTCACGTACATATGTGACAATACAGGTAGAGGTACCATACTTCGATATTGCGTATAGTCCGACTAGGCGGGCGAACATTATGCACACACAACTGCTACGAGTGTCGGGTTTAATCGCGGCGCACTGTCCCTTAATTAAATACGCCGATTCTCGCAGGACTAGTAGTGAACTTTTTAATTGGTTCCGCGTAGAAAACTTTGTAGTACACGCGCGCTTGGATATATTTTCATGGCAGGTGTGTATTCCCCATGGCGCTGCAGAATGATAATATTTAAAATTGCGTCGTATATCACGCTCGTTTATTTCATTAGCCGAGTGCGGAAAAGCCGCCGAAAGCCATAGGAGATGATAAAATAAAGACAAAAACCACTCTCTCGCTATCGCGCGAGGTCTCTCTCTCTCTCTTTCTCTCTCCGTGTCTATTTCTCTCGTACTCGCGTGCGCCACAGCGGTGCGTGTTATATATACGTACTTACTTCTTCTTGGGCGTTTCGTTAACTAATAATAGTAATATATTGCCGAGAGATTCCCACCCCTCACCTACCCTACCTCCCGCGCGCCGCCCACTGCTTACTGCAGTACGTTTCTTCCGCGGCCAAAGTCGAATTTCCGTTACCGCCGTCTTATTATTTACACCTCTTATATTTCAAGGCGTGTGCCGCCCGCGAGAAAAACAATACCGCGGTCGGGGTGCGTTTTCTTACAATATGTGTACATCGAAATAATAACGGCGGTTTCAATGTCTTCCGAATTAACCCGAAAGTCGTGCTATACATATACTGGTATACTTTATATATACGTATATGTATGTATATAATACCTCGCCACCCTTGGTGAACATTTATTATATGTACATCAATGCCAATAAATCATACCGTTCCTGTGATTTATATAATATGAAACCGCTTCTTAAAGGGATACATATTCTTATACTGTTGTGCACTACGAATAAGACGTGTATATAATTATTTAATGTATTCATTAATATAATAAAATATATAAATTATACTCAAGACAAGGATAATGGTATTAGAAACAGAGTTCATCTCATTTGAACTGGACCTCTTTTGAAAAAAAAATGTACGTAGAAAATAAATATTGTAATACGCACTATTTTATAGGGAATTACATCGATGTAAATGCCAAATATGGATTGCGACGTGAAGCTCGTTTCGTCCCGTTTTTTGCAGTATATAGTTTCGATCTAAAAATAACAAGTAAATACCTAATTAAAATTCACTCCATTATGAACGATTTATATAATATGTATATATTTAACTATTCCGGACTTAAAAATAAAACCTTCAATACTTTAACGTTTAATTATTGGAAGAAAAAATATTTCCATAAATAAATACGATATAGAATATATTTTTAAAAATATACAGTACAACGATAGTTTAATGGATGCACAAAAATAATCGTTAAAATATCTTATCTTTATATGATGTATTCAAATAAAGATGTAATTATGATAACTTTTTTTTCGGCCTTACTCGCTTTACATGTACGAGCAGACACCTACCAACTATAGCATGTTTTCTTAGGCACTTATTGTCGGCTTGCACGCTGTACACCTGTAGATTTATAAATACGTGTGTTCAAAGGGATAGAGGAAAACCCAGAGCAACCTTAGAACTTCGACTGTAAAGAAAAACATAATAGTAAAAAATATTTTCATTATTATAATAAATAAATGACGATATGTATCTATGTAATAAGTATCTACTAATAATCTTACGCATTATATATTAGATAAAATGTATTAAGTCTTAAGTAGTTAATTTTTCATCAATTTTAATAATTTATGGTTTTACAATTTTTATAACGCAGAATAAATTTTAACATATAACACTCATCCACATTTAATAATAACACAAAGTAAATTGATAAAAGCTGCAATTTATATTTCAATTTACAGAGCTTTCTAAAATTACTTTACAATTATATTATGTCAAACATTTTATATTTAAAATTAAATTTGACTATATTTACTTTATCTAATTATCTGATTAATAATAGTATTATATTTTGTTATATTTTATATTTCATTAATACCGTTTTAAAAATTATATGCATTAATTTATGTCAGGAAGTAAGTAAAATATTAACCTATAGATAGTATACAATATTGAACACATTTTATTTGCTCATCAAAAAGTTATGGAATAATGCATTAGTTCCTAACTGATATTTTTTAATAATAACTTAATGCATTACTTATAGATTTCATTAAAATGGTATTTAATTTATAGTTAATAGTTAACAAGCTAACATTATTTGGTTTTTATTTAAAACGATAATTACAATAATGAGAGCACGATTTAAATAAATTATTTTAAAACGAAAAATATTACAAACCGGAATCAAAAAACAGCAATTTTTTTTTTTTATATAATGCGTAGGCATCGATGGAAAGCACATTTTTAAAAGACAAAAATAATAATGTATAATTAATTTGTAAGTTAATTTAGTATTAAATTGTTATTCGTCAAATATAATTTACATTTTTACAGGAATAATTTTAAGAAATTGTATTAATCATTTTGTGATTTCGAACTAGACTAAAACGATCGAAACAAATACATGAACTTTATTTATAGCTATTAATTCAATTATATATTTAACCGGTTGTATTAAATGATTCTAATTTGCATTTAACAGTCAACAGTTTATAAATCAGCCTCTGGGCTCGTTAGTTATTCTCTATGTACAAAGGGCTCATAACACCCGTTATAAAATGTTGTATATATTTTTTACTGAACTGTTGTGTACAAGTTTAAAATAAAAAAATAACTTATAAATACTTATTAATATCTAAATATTTATGTTGGTATGTACAATGTACATATTGATAAAATAATAATATTTACTATCAAAATATGATTTAATAATTAATCTAAATAATAAATATCTTGTGAAATATTCAACATATAAATTGATTAAAATTATTTTTCATGGATTTCTTGTAAAAAAAAATATAATTACATATCAAAAATTGTGTAATAATAGTATCACAGTTAGGTTGTTTTTTAATCATTACTCTTTATATCAACATTATGTTTGAGTAGTTAATAGAAATGCAATAAATGATGTACAAAATATTACTGTATTTGACTTTCCACAATCACTTGAAAGTTAAAATATATTTTATGATTAAGTAAAAATCAAACAGGTAAATTGGTTATACAAATGAAGTTAGCAGCGCTACCGTGCAAATGCGAAACAATATGTATAAATAATATATACTTTTATTTAAAATAGTGAATCAATCAAGCCGGGAAACTATTATTAATTATATATCAAAAGCTATTGCAGGAAAACTATCTTACATTCGTTATAAATTTATAAATATTCATACAATAACAGATGGACGTTTGAATAGAACTCTAACTGCAGTTTTGTGGCTGCTGTAAGAGCATTCGGTCTCATATTACCAGTCCACGACGATATTGTGAATGAAGAAACGAAGGGACGGATTTAATAACCTATCTATATAGACGGCGTTTGGTTAATGTCCTTTAATGCGGTATTACAGTAAAGAGAGAAAAATCATATTATACGCCCCTTAACGACATTGTTACGTCTCAAGTTGAAGTGGGGACATTCGCAATACGAATATAATGCACCAATAATATTTTTAGTGTACGACTTGTGTCCTGTACAATAAAATTATGTGATCACGATTTGTGTCGCGAAAAATTAGAGACATTCCTATATATCATTTTACAGTCGTTTCCTTAAAATTAAAATGACATTTTCCTTCGTGCTTTGTTCACATAATAATAATATATAATACACACAAACAGTATTTGATTTAATTTACGGTGCGACATAATAATGCGCCGTAACGTGTAATTATATCACGTGACTGTAGCAAGTCAAAGAATATATTTTATTTAAATTCGTCAGGATAACGTGCGAATGCCAAACGCCAAACTCAGAATAACGTACGTATGGACAAAAGGTCATTGTTATGACGGAATCGATATGCGTCCAACTGGAGAGTGGTGAGTTATTATAATGCATGGTAAATATGAGTATATTATATCGTAACACGAACACGAATCGTGTGTCCCAACAGAAAACTGTGGGACGTAACTCTTGCATGCCAATATACAGTAGGACCAGCTAGTGGGTTGTATGTGTAATTTAATTGTAAAGTCAACCTGCGTATAATAAATTATACCAGTAACCATTTTTTAATTTTAATTTTTTTTTTTTATTACACTGAAAAGGTTTAAATACAGATGTGTAGAGATAAGAATTTAAAAAAATAAATATTTTCTCATATATTTGAATCATCATTGCATAATGATATCGTATTGTAAACACCTATTAATAAATTATGTAGTCTAAATAATATTCAATGCAGTAATCGAACAGTAACATATGTCTATTTTGCACGTATCATATGCGTCAGATCGACATCGACTCGGCATTTATGTTTATAATATAAATGTTTTCAATAAAAAAAATTATTATTATTCATAAACATTTAAAAAGTACCTACCTAATAAAAGGAACCGTTCTAACCGGATAATGAGAAAACAATTCATTGCTAAATACCAACTTAAAACAATGGATGGAACCACCCTTTAATGTGCATAATGTGCATATTAAACGTATATAATAATAATAATAATCAATTAATTTGTATAAAACGGGCAGAAGTTCAAATTTTTAATAACAGATAATAATAATATACCTACACTATATCAATCCGATGGGTTGACCGACAGAGTAGAGTAAAATAGATATATAAAAGATAAACGTGCACACTACACGACAAAGAAAACGACGACAGTAGTTAGGTAATAATATATACATATTGTCATTGTGTAATAAAATTGTAATACAGACTATATACAGCGATTGAAGATCGCAGAAATCGAGCAAATTTATGGCACGTCAGAATTTTGAGCGGCGCTTGAGTTATCGTATTCAGCTGTATCGCGTCCCAGAGAATTGATCGAAGTCAGAATAGTCGTTGCACAACACACGGGGAGTCAAAGCAAAATAATATATTATATTATTTTATTCAATCAGCGCGCATTATGTCATACCTAATATTTTAATAACATATGTCATTATAAAGTAGTTATTACGCAAACGCGTAAGTCGACGATAAAATTTCGACCCCCGTCACAATAAAATCATTCTACGCGCGCACACTATATCATTACCACGTGTGTGTGTGTGCGCGTGTACTTATATATATATATATATGTATATACATATAATATTATGCGCTTGCACAATGCTATCACGGCGGTCGCGTTTTCCCTTGTGAGATCTTTTAATAAGCGTTGTAAATATTATTATACTCCGTCGTCTCGAATATGCCGCACGAATGTGTGCGCGCAAGACTATATAAAATATATTATGTACCTATATATTGTATATTACGTTATATAGTATTGTATAAATGCGCATTACGCTCGTGTGCGGTGTGTGTGTGTTTACTCGGATGTGACAAACGGTACTGTGCGAGGTTTTATTGCGATTTATTACGACGTTAAATCATTATTATTATTATTATTGTTGTTGTTTTGCGTACAAGTGTACGGGTTAGTCGGCGTACGCCGTAATTATATCGTGTATAATATATTATGATCGTAATACGTTTAATATCATTGTGCAGTGCGCGACATTCGAACGGTGTCATTCGTGAACATTTTTGACATTTTCAAATCATAGCTGTATGTTATTCCACCAAACACCTACCATATTGCGTATTGTTTCGTTAGACCTGCGACAATAAAATAACCTTGTATATTATTATTATGTTTTAAAATTGGAAATACATTCACTTTAATCGGGTCCGATTTTCGTTTTATACCCATTCTGCAGAAATCAGATTTTTCCGACAGCATATATTTTCCATTCAATGCTCGAGTATAAATATTTTGATAAACGAAAATGTTGATCAAGTTAGAGCAATAAAGTATTAACCAACATTTAACGTTTATTGATTTTTACGCAATAGAATTTTTGTTTTTTTTTTTTTCTAGAAATAAAATACTGGTGAAATCTACTGAACTTGATATTCGTTCTTACTTTTTAAGTTAAATAAAAATAAAAATTGATATTCTCAATCGAGGTTTAACCATGATTTAATCAATCCTGTAGTACGTATGGCTTTATAAACTAGTAGATCGACTTATGTTAATTAAAATAATCGTCATATCGAAACATACTCTTATAGGTTCGATTTGAGATGTTTTTGACGATTTAAATGTATACTGTTTATATGTTTTCTCCGCCGTGTATCAACTATCAGGTGATACAATATTTCTTTAAACACTATTACCGACTGGATTAGAGTGTTTTTCAAGTTTCCGGATAGAACAATGCACAATATTTTATTTGACTTGGCGTCCAATGTGTCCATTCACAACAGTACACAATAGTTAAAACAGAAATTTGAAGCACCTGCGCGCCGCTTCCCCGACTTATACCAACCAGATTTTCTATCCTATTGTTCGAATTTCAATTTTGTTCTTAACCCTTTCAGTATGTTGTTTGGAGTTGAGAGTTCTATGAAATTTGAATCCTAGGTAAATGGGTGCCTCGTTATTAATTATCTCTCTATCTAAAATGTTCTATGTGTTGTTTGTCACGTTCAAGTATCTATACTGATTTTCAATGTTTTAAAAAGTACTGCTGATATTACTTCAAGTGTTTTTATATTAGTTTTTCTTCACGTAGGTTGAACCGATTTCAAATCCCTTATCAGTGACCAGCTTAACCTGTTGGAGTGTGTAAAAATTCGGATGCTCACATCTATCTTAGCCTTTTTCTTATCAGCTTAAGACATTTGTAAGTCGATTGGCTATAACTTAATTTCCAACAATTAGAATCTTAAACTGTTTTGACTAACACGGTTTATAGTTTTTCCAATGACTCCTAAACATTACTTAGACGGATTAATACAAATCATGGCCCACTTATGGCTTTCTGGGATTTGTGAAACACGGTTGACATTTTTTAAATTTACGATACAAGAGTTTTCAATCAGGTTTCCAAAGGTTCAATTGAGATAACTCTTGTTTATTTATTATTGGAAGAAATATGTCAATATTGAACTGAATCATGTGGTAATAATTTCAAGGGAACTTTTGAAAAATTGTGAGGTTTACTTGGAAAGGCAGACTGTTTTGGTATACTGTGGCAAGACAGAGGTTTCGGAAAAATGCTAGTGTCCTATCTATTTGACTTGAATTTAGTAGATTAATTTTTTCCCATTCACTAAGGCTGTCAACTTATACCTTATCCCTAGAATACCCCATTTCGTCTCAAATGATAGTTAAAGTCTCTTTTATGAGTAACAGTTCGTTGTTTTGAAATTTTTGAAATAGGTTTAAATTGACTTAATCCAAAATAATATTCGTAACCACTAACGACATAGCTTGTATTCATTAATAGTTACAATTTATTTAAAAATAAACATTTATAGAGTTTGCTGTTATTTTGTATTTTTAATTTAAGTAAGAACAATACAATTCATACAATTTTATATAGGTATTTAATTTATTTTTTTCTTTGATTATAACAGAAAGATTATTCAGCCAAATAAATCCGTTTTTATTCAAATCGATTCTTCACTATTATTTTCTATTATTATATTACTCTAATAAATTCTATATATTAAATAATTATCAAATCCTGTATCAGAAAATCCTCGTTTTTCACAGTCCCAACGAAATTTTATTTTTTCTAATAGTGTTCAACGTTTAAAATTTTGTGTTTAGTGAATATAATATTAATAGTAGATAATAAAGTATACTTTAAAGTAGTATATTTTATACTCAAGTTAATTTTGACATATTTCTACGTGTTATACTTTTGAATATTTAATGATAGGTTATGTTTATTGTATTATTATACAAAACTTTTAAATATGCATAAACTATATATACTTAGTGTAATATATTACGCTGTTTCAAATTCTGACTGACGCAATATTTTAATGTATCAAAATCTAATACGACTAAATGGGTCAAAAACTATTACCATTTAGAGTTTGGATGAAGGGAGCATAATATGGTGGAAAAGTTATTTTATCTCGACGTGTAAAATCTATTGTCTTTATGCACTCCTACTGAACTTTAGATGGTTATTATTTTTGAACTTTAACCAAAGGTTACTGCCAGATGAGATCGATTATATAGATTTTAATAGTATTAAATAATTTAAAACACATATTAAATTGTATAATATACATCATGAACACATTTTAAGTACCTATATTGTTTCCAAAGTTTACACAATCAGTGAATATTTTGGGAGTTACAATATATGTATTGCATACTACATCAAAGTGAGTATTTCAAAGAAAACCTTTCATGATTTAATTATATTTTTTTTAAATAATTATACCTAGATGATAAAATAATTTCATAAAGAAACTGAGTATATGTATTACACGTTTTATACTGAAAAATAAATTTTTGATTTATAAATACTTAGTAATCTTTTTGTAGTTTTTACCATTTCATCAATAACCACGAGAAAAACAATACGATTATTTGGTGTATGTTGATCGTTGACAAACTATATTTTGATTAAGGCTTTTAGTGTTAATAAATTAAATTTCCTTTTTCTATTAGTTATTGGTTCTGTTACCTACTGCAATAAGTAATAATAAATAAGTATTTCCAACAACTTAGAAAATACTAGGTAAACGTCTAGAATGCAGTAAAAAAATTCTTCTCTCTTGATCGTTTTTGAATGCCAAATTACTAAATTATAATATAAGTTCATTCATAATATAATTCTAAGCTTTTTAAAAATCATTATTATTATTTAATACCTATATGTATTATTGTAGAAATCATAAATGATTTTGAAGAAATATAAGATTTCTTTATGTATTTGTTTTTCGAATTTGGTAGTAGACAATTTTGATATTTTAGTTTGGCCTCATGTTCAAAATATAACATATTTAGTTGTTCTTTAAAAGTTAGCAAAAAAATAGAATATGTTGAAATTTTAATGTATCTTTAGTTATTTTATTCTAGTCTATTACATTGATTTGTGTTTAGGATAATTTTTTTAGATAGTCAAAAATTAATTCTAAAATTTAAATATAGACGTACACACTACGCTGTCAAAGCTTTGATTACTTAAGTAGTTCAAGTCGAGTCCCGTGTACTCAATAATATGAAGTATATTATTGGCTAATACTGACATCATTAATTTGTACAATTTTCTCTCTTCATTTTGTTGTTGTTATTTATAAAAAAAAGAAATAGTGAACATTGCTTTTACGCATTTCTATGGTTGAAAAAAAACAAATCACAAAATTCCAAAATCCTTTTCATACTTAATTACTTTTATATTCACGATAATATTAGGAATTTGATTATTTCTTTAATTATGACTTAGTATTATAAAAACGTAAATGAACGAATCGATTTTAAAAAGTTTTGTGTACCTATTTAATCAAATATACCATAACCTTGGCGTATTATCTGTAACCTTTGGGCCGTAGTACTTTTAAATACGTTTGTGTGTCCATTTTCTGCACTGCGTTTAAAAACATTTATATTATAGTGTTCCGGTCCTGGGTAAAGCGATTTCTCAGTCCTTTTCAAACTGCCTCCAATCCGTTCTGAACTGTTAAATGGATACCTAGATAGAAAATAATATAGAAATATAAGAAAAATATTATCTTAAAATTAAAAATTTAAAACAATATCTATCCTTAGAATTTTGATACATAATTTTCATATAGTTAGTTAAAAATCACTTAAGAATATTGTTTATTATTATTTCATCATAACGAATCGATATTGAATAAAATTCAGTGTTTATGAAATTTATTTTTTCTACATACATCAATATATAGGTACCTACAGTGATTAAAATTCTTTACCATTTTTATCTTACTTATTTGTTTTTTTTGATATCCAATTGAACATTTTTACACAAGAAAATTCTGGTACTTTGCGTTCTATTTTTCTTCTCGGTGAGTTTTGTTTGAATATATTTGTGTAAGTTCGATGGTAACGATTTTTGGATACGTCGTTGCTCTTGAGTGGGAGTGGCCAATTGTCAGATACTAGAAAACATTTTTTTTCGGTATTATGTCCTACCAAAGTGCTTGAATCCCTGGGTCCTATTTAAATTGAAATGTATTTATTTTTTAAAACATCATAAGTAAAACTGAAGTTTAAAAAACAAATAATGGAATTAATTAAATTCCAATAAATTCGCAGAAATAAGTACACTTCGTACACATTTTGCAATTTAAAAATAATTAGTTACAGTTAGGATTAGATAAGTTTTATTGCTTATTTACACATGTCGTTTTATACCTATTAAAATATACTTGAAAACTAAAATTATCTAAATTATCAGTTTTTTTTATGCATAAACAACTAACACAATTTATGATTGATGTAAATGTTATATAATTCTTATCGATTAAACTTGAAATTATCTTTTTCATCGCAGACGTTTTTAATTAATATAATTTTATAAAAAGTTTTTTTTTTGTTATTAGTACAATTATTCATATCGGAATTATACATTAAAAAAAAAAAAAAGAAAACAGCGTATATTAATCACTGTTAATGCCTAATTATATATTCGACAAGACAATAATACGATTTCAAATAATAATACACATAAAAAAGTAGCTGGGTGGGGTTGATTTATCGTATTCAAATGATTTTGTGGAATTTGCTAATATATCATTAAATTCTGACATTTCCAAGTATATAAATAGATTAAATGATAAATGGTGATTAAATATTAATTTTGTGTTTGGATGATTTATTTAAACGCCATTTTAAACGTACTTAGTGGTGAAACAAAATTGCATCGACTTAATTTAGTTTAGAATTATCAAGCAATAAAAATATTAGACGCTGAATATAAATACTGTTAATATCAGTATGTAGTAACTATATTATGCATTATATTATGTTTATACGTGTATTCTTTAAGTGTGTGAGTAGTAAACTTTTAAATTATTCTATGTGCATTAAACCGTTGTTTTAACTATAATATTAATAGACTGTCTGTTAGTTTAAACGGACGAAAGAAAATACATTTCATTTTACTTATCAGACTTCCATTGTTTACCAACTTAACATAAAAATATGGTGATCAATATTATTTTTATGTATTAAAACTACACCAATATTAATGGTTAGGTACTGTCTCTATATTTTATGGATTTAAACGTTACTAAATTCGTTATTAAAGAGTCTGAATTGCATTACGATTAAGTGTATTTGCAAATGTTGTGTAGATTCTAAAGACTATATTATGGACTAGAGAAAATATTAAAATACTTTTAAATCGTAATCATTCGTTCAGTTGACTATTTAACAAATATCGAATTTAACTATATATAGGTATAACTGAAAATAAATAAAATCTATTATTAATCACATAAAAAATATACGCTTTCCAGACTACGTATTCTTTTATAATTAATTTTTATTCTATTTTTATGACTTGCCTGTAAACGTATCAAAAGGTCCTCTGGCAGTAATCTTCTTTTTGACTCGCGTCTCAATCGTATGATGTTTCAAACCATCTGCGTACATATTAGGTGGTAAATTCAAATTTATATTCAAATCATATGATCGACCAGGGAATTTTCCGTTTTTCTTAGCTTGACACTTCGGGAAACTAATGTTGTATATGCCTATATGTTTACAACAATTAAATTATACAGAAATCATGGTGTGGAACGAATTGTCGTAAGAAATTCAAAATCAAACACATCTTAATATTACTAAGAACATTGTACATTCTGTAATTGTTAGTCGACGTTTTTTTTTCATCTATTGCAATCGTAATTAGGTATATCAAATGAATGTAAACATTAAGTTTGTAATTTTTTAACTTTAAAAATAAAAAATATATTATATTAAAATTATCACTTTTCACATTTTTTATAGTTTCATTTCCAAACAGTTCATAGCAAATACATCTAATAAACTCAAATTAAAGAAATTACAAAAGTAGTTTTGTTTGATTGAAATAATCATTTGAAAATATAAACACTTTATTTTAATTTTTTTTTTTTTTTTGATAATAAAAATGTACAATATTTAATATAAATAACATAAAATTACTATATAGACTATAATAGGTAATTTGTACCTAATTTGAACAGCTTGGTTACAAAGTGAGAGCTAATAATAAACATTAATTTATGTAGCACAGAAGCATGATCTCATGCTAACATGGTAACAATCTAATAAATGTTTGAATTATGAAATTTAAAAACATTATTTATCAACAAAATTCTGTATATTTTGTTATATTTTCTAAGTATTATGTAATATTATAGTGTATATATTAATGCGTAAACTAAATATTATTGAATACTAAAATAATTGCATTAAACCATTTAAATATTGTACTAAGAATTATTTATGTACTTTTTTTGCAATAAATAAATGTAAGAAATTTTCATAAAACGGAAAAAGTAATATTTACAATTTTAAATATAGACATACAATAGAGCATAAGGTATTTGCAGCGGAAATGGTTTATGATATTTCGTATATAAATTTAAATTAAGTTTGTTTATAGTATAGTTTAAAAAAATTTGTTTTGTACTTTTATATAATATTATGGAATAACAATTGTTGTTCTAACCTGGACCTAACGTATCGTTTTTTTTCACACCGAATCTGGACAATCCGGACAAAAAAGCAACTTTATTCAGCTCTTTTTTAGATTTATTATTACAAGTCTGCAGCGAAGCCTTTAAATTTTTTTTATCTGAACAACCATATTTCACATTTTTCTTCGTGTTGTCTGACTTCTTCTGTATTGCCACGTTTAATGAATCCATCATTTTTTTTTTTTTTTTTGAATCGGATAGTTTAATTTTATCAGATTGTTGTAGTTACATTAAATTAATATTTTTTCTATTCAAGGTTTGAAAAGTATCATATTTTTATCTTTTTCAAATAATTTATAATAAATAATAATAACTTGATATAAACATAAACATGAAAAAGTCACGGTGATAAATATATGGTAGTCATAACTAGTTATTTACAATCACATAATATCAATAGTATTAATGCACTTTATTCACGTTGTAGGTATTCTATAAATTCTAGTTCTATAGTGAATACAAATACCACAATATACTTTGTGTAATATTTTGGGTGAAGTATTTCAAATTGATAATTAAATACAATATGTATAAATAAATACATAATTTACATATAGGTTTTTGATGTAATACGTATATGCTTAAGTATACGTATGTGTGTAAGATAACCATGACCATATTATTTCTATTAACTTTTATTCATCTTATAAGAAACAACGAAACACCCTTTTTGAATAATTCACTTGAGTAATAATAGTTATGTGAAGTTATAATACATAAAAAAAAAAAAAAAAATATGTTGAAAATACTATATCAGTCGGATGTTAAAGTTAAATATCCCCAAGGGTGGGGTTGTTTTGGAGCGAATCATCTTGTTAATTCAAAGTAACTGCATAATGAAAATTTTCTCGTAAAATATAACTTAAATTACAACAGAAGGGTTAGTAAAACATTGTGTGCAAAATGCGGTGAAATTATAACGGCAATGCTTTATTTTTCGCTGGAAATATCATCCCGGTAAAATAAGTTAGAGAATTATAATTTTATCATTTTGAACTCGTTAAACTCCAAAATTATAAAATATTTATTTACACTTTTCTTGATACCTACAAATAAAAGGATTATTATTTTGTAATAAATAAAAAAAAAAAGTAATGTTAAAATTCCATTTAATATTTCATTATTTTTATTTTGTACAACAACCCAAAATGTGTAAGCATATATTATAATATGGAGTATAATATTGAAATCTTAAGAAAAATTAATTGATAATTGAAAAATAAACTAATTTAAATTTTTATTCGTGTCTAATGCATTCAATTTAGAAAATGTAATTTTCATATAATGTATAGATATAATCTTTTGAGTTGAAACAAATAGTTTTCAAATACTTCGATTACAATATTCACTATATTGATTCCATTGGCTGCGTAATACATTAAAAAACAAGTTATAGAAGATTTAAACCTTAGAGTTTTTCTAAAGAATCTATTTACTTACGTGAACATATGGCGTGGTAAAATTGCAATATATATTTATATTTTATGTGTTCTCTCGAAATGTTCATAATAATTGGTGATTGGGATAAGTGTATTATAGTATAGATTACGGATCATTAATAATGTTATACGTATATACAATTTTCATTTATACCTATAATTTTGATAATATTTAACGATATTTACATTAAATATTTATACCCATTTAGGTACTATTTAATTCCTGTTTATTTAACCTACATAATACGCGAGTTTATAGATTTATAAATATCACAATATGCTGAT
The DNA here is from genome assembly GCF_002803265.2 of Melanaphis sacchari. Lineage (NCBI taxonomy): Eukaryota > Metazoa > Arthropoda > Insecta > Hemiptera > Aphididae > Melanaphis > Melanaphis sacchari. Next base: position 130,787 of record NW_020271295.1, read on the forward strand.
CATATAATATTAACTTCCTTTGATTTTCATTAAATTATATTCATTAATTGCGCGTGTTTAAATATTAATCATATGTAGTTATTTAACCGTGAAAGGTTAAGTCTACATAGAATAACTAGTGCGGTATAAATTTACTTTAGTTTAAACTAGTCTACTAAGATACATCGCTTTCATAAGATGTATTACAATATATATATATATACCAATATATAATATTATATATGTATATAAAATATTTATGAAAAAACATTTTTTATCTTGGTTAATACTTGATAAAATTATAGCTCATATACTTTTTTCAAGAAAATTAGTTTCTATTTAAAAATAATTGTTATTTATACAAAATGTGTCATAATACGAAGGAAAATAAAATAAAAATATCATATTTCTAAGAAAAGGAACATTTTTTTTTTTTTATAGGTAAATTTCTAAGAATATAAATAATAATTATTTAGTATTATTAGTATTTTCAATAATTATAGTAGGACCATACAATAAGACTATAAAAGTGTATAATATTTTTAACTCAAACTGATTGAGGGAAAGGCGTGTGAATTGAGCTAAAATCGTGAATATATTTACTCACGATTTCGGTTGAATTTTATTGATGCAATTCGAGCGATATAATTTATTTTCATTTCAGATTTGTATTGAAAGTATCTAAAATATTTTTCATAGCTTCGAAAATACATGGAAAAGGTTAATTACAAAATATCATATTTTATTTTATTTTATTTTAATACCATATTATTATTTGTATACAATAAAAGTGATGAGACTTTTAATAAATAAATAAAAAAAAAAAACATTTTCATTGTGTGAAATGATTTTTGAAAATGATGTCCTCATACTCGATAATACAATTTTATTACTATTAAAAAATACGTTTACATGTAGCCACATTGAGAAGAACATTCACGAACACGAACATAATATAATAACGCATCGATGATATAGCTGTATAATTAAACCGTATAGAATTTGATTTCAAGATAGATAATATTCTTGTTTGACGTGAAAGTGGGATTTTTATATATCATTATACATATATCGTATATTAACATAGGTACGTCAGTGGTTATTCGCTTTGTAGATGATTGTTTTCATTATTAATATAAAATCGAACTGGTAGATGCTGCAAGCTTCCCTTTTTACCAAATAACTTTACTTTTAATTATTAAAAAATATTGATTAAACGCCATTACTCATTATAATATGGTGTGATAAATGGTCACATTTTTTGTTTTAATTACAATTTTTATAAATATCTTCAAACTATAATTATGATAAATTAGTTAACATCACAGTCTGAATGTTTGAATATAAAAACAAGTTGCATTTTGTTTTTCATCAGCTAAAAATATTGCTGGTTAAAATTATTGCATGCATAATTGATAGTTAAAATGTACAGTAGTTGGTAAAACTCATCAATATAGCCCAATAATTCGATTTTATGCTATACTTTCACTTTAATCTTATCATGTACCATCATTGCCACACCGGCTTGTACATATTATTTAGTTATTGGAATGGTAAAACGCGGTTAAAAAATTGCCAGCCTAAACTCTATATCAGCAGATTATTCTAACAACACAATAGGCACAAGTGTATAGAGCAATAAACTCAAACAATAGTCAAAATGTGTAACAATGTTTTCGCAATTTTCTTCGTCATTATAGTCAAACTGACACTGTAGGAAATATGTCGATAGCTGTTGTAGTAGTTGTAGCGATGTATCTCCTTCCTCCTGGTTCCTACTACCTAAAAAAAAAAACTGTTGACGTGTTTCAAAACAATAATTAATTCTTGACTTATTTTTTTCTGCTAAACTGCCGTTAAAAACATTACCTTACCTTGATGAATTTCCACTTATGACCATCCAGATCATATTTCTGCCGAGGCAACTCTGTGGGTACGTAACATGAATAACTCAAACCATTATTTTAACGGATTCTATTACCTAGACCTGTTATGTTCAAGGGCTTTATAAGGAATACCGTATTGCTCACATAGTTACTTGGTCGATATTAGAAAAAAATAGATAATATTGTATTAGCACAGTCGAGTGATTGGGCGGCGATCGTTACTTCGTCTCCTTCGTCACTCCATTAATGAATTTTGTATTGAATGAATGGAGCACCGCTCGCGCAGACAACTGCATGTTTAAAGTATACTTACCACTGCGCATTGCCGAAAAGTATTTTATCTTTGTCTGATAAAAAATATTTCTATAAGAAAGCGACACTGATCATAATTTTTTCTCTAGTATTTATTTTATGCTACGAATATGCACTCGTTATGGCTGCATCGAAGAAATTCCAATAATTTCCGAACTGATGAATGATGCTAGGTTTACAAAATTATTATCTCTAATAATATGTGTTGTAAAATTAAACCGAAAACAATTAAAATTATTGCACATGGTTATATATTATATTGACCCATAAATGTCTATAATGACGCAAATACTCAATATTACATTATAATGCGATAATTTTGTAAATTCGTTTGGCAATCAACCTAACCAATGGTATACACGAACCACGAGTATCGGATTCCTCTTTCGTAAAGGTTTAGGTGGAATGCATTGTTTTGGGTTAGAGGAATGCACGTTTGCGGTGCTTCCGTTTAGCACGTCTATATAATATACGATATTATTATATTACGTAGGTGCGTGTATGGTTTTCCGATCGGACTGGTCACCGGGTCAACGGGTAACGGGTGCTTATAATATAATAATATTATAATGTGATATAAATTATAATACGTGTGTGATATATTTTTAAATTCAGCTGGAGATAATACTTTGTCTCCCTTCCCACCCCCCACCCCCAAAAAATATGATTAAGTTATCGATGTATAAATACATATATATGATTTACGGTCCGTTGTTAAAGAATGCGTTCATATGATTCTAACATCTCTAAAATACTAATATATAAATACCTATAATTATAGACTATAATAAATTGATATATTATTATATCAACACTTTCGTAGTCTAATACATAATAGTTGATAATTTCATGCTAAATATTTGATGAAACAATTAATCTATACAAAATCGTCATCGTCATCACTCATAAGTCATAATACTACATAATATTTATATGTATATGTAGCTGTATAATTAGACTAAATTTTCCGTTTATATGTTTATATTACTTAGCATATTATTAAATTTTTTTTTTCTTAAAAAAAAAATAAGATTTTATTTAACATAAATAAAAATAAAAATGAAACAAGACGTAACAAATAGAAAAGGAAAGCACATTGATTTTTTGTTGATCGTCATGGCACAGGATAATAGTGAATTATTATTACTAAATCGTATTCATGTGAAATCAACAGTAAATTATAAAATATATATTTTTATAGATTTCTTCAAGATTTGAAAACTAAATGAAAAAAACAAAATACTTAAACATGTATAAAAATAATAATCCCCTAGGCTTGTAGTCTTTTTATTAATTAAACTTTAACTATCTTTTGAAATTCAATTTAATTTTTATTATTCTATTATTTTTACGACATTACGAGCATCGAACAGACGAAATTTACAATTGATACACCTAGGAGAATAATAAAGTCACTAAGCTACTTCGTACTAAAGCTACCAAAAAGACAGTATATTTTTTTTTTTTAACCAACATCTGTCGCATTTGCTTAGAATGTAAAATTCTAAGATAACAATACTATTTTTATTGAATTTACAAATTTTAATTATTCACCCGTGTATCGGAGGCTAATAAATAATGATATAATTTATGGCATACTCCTTATTGCTATTATTATTTCCACAACGATTATTATTGTCATTATTATTATACACGCGAATATTATTACAATCATTATTATTTATGTTTTCGTGAAATAGTCGCGTAGGCACACATGACTTAAGTACAAAATATTACGTTTAATCACGTGGTCATCATCATCGTTTTTGCAGCTACAACAGCGGAAGAAGATCCATAAAACCATCGCTATAGCTATAATAAACGCACTGCATAAAGACGCGTATTTATGTGTATAATAGCAGGTGTATTGTGTTATAGTCGCGTATAGTCTCTCGATTTATTACAGTCGAAAATTGAAATCGATCGATCCCGCCGATAGAAAGTATCATCATATATATATGTATTTATTTAGGTGATTTTACGTATACCTTACGAGTTATACGGGCTTATATATATATATATATTAAGTATAAACTATAGAGATATTTCCTCCCTGTGAGCAATTTTTATTTACGACGTTTGTCGTTGAACTTGTTCACGAACACATGCAGTATATATACACACTGCAAACACTATAAAATATCAACCAAGGTGCTATTAAACGCACTTTTAATCATCAAAACAATTCATGACGTTGTAATAAAGTTCACTGGGTGAACTGTAAATGCACGTAGGTATTAACTCATTGTTTATAAGGGTAAACGAGTATATATTGGAAGATAAAAACCGAGAAAATAAAAATATATTCTGCAATCACAACTCTGTAAACGCAATTACTCGTATTATTATTTATTACTGTTGTTTTAGGTAATTATGTACTGTACAAAGTTACATTGTTATTACTTATTTCACATCAGTCTAACATGGTAATATACGATGTTATTTTAAGAGATTCAAATACCAGTATTACAATGCTTTGTTTCAAAATAAATTCAAACAGATGTTTTAAATACAATATTTCGACATTAAAATATATAAATTATATTAACTGTGTTTATTTGATCCATTTATTTTTAATTTTTTAAAGAATATTGCAAGAGAATTTTCCAAAATCTGTATAAAATAATACACAATTATCGACACTATCTATATAAATTATTGACTATATTAGATATATCGATTAAAATATTGTTTTTAAAATGCCAATGCAGTGAAACTATATGATTGAATTTATTTACGTAATTATGTTGATATTCCTTACAGGAAATCATATGATTATAAATTTATATGTAAGAATAGGAAATTTTATATTTGTCAAAATTAAAATTAAGTGATTCTAGAGTAGTAAGATGCAGTTAGTAGATTTTAAAAATTCTTGTATAACATTTATTTTGTGTTATAACTTATAAGTAAAGCACGGATTTGTATGCATTTAAAAGTATATCGATATATGCCATATAATATACAGTAAAGATGCAACAAATATGCAAGAACATTTTTTTTTATTTATTTAAAATTCACAAATTTAACAATTAGTAATAATTAATTACTTAAATACTTAATGAAAATTTTCCTCTTTAATATGCAATAGGTACATTCTAATTTTGTAAAAATATGTAAAAATATTCAAAAATATGCAATAACCATTAAATATGCAGAAATATACAAAAAAATTTCACCATTAGATTCAAATTATTATGGTTCGTAAAGATAATTGACAAAAATCAAAAAAATATATATATAATCGCATAGAAATCCGCGCTCTACTTATAAGTCATAACAAAATAATCGTAAATATTTTTAATGAATTAAAATTACTAGTTGGTATTTTATTAAAACATTTTTTGAAATATATGTCTTATGATACTGATAAAAAATTTAGGCAGTGTACAATGTACAAAACTTGTCAGCCATTCGTGATTCTAACTATAAAGTTATAAATCATAACTTAATTAAACATGTTGTTGCTTTGATTTACGTTATAGTTACATAGAACTAATGTTAAATTAATTTAAATAAAATTCAACTTATGAATGTTAAGATGATGAAAAATATAATGTTTAATACCCCATAATACTTAACATCCGTTAAATAAGTTGTACGTCCATCCTGTTTTGTTGTAATTATAAATAATTATCATCGTGCCATTAAATAATTAGACTATTTTTTAATAACCTTAGATGAGAAAATTAACATTTAATCGCGTAACGTAACATTTTACTAGATATAAAAACAGTATTTGTTCATTTGGTTTATTTTTGTATTGATTTTTATGATAAGTTATTAACGAATTAATAATCGTGCAAATGAATTCCGTAGTTAAAAAAAATAAATTGGACCATGTCTTGCAGTAGATACTATGAATAATGTAATTACCTTCGATTTAAAATCGAAACATATTACATTTATCAATCGTACGGTTAACTCTAATTGATCGTACTAACTTCCATATATATATATATTCAGATTATTATATATATATATTATATTTATTTAGATAAGTAATTGAGTGTGGTAATTAAGGCTGGCTGTTAGGAGTTTGTATATTTTTCAAATAACCATTTTAATACAGTTTTTACGATGAAGACATTTTTTTTAAGCACTAAGAGTTAAATTATTTTCGTAGTAATTTATTTTTGCACATTTAACAAATTTTTATGAATTGAATTACTTATATTTTGTTGACTACGTCATCTGCAGTTTTAAATTATTAGTGAAAATAACCATAAATTAAATTGTTTTTTTGATACGTGTAACTCTAAGATTTCCATATAGGTATATATTTATATTTATGTTATGTATAATTATAAAAATATATAATTAGCTGAAAGAATACGCGACAACCCCTGAAACGGGGCACTTACGATTAAATTTCAACGTGTCGGTTTAACAATGCTTCACACTAATAAACTCCAATAGACACCCTTATTGTTGCTCTACTATATATATATATAAACATACACCAGTTGCATATCTACAACGTACGAGTGGTTTGATTATTATCAATTTCGCCGAGCTTTCCATTCCATTAAACAAAATAATATTATACGTTGGAATTAATAGATTGTTACGAATGCACTCATTTATCTTGTATGTACATATTATAAGTACTTTTAATATACACCGGTTAAAGCAAATTATTTTATTGTCCTAACACGTAACGGTGTTATAATCTCATACTGTTTGATACAACACGGGTGAGTTGTTGGTTTTTGAACGGGCTTATTTTTTTTACATACACGGATAACCTATTATGGTTTGACGTTTACACACGTGTGATACAGACGTATTAATCCGTCTGCGTAGTTTTCTTTAGCGACCACCTCTGCCTTCAAGTCCAAGCAGTAGCTGTTGAACACGACCGCGACGTTAAGGGTTCGTTCGTAAGCTATCGAAAAAAATAACTGAAGACTTACAACACTTACAAAATCCGAGCCTCGTAAGAGTCTTCGGTATGGCCCCGAACACACCAGTTTACCCACCTAACGCGATCACGGGCACTACTTTGGCCCGTACACAATATCAGGCAAATTTGCGCATTACTAATGCGTGTTATATACACAGTTATATTACGAAGTGTAACCATATTATTATTGTGCGCGTCTTTTCATTAATCGGATTCGCCGGAAGTGCGTCTCCGCGCAATTGGATTTGCTTCCTCACATCATAAGACGCCGATAATGATTGAGCGCGGCAGAAAGGGTGAGCGATTTGACGCCTCAGACACACGTGGCCGCCGCGACAATCCCTCGCGCGCGCGATCGGCACTGCAAGACAAACATTTGTCTTGCCGGGCCCCGCGAACTTAATGCGTTTACATTTGCCGTCCCATTGCGTCCATTATTATTATTTTGGTAAACGCACTCAGAATCGGCCCCGCGGACGACCCCGCACGCAACCACCCCCACGCACCCACCGCCGCCCGACCCGCTCCGCCGACGCCACGCCGCAGTCGGCCCTCGGCCCCGCTCGATCCTCCCCGCGCCGGCGGACAATCCAATTGGTAATTTATTCTCGCCCGTCTCTAACCAGCTATGATGTGTCTGCTGCTGGTTCGGTAAACATTATATAATATTAAGCTCGCGTCATCGCGCACGCAAAAGTTCGGTTCCTGCAGTCGAAGACCGCGTGCGTAGAATTTGTTTAAGCCCTTACAACTCGACGGTCGTAAGACGTTTGCACGCGCCGACCGCCGCTGTAAATGGAGATTACGAGCGCGCGGTACGAATAATTATTACTATTACGAGTACTTATATATGTATACGCGTAAGATGGTCCGCGAGGATTTTAGAGTGTATACATGCCTACCGGCTTGTATTCTCGGACACGTGTGCGTTGATGCGTATGCAGTAAGTACCATATTGTCCACGTTGAAATATAATATATAATTGTAGTATATTTTCGGTCACTGGCATCCCCAGGGGGACAAGACGGGCACATGCCCCCTCCCCTAGAATTTTAAATGTGTTACCTTTTAGTTGAATGCAACGATGACGAAAAATAACAATTTTCTATGGATGAAATATATAATAACAATACTTAAATGTAACAATAACGAAACATAACAATGTACTATAAACAAAACGTATAAAAAAATCTTCATTTATTCTTTAAATTAATTCCCCCCCTCCCTAGAAAAATGTCTGGGGACGCTCATGCGAGTGGTTATTTATTGTTAAACTGTTTACTTGTGACAATCGAAAGGAGTCAAATATTATCGTAATTAGAAATTCAAATCGTCAAGTGAGGTCTCTCCGATCACACACGCGTGCGACATTGTAAAACAATAATTAAATCAAACACAATGTCACATAAGCTGTGTGCATTTCTTTTCGGGATAAAACTTAACGTAATTACATTTTTTATTTATACAGTGTATTACGCCTAATGTGGGCACCGGTTAATATGAGCATCCACTTAACATGGGAAAAATGGTCTGTATAGTCCCAATTCAAATGCATATCAACAAGATTAAAAAGAATCACATAAAATGGGCACTCGGTTTGGTTTATGTGAGCAATTTTTATATTATCATAGCGTTAAAGTATACACAAGAAGGTAACGAGGGTAGTCCATCTAATAAGCTTGAAGCATGTGCCACTTTTGTAAACCAGATCCACACTAAACAGCTTAGACAACGAAAAATTACAATTTTTGTATACCTTCCATATCCAAAAAGTAATTTTATTTAGTATGTTATTATGTTTAATTTTATTTATGTAGTAATTTAACATTTTTTTTTTTTTTAATTGTATGATTCACATGTATAAAATGAAAACACTTTTTTGATATTATATCATATTTATTTATTTATTTTTTTTTTTTTTTTGAACTAATTTCGGTTTTTATGGGCAACTGCTTAATGTAGGTAAGTAAACAGGGCTGGTCCCAATGTGCCAATATTAAGCAGAATCTACTATATATATATATATATATTACATCGGCACACAAATATTTACAGGTGTATACATTATTCCCGTGAACTCATTTTTAAAATCGAGAAGTAATTTGATTGTGTGATTTAAATTGTAAATGATTCACATACGTGTATGCAAATTGTGTGCATACCATTTATTTTAGGAAAATATAAATTTACCTTTGTAGAGCTTTTAATCGATAAAATTTCAAAATTCGACGCGTATTATAACGGTCAAATTAACATACTCACATACACGCTAATGAATAAAACCCGCCCTCGCAAACCGTATGTGTGGCATTTTATAAAGGCATTGTTCTCGTATGTATGGACAGATATATATACTCGTATTATTACATATTACATTAAATAGTAAATAATTGAACTGGTTTTTGTATATTCACTTTGTTATAATTTCCACCCATCTGTATTGAACTAAACAAAGTTTTTTGTGTGATATAATATAATAATTAATTCATCTACCCTACTGTGTAAATACATTACACTATTAAAGCAACACAATAATAGAATGATTTATTGCAATATACGTCCAAACATATTTGCAAAATAATAATATATATATATATATATATATTATATAATGTATTAATTTATGAAACAATCATAATGAAATTTCATAACAGAGGTATAAAATAATATACATTCACATAGAAAAATACTATGAAAACACTAGTAGTTAATGCGTTTTTTTTTTTGAGCTTACTACAACTGTAATAATTATTATCTTGTCTGTTTGAATTTGCATACAATTAAATTCTATATTATTTTGTTAAAACATATAATAATATTATGTGCACGCATATATATATATATAATATTACAATAATACGATATAAAAGTACTTGCAATCATTATATTATCAAGACTATTTAAGATTATTTAAGTACTTTTAAGATTGTAACTATGTCGGTATTTTATAATTTTATATTTCCATTTCAGGAAATAATAAAATCTTATCGAAACGTATAAATCTTACATAATAGGATTTTTAATTTTAAACACTAACTTTTTGTGTGAGTTTTACAGTGTATTTTTGTTTTTCTGTTTCAGTTATCTATTTGACCTGTAGTAATCATATTTTATCCACTACAAAGTAGAACGATTGAGAAAAAAGTGTATTTTAACTAGAATATTGTTATATTGCATGCCTATTATGTCTTCATAATATATTTTATTTTAAAATCTGTACATTTATTGTATCGACTTTAGAAAAATATTTTTTGTCAAATCGAATTATTTAATACTATTTAGGTATGTATCCATATTAATTTTAAATATCTTCATATAATTTCTATAATTTTTTAACGAAAAACTAACATGAAGTGCATATTCTCTTTCGTCAGTCCACAATTTAATCTAAAATAATAATCAAATGTAGGTAACGATATTTTTTCTACTTTATGAAGAAGTCTACATTATGTTCAATTGCGATAATTGTAATTATCTTATATACACATATCATGTTTTAATGATATCCACACCTTATTACGAGATAGGTATTACATCAATGTGATTAAATACAATTTGTTTTTAATAATGCGACTATAAAAGCAGGAAACATTTAAAATAAATGTAGACATACAGGCAAATAAAGATAAGAGGGCAACAATTTTGTCCCACCACCAGCTGACGAAAAAACCCGGCCACCACATTTGCACATAATATATATGTTTAACCAAGGATAAATGAAATGCAATTAAACTTTATTGTTCTTAAATTTACAATTGAGGATTTTTAAGAGATAATAGCAACTTTTTGGATTCCTGTAGTACATAATTAAAATATATATTTGTATATTATACACTGTATAATTTTATTTTAATATTTTGAGTTTAATGTATATTATTATGTCTATAGGTCTACGGTAGACCGTCTACCGCCATCCCAATTGAAAAACTGACTTTAATAGTGCCTACGTATAGCGAACACTAATTCATAACCTACAGCGAGTCACGTGCACCTACATAGGTACTCGATTTCAACGCCATGTTCAACAATGCTTATATATTATATTATTAAAATTTGAATAAAATGGTATAATGCGCAAGACACAATGTTGTTTTTATTTTTCTCCTCGTGAGTATTGTTATATTTCGAAAATAAAAATAATGTTTTCTGTTAATACCACGTCGATAATTTTATGTATGCAATAAACATTCAACTATTTCATTGCGCGTACATTATAATATATTATTATTATTATTATTATTATTATTATTATTATGTTAACGTGTTTAACGACATATAGCCTCTATTGTTCGTAATGTATATTGCGGCCGCATACCAACCAACCAACTAAATTCAACGACTCGAGACAAATTATATCGAATGCACAAGAAACCATATTATGTGATGATTATAATAATATGATGGTTATGATTATGATGTTATTTAGAACGTTGGACGCGACTATTTCCGCAATCGAAACAAAACAAAACCATAATACGTAATATTATAATATACGTACCTACATGTGGGAGATGGACAACTGCGGGTGCGTCTCGAAATTACCTCTGCAATGGCCGGTCGCGATTATAATTACGATTAAAAAAAAAAAAAAAATTACAGATAGGAAAACATTCGGACAGGTGTGCGGTGTGTGTCCCTCTCCTACCACACCCGATCACAGGTAACCCGCCATATCATACATTATCACGCCTACTCTTGCCTGGCGCGTGTCTTATTTCGTTCGCCCATTTTTACTTTTTATTTATTTATTTAACATTATTATTATTTTTTAATTTGTTGGACGTGGAACTAAATAACAGTGTGCCAAGCCAAGTATTATTATTATAACCTATGTATTAATCATATATTTGTGCCTATATTAAAAAATGTAATATACAATATATTGTATATTTATATAACGTAGTAGATACGATCATCGTGGCTGCGATATAGTTACGAAACATTTACTTATTTCGTTACAGGACATTTGTACTTTGTAAATCATTCATCCGTTAAACTACGCTTCACAATTATTATTTTTCTACTCCTTTATTGTTTTTATTTAAGTTTTTCTCTCACGGATAACATAGTCGTCAATGTTTTACTGTGGAACAATTTAAAATAACAATGATGGATGAACAATACACCGACGGCAACATAGTGGCTCAATCGATATTTTCTTAATTAATTATTTTGCGATAATAGGTATGCGCGTAACCAATATTGTGATTACAACCCACGTATTTTGTTTTATACGAATTGTTTTGAAAATGATAATTTGTAAAATTAATTTTGGTTTCATAGGGCTTACCAAATCCCATTACAGCATATCCATTAAAACTAAAACGTAATAATATAATATAACTTTAGAATTCATATTTTGTGTTATCCTATAATATTGACATATTTTAGTATATTATTATGAAGAGAAATATTTTAAAGTGAAAATTATTATAGAATGTGAAATTTAAACTTTACGCATCGAGTAAATTTAATTCTTCATTATATACACCTACAAACTTTTTAAATGTCATATAACGCTTTTTAACTTAAATTTAATTGTGTGTTTTTTTTTTAACCAACTCCACTTAGGTATCATAAGTAGATTACTTCATCAAAATCGACTATCAAAACTATTATAACATATTTTTTAATTTAACGACTTTTTATTTATAATTGCATTTCTTTCAGAGAGGCGTATTATTATTTTGCCTGATCACGATTATTTACATTGTCCATCACACTCTTCACATCACGCGTTTTATCATGTACATCATGTACATATAATAGGTATTTTCATATTCAAGATAATCATATGGGTATAAAAATAAAGCAAGTGAGGTGTCTAGATGTAATAATATAGTGTATTATACTTATACAAATACACAGTGATCTAACCGTATATAATATGTAGTGGTGTACAGTTTATTAATTGTGTACGTTTAGGTATTTGGAAATGTTTTTATTTGTTATTTTTTCTTTTAACAGAAAATTGAAAATATATTTATTATTTTTTATTTTTATTTTTTTTTTTACATTATAAAATAGTATTATATGACAATAACAAATAAATTGAAAAATCTGAGGTTTTCCACAACAGCTAGGAGGCTAGTAGTTATAACGTTGGATGCATAAGAGTAATAAACAATAATCTAATCAATGTGATGTTTAAGACATTGGCAATGTTATTAAATAAAACTGTGTACCGAATTACGGCCATAGTGTGTTTAAATAAATATACTTAATTCAAATTTCCTTACAACTATTGAAAACGTGTAACATAAAATACAAATAATATTTTTGGAGTGGGTGATTTTCATTTACTTCCTCCCATCATCATTACTACACACACTGCGTATGACACCGAGTTTACTCGTATAATCTATATATTATATTACTTTTATTTTGACAATATTCTAAAATTATTAAAAATGAATCAAAATACTTATTGGTAATTCGTAATATATTTTATGGAACGTTTTAATATTAAATACTTTTCGAAAAAAACTGATCAGAATTTATACTAAGATTTATTATTTAGAACCAATATCATTGTATCTATATACATTTTAATACTTATGTAATCATGTAGCCATACTATATTATTAACCAATGCCCTCTATAAAACAGCTATAACAAAAAACAAAAATTACTTCTAGAAATATCAACGTATTTTTCTCTCTCAAAAAAACATAAATATTACTGTACGGATGCCATTTTTTAAAACTAAGTATATTTGCTTATTCGATGACGTAATACTAAAGATTTCAAAAATAAATTAGTAAAATGATGTTAAAGTGTAGCTATACATCAAATATATTATGTATTATAATACAATGTGATCTGCAGACAGTGCAGACCTTTAATAACTAATTGCTATGTATTTTAATATACGTATTAATTATTTTTGGGAGATTTTATATTCCTAATATAGGTATAAGATTTTCATATCTAAAGAAGAAAGGGAGAGCTGAACACTATTTATGGTGGTAAAAATACGTTTTTGGTTTTAAAGAATGTCATCATTATTTTTATGTTTTAATTCGAGGACGGTTATCAATACATACTAAATTGTATGTTTACTTTGATTCGATCGTGCAGGGCAAATGTAAAAATATAATTGATAAATGTCGTTTTTATACAACACATAGATATAAATAAAAAATAGGAAGGTATAGGTATGTTAATATTTTGGATAGTACTAAAAAGCGTCGTCAGTGTTAAGCATATACGTATCACATATTATATTTAACGAATATGTACGATATCTAAATCTATAATGAAAACTCTTCATAAAAATAGTAAAATAGATTATACGACGGGTACCGACAATGTTGAGAATTCGAACGATTCTTGCCAATATGTGTGCCATGAAATGGCTTATAGCGAAGGAAACTCTGATTGAAGTATAAAGTCATTCCACAAAAACCATACAGCGCTCATATTTATATATCATTATACACATACGTATATATAATATATATATATATATATATATATAGCAATTTGTTCGATTGCGGACGCGTCTTATGTGCGTAATATGATTTGGAAGAATCCGACGACAGTCCCGATGACCGGAATGACATATTCCGAACGCTAAATCGCATTCGTACAATATTGTACGATATAATTTAATAAATTGTATATTATTACTTATGGGCCGCATTTCCCAAAGGAAATGATATTCTTACAGGCGTGATACATGTCTTAAATATATGTGCGTAGGCACTTTTTTTTCCTCGGACCAAGATGTAATATTTTATTTAACGTCATACGTGTAACTCAATTTGTCCGTTCGACACAAATTTAATATCGCGGTCACTAAAAGATATACGATGGTAATCTCCATTTTTGCGGTTAGGTCGAGGCCATTTTTATATCTTTGAAGTGCACGTCAAAACAAAACATTTTTTTTTTTTTTTTTTTCAAAAACGAATCCAAAATATGTTAGTCTGTCGTTTGTGATACCACTACGAAGACAATAAAATGATAAATAAATAAATAAAAAAAAAAGCTTTAATTTAATTTAATTTATAAGCACCTGTAGAATAAATAGGACAGTTCGAAAAATGCAAGAAGAGACATTATAAAAACGGAGCGTTATAACAAAGTATTTTAAGCCGTTTAGAAATGTTATTTTACAAACAGTCAATAGGTGCATAATATTATATAAGTACGCATCATTGCGGAGTACACACCAATTAACGATTGAACTATTGAGGATCGACATAATGTGTTATAAAGTTGCTATTTACGGTGGTCGTATACCGCGGAAATCGTTGACCGTGTAAGCAGCCGATTATATTATGATCGAACAATATACATATTGTATACGAGTATAATAGGTATGAACATACTTATCGGATACCGGATGTATAAATATTATATGATATTATATACGCGCACAAAGTCTATAATCTCGGTATTTATTTATCAACGAGGATACACGACGTCATAACATATAGTCGGTCTGTTGATGGTTTAACCGAATCTCGGTCACGTGACCGTCGCAGCAAAATCTGACCACATCCACCTGGCGCGACGCTCCGAATCCTCCACAGACGCGTCAAATTGCATTAGGTAGGTACCTATACACTTTGTTGTACAGAACGTATCCAGCGGGCACAGCGCGCGCACACACACACACACACACCGAATTCGAGCTCTATAATACACGATTTTTGCCCCGCACACTCGCGTCTTGTGTGCGCACGTGAAATATTATATATAAATTTGTGCGTGTACCTATATATTATTATATTATTATGATTACGTTATAATGTAGAGGTACAGCGCGAATATTGTACGATTTTGTATATCGGATGTGTTAATATATTATATAATATTATCATTATACGAGTAGGTACCCACATATTTCATAGTGTGGTGATGGTGAATTTATATTCGACCTCACCGCGTCTCCGTTCGCCGGCGCCATGTTATAATAATTTATAATATTATATTATGATTATATTATTCTGTGTTATTATTGAGCTGCTGCTGTAACTGCCTGTTTTAATGGGCCAGTATCTACCCGCGTTGTACACGCTCCACGCTTCCGTTTGCGGTTTCTAGTCGTCGTACATAGTTGTGAAAAAAAGTCGTGTGCGTAGGTACACACGAACCGAAAATAATTCGAGTTATCGACTCGGTTGAGATGTTCGACGATGTTATAATAATATTATGTTACAATGTTCATGCGATTCGAAAACGTTTTTATCCTTATAATACGTATACACTACGCGGATTTGTCTATAATGATTAATATTATGATTTTTGATACATTATGGTAAGCGCACAAATTAATCACTGCGACCTTCTATTGCCACTCAATAAAATAAATAAAACAAATAGTGTTATTAATTTATAAATATTGTACTGTGTATAGCTGGAATGCAAGAACAGAGATTAAAAATATCTTTCGATTTAAAATTATAAATTACAGTTGACTCAGAAAATTGTTCGTGCTATTGTAAACATGTGATAATTTTTCCAACAATCCATTGTAATTATCGATCCTGGTCGTTTGTGTAGGTTTATTATTTACATCAATGTTTTCTTTTTTTAATTCGATTTGAAACCTAACTACGATTAACTTTAATTTGTTAAACATATTACCTTTAAATATCCACTATTGTAGTAAAATTCACCAACGTAATTTTTTCGTCGATTTCTACGGTCAATCTACAAATAGGTATACGATTATTATATTATTGAATATAAGCATAATATAATGAAATATTTTAATATATATTATAGTGTTCGTATAGACGTATAAACAATAAAACATAAATTTAAAAAATAAAATAAAAATGATAAGCTTATAAACATATAACTATATTACAATCTCATAAAATCAGTGAGTTGTGGTCCGCTATATTATTATTTATAGCCTTTATCGAAGAAGTTAGTGGTGTTATGCTAATCTTATAGTTCATATTTTCATCGGTCACGTAAATTCTAAAGAATTATTTTATTTACTTCGCTCAATCCTCGGAATACTATTTAACAGTGTTGTACAATACTACTGCAGAGTGCCCATAATTCCACATTCTACGTATATGAATATAATATATTATATTCACACAATCTACAGACATTTTTGAATTAATGAATACTTTATGTTACTGGTATTCAAATATTCAATAATATTTATGTAAAATTATACTTTAAAAATTAAATAAACACTACAAATTTAATATTATAAGACTACTGAAACTTCTTAGTAAAGCCAAAAAATCTTACATTTTCGGTTTACTATCATCTATTTTGTCAAGTTAATTTTTTTATCAGATGATAACTTTTTTTTATAGATTGAAATATTTATTACAAATAAAATATTATACACTAACTTAAAAGACTATATACCATAATTTAGTTTTGGTATTTTAATGTAGTTTGAAGAAAAATAATCTTTTAATACTGCTGTATCCACTGTAATACTTACGGAACCTAGTTTGATTTTCTGGTTTGAGAATAACTTTCATAATTTTATAATAACTCTTGGACCTTTAAATGTTCTCTTATTATTTGTTTATGTATTTTACGTATTAGTTTTCTGGTAATATATTTTTTAATGATTATTCCCAATTTGAAATTAGGTACAAACACTATAAAAGCTCAGCTAAAAGTCGTTTTTAAAATGCATATAATTATTATTAAAAAAAATTACTTGCCTGGAGACGACTATATAGTAATAAATTTAGAGCACACAAATCAACATTATGTATAATATGTTTTATTTGAGTTTACTTAATACTATGAATATTTGTTAGTCCAATCAATAGATATTGTTTTTAATTTTTTACTTTTGCAAATATACAATTGTTACGCATAATTAATATCATTATATTTTATTGTTAATTTAACAAATAAAAATTTAGTAAAATAATTAAGACATCTTTAATTATATAAATTTACGAAAAAAAAAATTTAAGTTATATGCGTATATCTACTTCATTACTAAGACCTATAATTATAAAATTCATGGGCGTCAACAAATTGTGTGTAGTGTATACCCACTTTGATTTAGTAAACTTGATTACTTATTTGCATGGTAGTATCAAATTCTTTTGTTTGAACTCAATTTGATGTGCATTATAAACAAATTCGTGTACACTTTCATATTATATGTAATGTACATAAGCACTTACTTAAATTTAATTGGCATAAACAATAATTAATGTGAGAAAATTCTAGGTATTTGAAAGGATTGTCATTTGTCAGGAAAATGAAAGGTTACATTCTAGGTTTAACTTTTGAAAATCCTTTATATCTATTTAGTATTTAATACTTTTTTTAAAGAGCTGAATTATTAGAAACACGAAGAAACATTTAAACGTGCTAAAATAATCAACAATTTGTTAAAAAAAATTAACGATTCAGTTTATGATGTTATTTGTTGTTGTACTAACATTATAATCGTAATGTAATAAATTATATTTTAAATTACTGAATTGTATTTGTTAATACTTAGCATAAATGTTTGACGCGTTTTATAAATAATTTGTTTTTAAATATTTCCCTTTTTGATCGCGTGTTTAAGTATTTATATAAAATCTATAATTATTAACAAAATAAAAATATCAACCAAACAGTCAGTAAAAGATCTTGAGATGCATTTAAATAGATAACTTACATTCGAATTAAAACTAAATCTTTAAGATTTCAACAATTGCATTCTCTTTCAAAATTAAAATGATCACTACCAAAAATCAAAATAAGTATTATATATTAACACACAAACAACTTATCATTTTTTTTTTTTTTTTTTTTGGACTCTTATGGAATCTAAATTTGGGGAGAATCAAAAGATTAAAATAAAAAAATAAACAGTATTTCCGATCAATATCCCTCATAACAATAACAAATGTGTTAACTAAAAATGATTCTTACTACACGCGCACATGTACATACATACATTAAAGATTATATAGCTACTACACTAGATGTGCCGCTTAACCGAATCCTATTTAATTATAAGTGAAAGGATTTAATAAATATTGAATGAGATAATGATAAAAATACAAAATTAATTCATATAATAGATACCGATATATTTAAATATTTATTCAAACTCTTAATGTATTTAAATCGTTAAAACTTTTTTTTTAAATAGATTATTAAAATTTAAATAGCAATCCTAAAACGCGGGGTAGAGAGTACACGCCGCATGTTATAATATTATATTTTATATTTTTGTTTTCCGTAACGATGGCAACAAAAACCAATTGTACACGCGTAAACTTACACACCTCAGCTAGGCGCGTTTATACATTTCCTAGGTACATTATACAATATTATATTAGCAGTGAATTTGCATTTAAAACCCATTTTAATTAGGTTTTATAGTGGGGACACACACGCACGGTCGTGCAGGTGGACATCTGCGGCGTTATCGCGGGTGGGTGGTTTGTTATGGTAGGGGGAAAGGGTGGTAGATGAGGACTGAGAAGTCGACGATAACAGTAAACTTGAAATATACCTAATCGTAGTGGTACAGTTATTCCGTAATATTTGCACTCGAAACGCGCACATTGAATAGTTAATGTATCTCCGACAGAGTTGGATTTAGGGGAGGGCTGAATGGGTTGCAACCCAAGGGCGCCCACAGGTTTTCCGATTATTATTAATTTAATTTATAAAAGCCAAACATCAGTTTTACGAGGAAATATTATAATTTCATAATATATAACAATAACTAGACTTATAGATAGATAATAAAGTTCGATTGTGTAACGATTGTCGTCTATCGACATCGTACATTATTCCTTAAGTAGGGCACACGTTATTAAAATGCTGAGTGTGAGGAATGGCAAGCGGGGCCGACTGCTGACCTAAGGCTTTTAGGCAGCAGTTAAAAGTATATAACAAGGACGAATACGTGTAGTGTGGGAGAGTGTGTGCGAGGAGTGTGTGTGCGACACCAGGAGCAGACAGACGACCAGAAGACTCCTCAACGATCCGTGCAGCCATCCACCATCCACACTCACGGCTTGTCAATCTACCCGGATCGGTAACCTTCATTCTATTATATAAATCTTAAATTATCTGTTAAATATACGTTACATTTTATACAATTGTGCTTTACTTAAATAAGGTAACCCTGATCTAGTATATTAATATTACACACCGAGGTCGAGTCCCCGAGACCTCGTTAATCAAAACATAACTTTATAGGCAAGACGCGAGACCGCGCGAACACCCATGTGAAGAGGGGACGTTACAATTGTATGCAACAATTATGAATTAATAAGATATATTTAAGTCAAAGCAGATATGAAGACTTAAATAATTAATAGGACGAAGCGTACGGGGTAGAAGATGATTATAACTTCAAAATAATTATAATGTATTATCAATAAAACATTCTTAATTGTCCTAAATAATAACCTTATACCTTTAAAAGTTATGATAAATTGGATTCGATTTTTTTTTTTTTAAATAACAGTGTATTTCGATTTTTTTTGAATGTAAAAATAGAACTAAAACTGCTGAAACGACAATTTTATCAAAAAAATATTACCTTTGTATTTTCGTATTAACGTGTATTAATACGTGTTTAATGAAATGAGCTACGTTCAAGAATAATAAATAGATAAAAAATGTTTTTGCGCTGTCCTCTGTCAAAGTAAAATCGAAAATAGTTTTAATAGCATTTCGTTTTAATCGTTAACCCTTACATATATGGGCTATATGTCGTTAACCTAACGCAACCTAACTTAAACCTTGACATTATTATTTTTATTATAAACATAAGTAACATTTGTGTTTAGACAATTTCTATATTTTTAACGAAACCTTATATTATTATTGATATATTTAATAGGTACTACTTCAACCAAATTGATTGTTTTTTTTTTTTTTTTTTTTTTTAGTTTATATTATTAAGCAATACTTTTAAATTACAACGTAATACATTAATAAGTGTTAGGTTTAAATTATAATTTATATCAACCAAAACAAACCAATTTAATAGGAACGTATCAATATCAAAAAACCGTGTAGAATCCGTATAATACGAAGTGTATAGGTAGTATGAAGTTTGCAGAATCGTGTCCCTATTAAAACCTTTAGTCCTTTACGATTCCACAAATTCGCGGGATATTTGTTCTCTACCGGATATATTTTCTGCCGGTGCGCAGTCCGTTAACGTGTTATTACAATAATACTAAACAAATGTGTACAGTCTATTAAATACTGTAATAATTAATATCATACCTATTATTTTATACCGAGCGGCTGTAAGACTACGTAGGTACGCGTTTCGTGTGCGTACACTCGCGGCGCTCTCGGCCGCTTCCGCCATCTCGTGACGGACACTTTGCCGTCAGAGCTGCCGATGACAGAGGTTAAACGACGGACTATATACATATTGTTATGTACACCTATAAATATATATATTTATATATATATGTAATGAACACGTAATATTTTTAATATAATAATATTATTACTATTACCATTACACATTATACCTACGTAAAACATAATAATATTAGATACGATAACGCGTGTAGTCATGCCGCAGAGTTGGGGTCCGTCCGAGTCGCCGCCGACGCCGTTGAGACGCGCTCACTGACGGATTAATTTTCACACCGTTCGGTTTTGGGTTAATTAAAATTTACACTCGCGCGTGTATACATGTGCGTGTGTCAGGTATATTATGTATTTTTTTTTTCCTACGAGTGTGTATGGATAGGCACACATTCACCTGTGTACATCAGATGCATAATATGGAGTACCGGAGGTAATGTGCATACCGTATAATCTAATATATATATATATATATTATATATATTATATTGTATAATATATCCGGTTATAGTAATACCGTACCGGATAATCCGTTCGTTTTCGGTTTATTAAATTTTAATTTACAGTTCGTAACTGCACACGCGAAACGCCGCGCTGTGTCCTTTCAGTACTAAACAATAAGACATCGGATCAAATTTAGAGAGTCATTAAGTAGGTAACGTAAAACTTTAAATGGCCTGGAAAGTTACGTGTTTTAATAAGATAAACAGAGTGAAGTTTTTTTTTTTTTTTTTTTCTAGTCGTTGAAAGTATTTTAACAAAGAAATATCAACAGTCTTGTAAATTTATTTTTATTGTACAGTATACACTATATATATATATATATATATATACAATAAAATTAGAGTTTTTTTTTTTTTATTACTGGCGATTGAGAGGAGGGCTGTGATGGGGATGTGGACAAGTAGCTAAATATGTGCCTGGAAATTTTCTGCATGTAACATCCATTATTTATCAAAAACTTAGATAATAACAGCGAATTAGAATAGAGGTAAATCTATCCAGCGATTTTTGATTAACGATCGAGTATCAAGCTTTGAGGTCATTTCAATATAAATGTATCTAACGCGCGAGAAATGGATTAGTTTTAAACCACTGTGTTTATATCTAACATCTAAACTGTTTAAGTAAATTTTAAAATACGTATGATACGTATATGTATATAATATATAAATACATAGTACACGCGCTGTTTTTACCAGTGGCGTTTAACCGGTTACTGTGAGCAATAGAATAAATGATTATTTTCAATCGCACCGCCGCACCGTCACGGAGTACAAGATGTTCGTGATGAGTATTTAACAAGTCCCCGGAGTCATTGTCCAACAGTCCGCAGTCGTATTTGTTGCTCATTATGACGTGTTAAAAGACAATATCCAACCGTTGACCAAAACTGACGACGATACGTTCCGTCAAAAAAAAAAAAAAAAAAAAACTATAAATCATGTGCGTTATAGGTACTTATATTATCATTGTACAAACCTTCGTTTTTCAGATGAAATAAAAAATATTAAAAAACGTATTTTACCCGCCGATTTGCCAGTGGAGTATTGATTCAGGTCGATTTTGATTAGACCAGAGCGTATACCGTACTGCAAGCGCCTGTACAACCACCGACTCAGACGACCTTTCCGCGCCGCCGTATGTTAGGCACATGTACATCCAAACCATATATATGCGTAGATGTATCGGAACTATATATATTAATTTATTATTACTCAGACAATAACTTTTCATTTTGTGTATATTTTACTTAAACACGATAAAACGGTTAGTGTAACAACTAACAACAAATTAAATCGTATAATTAATATTGTGTTATATTCGTAACATTTCGACACATTTAATATTATAAGAAATCGCTCGTAAAACCGTTTTTATGGCATCCATATTAGATGGGCATAATAAAATAACGTATCAACAAATATATATATAAAAAAAAACATAATAATTCGTGTCTTAATTATTGTTTTACACTGTACCCATATAATACAATGCGCTACGTTTTTCGGTATAGTGGGAAATTGTAGATTTGTTATTCGTAGATATGCATCGTAGTCGCATCGCGTACACTCTGTGCTCGGGTAAAAATATTGTATTATTCAAAACGTTGTACACAGTGTATTTAATTTGTCTTTAAACGCGTTGAAATCAGGTTTTCGTAAAAAGAAAAAAAATCCCAAATTATTTTTGGTGCCCATTATACAACTGTATGAACAAATTTGTTACACTACATGATTTCGGAAACAAATATAAATTTAAAGCAACTATGTAGATAATGACAGTAGTGGAAGTTATTCAAATCATAGTTATAATGTACATATTATTTCTAACGCACAGTATAAAATACATCCTGTGTGTGTAGTAAAAATATATCATATTATTCGACATGCGCTCGGAATGAGATTTAATGTTAAGTTCGCGCAATTCGTATTGTTCTAATAATCACAGCCATTGTTTCTACATTTTGTTATTTTGTTATTTTTTTTTTTTATTGACGATTTTTTCTTCGACTCCAATAGTTATAATAATATTTTAATGAGTTAAGTTACAATTGATTTTATTTATCAATTTATATTTCAATATATTATAATATAATAGTTTGTATACATCTGTTTGTTTTAAATACTTAATCGTTTTTTTCATTGCTTCAAAGATATTAAAGGTCTGAAAATTTCACAACAAAGATCTGGTAAATTATTTTAATTTTTTTTTTTAATTTTATATTGATATCATTCTAATAAAATGTGTTTTATTGTAAGTTGAGTTTCACAGGTGATACATATCGAGAAACCTTGTTTTTAGTCATTAAGAAACCATGAGTTAACTTTAAATGAACAATTCTTAATTTATTTAATACCCACTGACTAGTTTTTTTTTTTTTTTTTTTTTTTTTCAAAATAAAGAAGCTAATGGGACTAACAAAGGAGGTAAAACTATAATATAGTTCACTATTGTGAAAACATTAAATAGATTTAGATTTAACTTTGATAATTAATTTGTGAAGACTATTATAATATATACGTACTGTCGCATATACGCCCATTACTTCCAACGTATACTAATAAAACGAAACACACACGCAATTCAAATATTACACTTTATTACTCTTTTGTTTTACCTTGCACAGTGACTAAATCATGCGATTACTGTCGGAGACAGAACCAATTTCGGTCTCCACCTAATCTTACTTGTTATAGCTTAACCTAATTTTATTTATTGCTACTTAATTGTTTTTTGTCTATCAAATCTTACTGATTAAGGACCTAATCATACATGTTTTTTTTTTTAAATATTTTATTGATCTTTTCTCAACCTGTTTTTAAATTATATTGATAATTATGTACATAGCAAAAAACCTATTACCTAATAATATAAAAATATACATTTAATTCAAAATACAAAAATATTATATAATAGCGAAGGGATGGCTACTTGAAAAATAATTGTACCGCTTTACTCTTTTTATAAACGATGAAAATTACCAATAAGCTAATTTGCTCATTGATCACTAAGCATTTATAAGATAACTTCAAATAATATAAAATATAATGATTAATGTTGTATTATTATACACTTCGTACGATGCGTTAAAAATTAAAACCCATCGATGAAAACAATCGGTAAAGTATTATTTTAAGGTAGAGGAAACGAGAATGTTTTATTTTGAGGAAATATGCAATTAGAGACTTACGAATTGTAATAAATATCTATTCAGAGACAGCAAAACGTATGAGTCAAACAGATTTGTCATCATCGAATTAATTCGTGGTCTACGATTAACGGTTAATTAAGAGCAATAATAGGAGCAATGTGTTTGTTAGCTAAGACAAATCAACGCGTTATCGTCAGTTTCACATCATCCTTACGAATTTAATTAATAAACATAACGTAGGTGGTAGCATGGATAAGAGAATATTTCCATACCAATTTTCTCGTCTATTCAAGACATAATATAATATATATATGAGTTATTCGTGATCATATGTAGATATAAAAAAAATAAAATAAAGTCTCCCTCCTACGGTTTGATCTCTGATCAGATCTCAAAAAACCTATGTATATTATTTAACGTAGGACAACATATTCATCGTTTAAAGCATGTGGTGTTTTCGCTATTTATTTTAACACAAAGTTATGTATAATACGAAGAACCGGTGCGATTTATGTAATAAAATATTATGTGTATACACACGACGCCTCATCTTTTCACAAACGCTTTTTTTTTTTTCAGCTAAAACGTCAAACGTGGTTTCGTGCCATCATATTCAGTCAAGTGTTAACACGAAAGATATAAAGCGATAATAATAATAATAATAATATTATTTTCGTTTTTACTCTGATAAGTTTGTATTATACAGCGGCGACCGTCCGTGTTTTTTTCAAGTGACTTGAAAGTTGAACTTTGCTATGTAGTGACGTGGGATATGCGAGCAAAATTGCAGGTTATATAGTGTAATTCATCAAGTTTTGCTCACTTTTTTGTCCTAAGTAGTTCTAATTAAAATTTTTAGAATTTTAAATAATATACTTAATAAAGATAATATATTTTCAAATACTTAGGTTTTTTATACCATTTATAAGGAACACTCAGTGGCGGTATAAACTTCTTCTTTTTTTTTAAATAAGATCCTTCATTTTTTTTTTTTTTTTACTGAATATTGTTAAAAACGTAGTTTTTTAAAATGTTTAAATGTAACTAAACTAAAATTGGAACAAGTGATTTTTGAAATATTAAGCTGAATATATCAAGAACAATAGTCTTTAAATACATAAATTGTAAAAAATACGTGATATTAAATATTTTAGTTAAGTATAGGTATACTTTAACTTAACTATAATACAACTTAAAAAAATTAACTAATTAATTTAGTTATTATATATCTCATATTTTATAAATCAATTACTACTGATTCTTATCTTAGGACTTAAATTTTCATAAGAGCTTATAAACTACTCGATTGAAATTTGATTATTGTGTACATAAATACCTAAGCAGTATTTCAAAAAAATCAAAATATTTGAAAACATGCTCAATAAGTATGCTAATAAATTTCAAAGATCAGACTTTAAATTAATTCACTAAAAAAAATAAGGGTAAGTATGTTTGGTGAATCAATCTATTCGCTTTATACAATAATACTAATGCTGCTCTTTTTTTGGTAATAAACTTTGTCTGTAGTGATTGTAAATAATGTTTGTCATGCTATCCCATTCAATAAATGAGCTTTAATTTTTTATCAAACCCCGACTCTTGCGCAGTGCTGTGATTAAATTTTTTCAGATGGCTTAGAATTAAAATATCTAAATTTATAATATTATTTTATTTAGAAAAGAACTCCAATTTTCAAAATCGATTTTCAACCTACTACTCTAATTATACGATTGTCAAACTAAATAAATATTAAACGTAGATTTAATGTACATGATTTATATTCCATTATTTCCTTTTATTAATTATTCTAATTAAAATCTCACGCGT
This sequence comes from Melanaphis sacchari, assembly GCF_002803265.2. Lineage (NCBI taxonomy): Eukaryota > Metazoa > Arthropoda > Insecta > Hemiptera > Aphididae > Melanaphis > Melanaphis sacchari. The sequence continues at coordinate 157,647 of NW_020271295.1, forward strand.
CAAAGATTATACTCGTTACTGATCATTTAATATATAGATTTTAAGTACAAAATATACAAAATATATAGCTTAATATTCATTGAAATTAGATTTACAGAAATGCAATCAGTTATTTTTCCAGTTGACAAAACAATTATTGAAAAAAAAATAGTAATAGAATGTTGACCAGCAGCTCAAATTTGATAAGTTTTATTCAATTTCAGTTTTCTATTACATAAAGTTATTTTATAAAAAGTTTATTTTCATATTTTCAAGTATCTGATCAAAAAACTTGTATATATATAAACAAGTATATTTATCTTTGAAAAATTGAATAATTCATATAAGTTTATAATAGAAAAGAGTTATAAATACTTTTTTAAAGTGAGGAAAGTTAAAAATTATTTACTAATACATTATATCAGTTCGGGAAATTTGTTTTAATCGATATTTCTTAAACATTTTTCAATATACTATGTAATTTCTTACATACTGTGAACAGTGAACATCGTAATCGTAAAATGACCACACTAGAAATCTGATCTTTAAAATTTATTGAACATTTCTAAAACCAAAAATATTTGCTAGAAAAAAAACATTATTCTAGTAAAATTGGTACGATAGTGATAACACCACTCGGTGACTAACAATTCTTGATTTCTTCCATCAAATTTGCTTAATATACACATTGTATATTGTACAGATTACATACATTTTCACACTTAAAATAAATAAATAAAAAACTTCAACAAAAATAATACTTAATAATTTGTATGCCTAATACCACTCAGAAATTAAAATCTGAAGTAAAAATAATACATTTATACAGAAAATATTTAGTTTAATTTTAGGAATAATATATTCATATATTTTCATTTATTATTATTTTTAATCGCATTTTATACTTTCAAACAGCACATAATATAACGTTGATTCAAGTATTTTAAACATAGTATAATGTTGAACGTACACAATTTTCTTAATAATATGGGGTTTATGTTGGTAAGCAATTCATATAATTTTTTTTTTTTATACAATAGTCGCTTTTAAATATTATAATTTATAAATAATTAATATATTCAAGCTGGTAGGTACAGTAATAAGTATTTATATTTATAAACTTACAAAACACTGAATGTCAAAAACAACTATTGTATCTACGTAATAACAAACATTAAACTTATTGTTTAAAGTTGTGTGTAGTATATCAAAATACAATTATTATAATTTAAAACAATTATATAATCATATTGCTATAACAATAACATATCATGACATTTTAATTTAATTAAATTTTTGTTTTTTTTTTTTTTTTTGTGAATAAGGTATTTTATAAAATTACCTTTTAAATTTTGAAATATCCTAATATGTATAATTGTTTGCCTTGTTCTATCTTTCTTAATTAAAATGTTGTCAAAATAGCAATTAACAGCAAAAGTATTATCTTAAATTTTACAATCATTTTTAAAAGTGGTTAAAAAAAGAAGTCAGATGGTTTGATGAAGAAAAATCATTGGCGATAATTAAAAGGAAAACGATAATTTAGGAGAAGTTAAACATTCGGGAGAGAAATAATCTATGAAAAAGACGGATGAGAGAAAGCGGTGATGGGTTTACAAGAATATAATAATGGGAGTGTAGGAGAATATTATGTTCAAAATCTCGAATAAGTTCTTCGAGTTAAAAGCAAAGCGAAGAATAATCAAAAAATGAAACGAGAAATGTTTGTGTCTAAAGATTAAAGCGAAAACGACAGTAAAATACAATAAGTGATCTGAAAGTAATAAATCCCATTAATCATTATGGATGAGCAATATTATATGTACTTTTATGATGTCATTTTTTATTTTTCATAAGGTTTTCTACAAACGCAAGAAAAAACTATTCGAAAATATAGTTTTTTTATACAATGATACATCATCATTGCTTTAAAAGTATTATATAGCTATAGTAACCGTTTTGTCCTATGCCAGTGTTTCATCCTAGTTTTGCGTCTTAGAATTCTGAATTTTTGTCTTTTTTTTAAAAAAAAAAAAACATCTATACCTATTGATGAAGTCGAACACTATTTCTATAATATGATATAACTCGGGCAACTCGGCGAACAGTCTGTGTTAAACAGAGCTTCGTAAAACAAACAAAACACATTCATCCAAATATTTTAACGTACTTAATAACGTAATAATAACAATGTAAGAAGGTACATTTTTGTGTCGTATAAAGCACAATATTGCGTTGTAACTTATAACTCGTTTTACGCCGACTGCGGTTCATTAGCGGCCGACGAGTCGATTATTCGTCTGTAGTACACAATATTATTGCCGACGACCATTTTCGATTTATTTCGAGAATGTAATAATATTGAAAGTACCCGTACATTAAAATACACATCGTACAAGCTCCCGGAGCGACGAAAACCGATTTTCAAACGGTAGTATGTGTAGGTCGATAATAATATTATAATACATACCTACGAATTACGATATACCAGCTTTATGTTATGTGTGTCCGTTCGGTACGGGCGAGAAGAGTTCACCCGACACGCGGTAGGATTTATTATTATCAATGGGCAGATAACCAAATATGGAACATATTTTGTGAACGCGATTCAATCGACGGTAATTATTAATTATTACATCTTTGAGTGTATTATTGAACGTGGTCATGTGCGCACATAATAATTATAATAGCGCGGACAGCTGGTCACGCGGTCGCGACGGCACCTCTAACGCACAAACGCGATAGAAATGCGATCGACACTATACATATTATACGTACGTACGTATATCATTATAATATTATGTTGGGCGTTGGCAGGGCGCAGAAACATTCACGAGATTTGACGACCTACAAGAAGATTTCGACCGAGTGTTAATTATTTGAGATAATAACACACGAAAACGTATTGACTTCGGAACGCGATTCAACATAGTACGATTTTCCAAAAAAAATATGTTTAAACGCATTTTTTTTTTTTCAAACCGTAGTACCCCACACTGCAGTTGTATTGCACGTGTACGTTTATATACTTTGTAATTTATAGTGTACGACATGCGTGTACGAATGAAGGGTTTACATACGTAATGATAGTAATGATAATATTCAACCACCATTTCGGTGTTAGTATATGTTTACATTTTAATATCCCTTCGCCTCTACGAAAATGTTTCCTAGATACCTACGGCTTTAATGATCTATCCCGAAACAACGTAGTAAAGTCAAGAAGACAAATAATTCAAATAAAATACCACCCGAGAAATGTGAATCTTTTACAATGAAACAGTACCGTGCATAGGTGGCTATTCCAATCTAAACGTAATAAATAATTTCTGCTGTGTCCCGAGACCGTCGGTAATTCAAGACATCATTAAAGTTGGCGGGATGCGCACAGTGGGTCTCATCTCTCGCGTTTTCGACATTAATTCACGAATAATAATTATGAGTAAATCATTGTTCGTGAAAAAGTGCACAAATATTTTTTCTGCTATCGGAAATCGGTATTACATGTTATTATGCTATTGTTATATACGTTGTAAATGCTTAATATTGTAGACTGTAAATGACGCGTTTTATTTCTGGATTTGAATAAGTATCAAAGTACAGCAGTAGTATACAAATGCAACACTTATTTAAATGTTAACACGAAATATGAAATTGAAATCTCACCCGAGTATATTAATTTTAAATCTCACAATAATAACACGACTAAATATTACTCATCAGTTGGTAAAAACCGTTTAAAAAGGAATCGGTACCGTGTTCGCGTGAAAATAACTGCAACCAGTGGGGTTCTATAATAATTGGTTTGTCTCTCTTTCGGGGTATTTTTTTGTCAATTACTTTTATTCGTGTTATTTTTACTTAATATACTTATTTTTTTGTGTACGGATACTTATTATAAATTTACTTATCGAGCTTTGACATAAATATAAACTATTAAAAACACATACCAATAAATTGTAACATTTAATCGAGTAATTAATAATTATTAATAATACGCTCAACTCATATTTTCTATATTGACTAAGTCCAATGAGTAAAAAAAATTAGTAGCTTGTCCAATTTGATTAAGTTGTTATCCAAATAGATACACCACAAAATATACAACATAAATAATGTGCAACTGCATCCCATTGTTGAATCTTCGTTTTCTATGAACAATAATAATAACACGTCTATGCGTGTATATAAATTTAATTTTAGTAAATAATTTTTTTTTTTTTTGTTTTTTACACTTGCAAAAACTTAAGTTATTAGCTCAAAATGTATAATTATTTACCAAAATCGTACAAAATAACAAAAAAAAAAAAATGTTTTTTAGTTTTTATAGTACAACCGTTTTTTAACGGTTAATGACGTGTATATCAGATTATATGTTTCTTAAAACTATTCATCGTTAAAAACATTTAGAATAATAATAATAATAATAATAATAATAATAATAATAATAAATTGAGCTACAATAATGGTTTGGCGGTTTAACTAATTTAATATTTCTTTGGTATTTCCGGAATTTAATGAAACAACAAAATTGTTTTAAAAATTACATCAGTACGTAATTAAAATTAAATAGTTAGTTTTTGTTTTACTATAAATAATCATTAAACAAACAAAAAACCATCTTAAGTAATTATTATGCTTTTTGAAATAAAAAAAACTTTTAACCAAAAGTTGATTTTAAGAGAATTATTTTTTGTAAATAATATTGTTCACCGATTTTAATATTTAAAACTACAATGCCCGTTGTACTATAGTACCACTCGTTAAACATTTTAAAATTAATATTTAGTGAAATTAACACGTCAAACCTGTCATCGTTGTTGGGAATGTACGTTAACCTATTAAATATTTGCAATTATTTCACGACAGTATACAATTCTTGTACCTACCTAAATAAATTATACATAAATTATTAATGCAATCAAAGAAATTAAATTCAATAAATCGGGATTTTTAAATTTATTGAAAACACACTTTTTAAAGGCTTTTTTATGAATTTTTGAAAGTATTTTTATCAAAACGTTTAAATTATATCTTTAATATTTTTCGTTTTATTTTTTTTATAATTCATTTACACGTATTTTTTTATATATATATTTAATAAGTGGCTTCTTAATTTTCTTTAATTTTTTATTAGGATTATTTTTCAATGTATTTATTTTTTAATTTCCAAGAGAGAAAAGAGTTAATTGATTTTATAACAATGTAAGTTTTCATTTTTTTCTAGTTAACATTTTCACCGAGAAACAACAATAATCAATAACATAATCCGGCCAGTGATGTCAAATTAAATTCGTGAAACGTCTTTTTTTGGTGCTGTACAAATATGAGAGTCAAATCATGCCATGAGTAAGCATTGTTAACTTAACGGCATATATTAATTTATAAGATAATAACTCTATATATAATAATGTATACTTACATTAAAATCTTGCAAATCATTGAAGTTTTCGAGTCGTAAAAGAACTTTTTGGCCGTCAGAATTAAAAACCGTTTGATTTACCTGAATTGTAGCTTTCAAATATTTTTTTACAATATATCGAAATGTAAACGTGATACTAAAATATCATTATATGCTACGGACTTACGTGTAAACACCAGAAATCTCATCGCTCTTAATCGTCGTACATACCGCGTGTACGTACACAGCACGTTGCGGTGAACGCCGCGAGAGGTTGTGCTGTTGGAAGAAATGTATACGATATAATAGACGTAACACATACATATTATATTAAAAAATGCAAAACAGGGTAAAACGCATAACACTTAATAAAAAAATTAATATATTCAGACGGCACCACATTATATCTGTAATAAATTTAATAATTAACCGTCTACTGAGTTCTGGTGGTTATTGCTACTGCTGCAAGTTGCAGCTGCAGTCGCCGCGTCCGACTTAATACGAATTACGATGATGCATTTTGCACAATAAACACGATGGGCGTGCGTCACAATATTTTGTTCGTTATTCTTTATTTTTATTATTATTTTTTTTGAGCCGTCGGTATTTCATTTTCATTGCGCTCGTGAAACGCGTATCGCGTATCTACGACGAGGAGAGCGTCCTCGAAATTCGACGATAACATTGCAGCAGCCGCCACTCGACGCCCGAAACAATAAAATAATTTAGTCTTGCTCTCGTAAACGAAAATAATAACATAAACACGCACGATTCTCCGTGGCAGTGCCCTAACTGCCGTATAGGTACTTAATATTTATACACAATAAAGTACCAACATATTACACGGAATGCTTCGCCGCATTTATCCTTACCCCCACACAAGCACTGCGTTTTTTAATTTTTTTTTTTTTATTTATTGATGTGTTATGTTTTATAATTTTTTCTCGTGAGTACCTGTAGAAAGAACGTTCTACAAAAAGTTTCCTCATTTATAAAAACAGAAATTTATAGAATTCAGATAAATTGTTTTTCGGAAAATTTCATTTTTTTTTGCTCTCTAAGTAATTATTATTACCTACTTATTTTAAGCGCGTGTAAGACACTCAATAAGTGTTCACCATTTTTCAAACTATATGTCAGCAAATTCGATTTACTCTGAACTCTATTTTTAGAATCGATTTTTATTTACCACTATATGTATAATTCATCGATTTTCACAATTATTGCCTTCAAATTACTAAATACATCACAATACACTCGCATCATTATATCCTTTTCTGAGATTAGCTGATGTACGCGAGTGTTCTTTCTAATAACAATTGTTACTTAAGCACCTACACATAAATGTATATATTATTATATTATATAATTTAAGGTAAAAACTTGGTTAGATAAAAATAATGTTTTCAAAAACTAATATTTTACTTGACAGTTGACTGTAAAAAATAATCGCCTTCTATGGATTCAAAAAAATAAAACTGTTTACGGTCATAATTTACGAAAACCCGATAAAAAATCTCGCATAATCGCAGTATATATTGTTTAATAACAATAAAACGTATTGTATTAAACGTTTTTATCGATTCGTGTAGTTATACATTCAGTAATTAATATAGTCACTGCTGCTGAGTCAGTGTGAGTTTTCAATTCGCATTCGTTGATATTTGATTATACGAATTATATATTATTAGGTACCGTATTGTAATATGTGTAAAGTATAAAATAATATAATATACAAAATGATTCAGTTATCGTAAGAAACTCATTGTTTCAGAAAACTCATTTTTGAAAATATTTCTTTCATATAATTTTACGAAACAACATGTTTGGCTCTTTGAATAATAATATTTATACGTTTTTAATTTAATATTCCTAATCAGAATATTTTAATCTATAAAAAAAAAAAAATTTGGACCAATAGTTCATTAAACTGCATATGAAACGAGTCCCAATATAATCTTTCATGACGAATTGAGTCTCGGGTTGTTTTAGGGGTATATACCAATAATTGAGTCCTTTGAAATTTTAGGTATAATATTAATTGAGTTGGTTTTTTATATTAACCGACTTAAAATTTTATTGGTAAAATTGTATGTGAAAGTGATGATAAAATTAAATTTTTTATTTTGGTAAAAATGTGATTGACTAACATTGGATATAATCAAATCGAGCCATGTTGTTTGATTGCAACAGTTGCATTTGATCTCCGATTTATTTATTTTTTATATCATTTCTCGCGCGTATTTATAATATGAACACCTCTAATTATTTTGATATACGTTTCGCATTGTACATTTGAAAAAATGTTTTTAATTTGATAAATGTTTGAATAGGCTGAATAAAATATATTATTGAATTTTAAATGGGAGGTTTTACAACTGTTGGTGGTCCTCATCAATGAATATGTAAATGAGGCCCACATTTCCGAAGGATATTGTGAGCTTTCAGATATGTAATTTTCTAATATATAGTCAGTTCTACTCGAAAATCTCGAAGTAAATAGAAATTAAGTCATCAGTGAAGCAATAATTGACATCTGGTAGGTTTAAAAACGAAAGCTCAAAAAAATGTTTTTAAATATTTACCAATTTCAGAGTTTTTATTTCTATATCCACCAACTAGATCTAATGATTGGATTTTTTTAAACCATACTTATTCTAAATGATATCGTCACCCTTTAAGTCTTGCTGGTGGCCAAATTTCATTTACAGCAACACTAATAGCGTTTTCAAAATCAACAAAAACAGTTTTAGTATAAAAACATAAATTGAGTTTTTGATATTCTGAAATTAATAATTGAAAAGAAGAAGCCTCATATGCGGTTAAAGATTTACAGTCTAAAAGTACACAAAATACTAAAAGTTTGCGTAGTTATTATTCTTCATTCCGTAGATAGTAAACATTTGAGAAAATTATCTTGGGCAGCTTTTAAAAGTCCCGTCAATATTACATTGTACCTATCACACGTAATTAAAAATTTTGAATTAATAGCACATGAAAACATTATAATTTTAGTTTTTTCATCGATCAACATAGATGATTCATTTTTGTTTGTTTTCGGGTTAAAATCAATTAGAGCTGCATGTAATTCTGTTAAGTTTTTTGGTATTTTAGGCATTATCGACGTTCTAGCATAATATTTATTTTTTCGAATTAATTTTAAGCCATAGGCGTTTAATATATCTGCGACATTCTCTCCGAGATCTTTGTGAATAATTTTCGAAAGTTTTTCGACTAGATTATCTAATGTTTTGCGTTTTAGTCTATATTGATAATAATTTTTTGTCTATTTATCAAAGATTCGCTCTGTTGTTTATGGTTTATATGACTTATGGATTTATCAATATTGTAATATTAAATTAATTTGATTTAAAAAATGACTTACAGTTGTTTTTGTAACAAATCCAGCGTTGGTGATTTTTTCGATAATATTTGTGAGAACGAAATTTGTGTCCATCGATCAAATTAGTATTTTTTATTTCTTTCACTTAACATTACTTCATTCGTGTTGCTCGGTGTACCTCGTAAACTAGAGTGTATAACATAATATCATGAAAAACACTTCCGCTCTAAATAACATGTTATCTGACGAAAGTCATAAAAATAATATTAACAATATCACGTAGTCGTCTCCATACCTATAATACTTTTATTAAGGCGCATCCGCCGCACGAAGTGGCTTTTGACGCGCGGCACGACTGTGCGCGTATAAGTGTGATAATAATAACATACGAGTCGTATACTTCAATGCCGCCCGGCATGATTTCCGCCGTGTCTGGGAAAGTTGATGTTATATTTCACTCAAAATAATCTCCTCGGACTCGATTTGTATACTACTTCTTTCCGTTCAGGTGTAGGGACTCCAATCAGTATACAGCGGTTTATTGATTATGATTCATAAGTGTTTAAGACGTTTAAGTTATGACGTGCGGAACGTAGTAAACCGACATTCTTCGAGGTATTTCTGTATCACGCTGTAAACACTTTTTGCTCATTATGCTACTTATCCGAAAATCGATTTTTATACATCGGAGTGCTAATCTTTCAGTTAATTTTGTTTTTTATAGCCACACGTATTGTAGAACAAATGTCTTAAAAATGCATTACTGCAGTTATTACTTATTACGTTATAGTTTTTTTTTTTTATTTTTTTTTTTAAACAATAAATGCGTCTTACGTTAAATCTATCGACCGGTATACATAATATTATAAATATATATTATACATATATACATATAGGTACACAATATGATGTATACACTGCACAGTGTTATTACTTGTTATTAAACTGTATAGTAACGTGCAGACGATCGGCGCAGCGAGCTCTAGAAAAATACCCAATTCCCTCCTGCGTCCTCGCCGTCTTCCGACAGATCAAAATCCGTAATCGTTTTATCGACACATGCGCGCACACATACACACACGCTCATATGTATGTATAATAATGAAAAATGCCGTCTGAGAATCGACAAAAAAAAAAAAAAAAAAATAATAATAAATATATAATATACATCATAGACGATTTTATACACACACGCATATATATATATATATGAATAAAATGGTCGTAAATTATATTTTATAGACGTTTATACATATCTATATGTATAAATATAAATATTGTATACACACACACACACACACACACACACACACACACACACACACATCATGAGTAAAATATAAACGAAAGGAGGAAAATAATAATTTCGATACAAGAAAATATATGTACATGGTATGTATATGTGTGTATGTGAGTGAGTAGTATTTTTAAGTACGACGAGATAACGTTCCAAACGAGAACGTTTAATAATATCACGGTTCGACTACATACCCAATCAAATGTGTGTGTGTGTGTGTGTACTTGTGTGTGCGCGCGTATTATATAGAAAGGTCCGCGCCGAACCATTTTTTTCCCATTTAAAAATCAAAACGTATAATTATCCCCCCGCCGCCGTCGCCACCGCCTGCGAGCGGTCGTCGTCGTCGTCGTCGTCGTCGTCGTGTACAATGTACAATATACATATAGGTAGGTATTTAATATATTTATATGTATGTGTGTATATAATATGTAAAACGCGTATATTATAATAAAAACTCAAGGAAACACGACGACGACGGCGACTCCGACCATTCCGACTCACCGACGGTATGTATATTGATTGATTAGAAATGCACGGCGAGACTTAAGAACATATAATATTTTATATTCAACGGACGGAAGAGGAGCGGCGGCTATATCCTCGCTACACTGTGTGCGTTTCGGATCGGTCCGAAAAATATGATTATGTACTATTTGACATTGAACTCCCCACCAACTCCGCCGCCGCTATACTGATATTTGTTTGTAATAAAAATACATATTGTATTTATATATATATTTATTGTATATTGAAGAAAGGATATCATAGAATAGGACAAAGGACAAACTTTATATCGTGAACCCGTGACAATATCCAATCAAAAGTCGGGTTTCTTGGTATCGTACGACTCCATTTGAAATTTCAAACATATAATTCAAAAGGGTACAACAGGTACCTAGGTAGGTTACAATATATTGTATTGTGTACATCATTTCATGGTAAGTCGACGTTTTTCGGTTGAAAAGTGAGAAAAAAAAATGATTGAATTGAAAACACTGTTGAAATTGCGAATCATAGCCGACGAGAGGAGGAGAAAAAAATATAATATATTATTATAGAAGTAATATAGAACAGCGCCCCTAATAGAAATATTGCGTTATTATATAACAGGTAGGTAGGCGTCAGTTATACAACGATATTATTTACAATGTATTTTGGCATCGAACTGTCCTACGTGTTAACATGAATAATGATCAATAAAAAAATAAAAATAATATTCGTTCTTATTCTTAATACTTCTCTTTATCTCCACAATAGGTGTGGTTTCTCCACGAAAACGACGGTGGGGCGACGGTTGTCTATTTAAAAAATAAACAACGAGTTATTGGCCCCGGCAGGTCTCTGCCTACCTTATGTTGTTCTCCGCGACTGCCCGAATACAATATTATAATAATAATTTGGATAAAGGTAATAATAACGATAATAAAAATAATAATAAAAAAACCTGAAACATACACACATATATATATATAAACGCGTTTATAGAATAAAGAATATATATAAATATTATATGTGAGCGCGTGTGTCTGTGTCTGTGTACCTATAGGTATGTATTGCAAGCCTCCGGATATTATTATCCGTCAATAATTATTATTTGGAGAATGGAATACACTTAATAATAAAAAAAAATTACCGTAACGTAATGTCCAATAATATTGCTTTTATTTTATTTTTAATAATACATAATGGCACCAACCGTCGTTCGTTTGCAGCTACGCGTAGTCGAGATGGCCATTCCTGATAATATTCAACTGGTATTATATTAATATGCTGTGCATTTCATTGTATAATTATTATTTATACGTACATCGTTATTTATATATTATTATAATATACACATTATAATGTAACATTATACAGGTACACGTACGCACGTACTTCGTGTGCGCAGGACTTGTTAAATATATGTATACATATTTGTGTACGACAAGCCCCTGACTGCAGTATACCACTGCAATAGTGTTATCGACGATGCACTCGTACAGACTTTCGTGCACTCGTATACTCACAGTCGTACCCGAATACGTTAAGTCTTAAATAGCGTAGCGAGAACACAACGTATGCGTATTATAGGAACCGCGTGTCTAAAGGAACAAAAAAAAGAAAACACTTTATTTTTCATATAAGTATTGTGCACATTTAATGAATTTTGGCGAACAATAGTTTCATTAAAATTACATAAATATATTCGCTTAAAAGTAGAAATTATTGTTAATTAATGTTTTTTTTAAATTTTTTTTTTTTTTTTTGTTTTTCGTTTTTAAATGTACACACACGTTGGGCGATATATCAATATTATAGTTTAATAAATAATATAGCCTAGTCGATGATAATATAATATAATGATATTATAGAACTATGTAATCGTATATAATATTTATAATAATAATTTACAGAGAAAAAGAAATACATAATATACTGTATTATTGTGTATATATATTATACTGGCTAAATCTTTATTAGTACATTATAATGATATTTTTTTTTTTAATTTTAATTTTTTCCTCTTTGGTTTTATCTACAACCGTATTACACGTAATAATAATAATAATTATGATTATAATAATATGTATAATATGTATACACATAATAATAATATGTATATAAATTATTTAATATTATACAAAAAGTAATTAATAAATTAATAAAATTACGCCGATACACAATACATATATATATTAAAATTATTATACTTCTATACAAAATGCGAAAAGACACGTAGGTGTCTCACACAACGTTATACAATACATCGTATTATATGTTTATACATTGATATAACTGTAACTTAAAATATCAATGCAAATATTTAGGCGGTACATAATATATTATACATACATATTATTATCACGACGTATGGTCACGAGAAAGTTTCGTTTTTAATTTAACAAAAAAAAAAAAAATATATATATATATATATACATAATATACCAAAAGAAGGAACTACTTATAATTATATTATATTTATACAAATTTGGACGTATAACCGTGTTATAATGCAATAGTATTTTTTTCGGGTGGGGAGAAAGGAGACATTTACATTAATTAAAGTCAATGTAATGTTTACCCAACGACACACGTTTGATTCGTATAGATATTTATACGGTATTTTAAATTACAATGTTTTTTTCTTTCTAAAAATCAGTCGGTAAATTTTATTTAGTTATAATGAAATCAATAAATAATATACTATTATATATATATATATATATTATAATTTATACAGAATCGTCGGGTCTATCAAAGTCGAAATTTCCCGCGGAGTTCGTACAACATTGCTTAATACAATATGTCATTTTTACGTCATGATTTTTGAGATCGCATGATATTACAAACACTTTTAGTACTGTCTACACATCGGTTGATACAAACATCGTGGCAATGTGTAATATAACACGCAATACATGTTAGTTTGTCGCGAAACACTATACAATATAACGATAAATCTAAATAATATTTTAATAGTTAATATTACTATAATAATAATACATGATACATATAATATAATGCATTTTTTAAATGCATGCGTAAAAGCCCATAATAAAGTCACATACGTAAATACATACAAAAAAAAAAAAAAAATGCCGACATACGTAATATTATTATTATAATATAGGTATAATAATATGATATATTTGATACAAAACGAGAAAATCTTCACTAATATTCTTTTAAGTACAATTTAAATATTATTTAAAAATTTTAAACTACGTTCCGCAATTATGTTGCCGTGCTGAACAATACGGAATTATTGAAAAATTTTGCCCTGTTATCTGAAAAAAAAAAAAAAATAAATGATTCAAATAATAATATAAAATCCATCGGTTAATGTAATATCTTGTTGAATTCACTTTGAATTAGGATCGACGTCGACGCGACAGCATTATACGCGCGCGTATGCGAGGGAATTTCCTACGATATTATACCCACACACCCACATACACACATCACATAACAAGTCCAGTGCGTGTGTGTGTACGTGAGTGTATATACATTTTAATATGGTACGACTCGATTGCTGTCGGAAACAGAAGGAAACTCGCCATTCTCCGGGGTCGCGGCAGCGTTTCCCCGGAGCTTTATGATTGATTGTTTTCTGAGCAAAATATTATATAGTTGCTCGACACACGACTGTTGTACACATATACACGCGGTTTACGAGAACGGTGCAGAAAGGGTGGCGATCGCGCCGTCTTCGGCGGTGGTGGAGGTGGCAGTGGCAGTATTGGGCGCGAGGGTGAAGGGACAGTCATGGAAAATTGATATTCAACACGCCGTCGCCGTGGCCGACGCGTGTACCGGCGTTATTAAAGCGACGGCGGATATCGTCGTCCAACTTTCATTATAATAATATAAGAAAAACTGGTAGAATGGGCGGTTGGTGAGGGTTGAAACGAAAACGGAAAGTTTCGAAATTAGAAAACAATATTATTATTGTACCTATATAATATATTGTATATATGACCAACCACGTTACTGAAGGGTGCGCGCTCTTACTGCTGCTGCGCCACATACTTCCGGCAATTAAAAACCAAAGAGATTATTTAAAATTGATAGGTATCGTGATATATACGTTTTCAAAACAACAAAAAAAAAAAAAACCTATATTTCCTTCGTTGCTTGCAAGCTGTTTTTTTTTTAAATTTTCCTACCGTCCAATCGAACTCTGGCATACGTTCATACATATTATATTATACTAGATTTTATTACAATAATGTATACACTGACAAGATTTCACTCAATTGATTCGTTGAACGTATAGTCATACATAATTTAATATCATATAAGTAAATTCAGAACGTACCTGGAACGGGCGATTTTATGTCTCTGTCCGAGTGTTGGCTCTGTTGTTGATTCTGTTGGGCAGATTGTTGCTGCCTGGCTTTTCGTTCCAGATCGAGCTCCTGCGCAAACGTTTCTGCGAATAATAATAAAAATAAATGGTAAAAAATGCTCATTGTGTTGAATATATATTTTCCCTTTATTGCTGCGTGTGCGTGCAGCGGCGAGGGCTGTTGTTGGCTAATCGAATAGCCGCGAAAGGCAAATGTCATTGTCGGCGGCGGCAAAAAGGGCGATCGGGGGTGGCGGACGGGTAAGGGGTGAGGAGCTCGAGAAGTGCTTACACACGATATATATATACGAGCAAGGAGAGAGAGGCGCCTCCAGGCGTATCGTCTTATGCAAAACGCATCTATGCATTTATAATACGTTTCATAATGCGAATTTGCCCGGAAAACGTTTATAATATATACGCCGCGCGCATAAATCGGCTCTTCCTCAGCACGATCCCGTCACCCTCAATCTCTCACACTCTCTCCGGAGGCCTTTTTTTTTTGCTCCGTCCTCGCGACGGTCCCATTAACCCGTACATAAAATATATAGTTTATATTTATACACATATACTCGTATATATAGTAAGTTTATTATTGTTATTGCATTTTACTGTGCGCGGCGGTGCAATATGCATATATGTACGCGCACAATCAAAACCACCCCAGGGCGAAAGCGTTAGAGACGGTTAGACGCGCAAATCATTGTTGCCGACAACAGATTCAAATCATAGGATATCACGCCAAGAATAGCGAAATCCCATAATATCATAATAATATTGATAATAATAATAATAGCAACGATGATATTTTAATGAGACGTCTTCGTCGCACCGAGGGCGGAAAACCTCTCAGATGTCGTCATACCACGCCACTCGATTGCCCGCCACTAATTATTATTACTTGTACGATTCTATGCGCCGATCAGCATCATGTTAATTACAAGTGTATGATATATAGGTATACCATACGATGACGGTCGTAAGCGTAGATATCAATGTGCCGTTAACACGTGCATATATATAGTAGTAATCCGAGCTTAATAAATGCGTAGAGAGGGTTACACACACGAACATTCGTCAAATTAGAGAAACCGACCACCGAACGAGTATACAACCGGAAAATTAATATCTCGACGGCGGTATAATCCTATTTCGTTGACTTGTAATTACGCGCACCCCTAAATGTTTGTATATGTATAGATAGACGAATATATAGAGATACACATCGTGCTTATTATTATTATTATTATTATTATTATTTTCACCGCGGTCAACCAGATCATTTTACCTATATATAATAATATAATGGTGGAGATGGGTAAATAATAAAGGGTTCGCCGTTGGTCTTATATGCGTGGTATAGTATTGGCTTCGGAAAACTTGAAAACAAAGAAAACCATCCCCCGGACGCCGGAAGAACGGACGTCGTAATATTACGAGTGGGCAGCAGTGCGGGCACATCCTTCCAAGTTTTCGCTTTAATTATGGATTACCATCATACCACATATATATGTGTGTGTGTCTGTGTCTGTGCGCGTTGTTTTAAGAAAGTTTGACGGACAAAGGTCGTCGTCGTCGCGTATGCGTTTCTCTTGTATTCGCGTTTCTATACATATTAATATTAAATACGCGATACCACCGGATGTTAATCCGCTTAGATAATAAACGAAAGGGTTGTTATGTACATATATATATAGCGGTTATGTGCTCTATTTTCTTACATAGACGGCGAGGCACCTTAACCCGAAATTTTACTGCTGTCTCCCGTACACAACTTTGATATGAAGTTATCCGCGTTATAACCGCCCGACCTGTTTCGTTCCACCCTCTCTCATCTATTCCCTCACTACATTTTTTTTCACCCGTTGGCTTTAGCGCACGATTAACCGAAGATTTACATAATACACATACAGAAGACATAATATAGTTTTTGACTCCTATTGCCATTTGTATTATTTTGCACTCGTCAGACGATACGCGTGTATTGTATATAAAACGAACAAAAAAAAACGACAACGACAGCGAAAAACACACTCTCGAAAATAAGGGTTCAACCGCGTAATCCGACATTCGGCAAAAACACCGCTGTCGCCGTGTGTTTTAACGTGGCGGCAACGAGAATTTGAATGAAAATAAAACTTGTTACGCGGCACTTGAAAATATGGTGTAAGAGGCAGTGGGTTAGGGAGAAGGCGGGTGGTAAAAGAGAAAAAAGGAAAAAACAGGGATGCACACGACGAGAAACGAGAAAAAGGGTGCATTTGAATATCTAATAATAAAAAAATAAATGTTTCCGAAGATGGATATTTTTTTTGAAATTACTTTCATTTTTCCCGCGCCCGGACGAACGGTTTCCAATTTTGGAATGTACATATACATTATATTATATTATATTATATATTATTTGAAAATAGAATATAACAGTTGCCTTGTTTCCCCTACACTGTACCGTCACACTGCAATGGTTTACTTAAAAAAACTTTACTACATACAACTATATATATTCATACATAGTTTACTTGCACTAGCAACACTATATATGCTTATATACTACACAAATATATGATGTATGTATGTATGTATGTATGTATACTATATAATAATACTACCCGACGCGCATAAGCTAACAGGCCAAATAAAGATGACCCCTTTTTGTTTCTCTTTTTTCACATTTTTTCACATCGTGTACACACGACCGACGCGCAATTTTTTTAACAACCAAATAATGAGGTTTGTGTTCCACCAGGTATATGATGATAAATCGTCGCGTTCATCGGACAGCTTAAATCCGCGGGAGCGATATACTCTTCCGGGCGTTAACGAATCGAAAAAAAAAATGCAAATCCAACACGCCTACACAACATGTAATATCTGCCCATGCCGTGCGTGGAAAAAATTAAATCCACAAATTAAAAACGTACGGTTCAATAACTAATTCAATTATACTTTAATGAGCTTTTCGGGGAAAAAAATATATTAATATAAATGAAACGAAAAAAAAAAAATAAAAAAATATCCAATATTTTCCAAATACGCATTGATGCTACTACACCGCATTATATATAATGTACACCTGTATAATACAAAATATTATAACATATGGGCTCGCTTTCCCCCCGTCTCGCCGCGGCCGAAGCACTGAGCGTTAAGATATCGTGTGTGGGAACTGCACCACTGTCCGACGCAATTGACCGGTTAATAGTTTTTTCCCATCGGCGAGGTACACACACACACACACACACTCACACGAGCACACACATTCGAAATCGATTACAATACAAAAATAAAAATAATAATATTCTATCGTCCGCACGATTCGTTTGACGCGAGTTTTTCGACAATAACGCACACAACCGCAAGTACGCACAGGACAACAATGCAACAATTGCCATCAGCAGACGACATGTAGGTACACAGACACATACACACATATATAATATATATATATGTGTGTGTGTGTGTGTATAGTTATCGTCGGGTCCGTAACGATTGTCCACCTCGAAAAATCACTATACATTTAATAATAATAATATATTGCGTATCGAATTCCCGTCAATTTTCCTCGACTATTCGGTATGGTCAATGGTAAACGTATATGTGTATCAGGTAGTGTACAGCGTACAACAAGCACACGTCAAACATGTATATTATGTTATATTATTATAGATAGTAGAATTCTATCAATACGTCTCGTAGTCGTCCTAGTCGTCGTCGTGTTATATTATCATTATTCATTTGTTATTATTATATTTGTACGCAATCTGAAGCCGATTTAAATTCGTAACGCGTGTAACTGTAAAACGAACGTCCGAATACCGAAAACTCGCGTTTATGTGTACAACACGCATTATAATACTCATAACATGTACAATACGTACATTATTATTTATGTGCGCGTAATGCGTTTTATTATTATTACTATCATCGCGCGCAGACTCGATTGATGCAGTTTTCACACGACCAAAATATGTAGGTATACATACACACATGATGATGATGATGATAATAATATATTATATTAGTTGGCAGAAGTCGCCGCCGTCACCAGTGACATTACACTGCAATAATAATATTGTGCTGCCGCAGATCAAAGTCTTTTTGAGTTATTTTTATTTTTTATTTTTTTTTTTTTTTACCTCGAAATCGATATTCCGAAGTACACGGGTAATACAAAGTATATACGCACACACACATATATATATTATATAATAATGTATACATTCTCGTATACTTCCGAGACTTGGACAAACTTTGCGGTACGCTCTTTTTCATTATTTTTATTTAATATTTTCAGTTTTGCGAAGGTCTTTTTGAGAAAACTATTACATACCGAAGGGTTATAGAATTGATACACCGGAAATATGTTATTATTGATATAATCGTTTATTATTATGTTCCATCACATGAGAGTACGACGAGGAATTCTGGCGATTTTGTGCTCCCGTAAAAGCGATTCAATAAAATTACAACGCAACATTGTACGAGGTTAGGATAATATTGCTCACTGCAGTATTATGACTTAGTGTTACTCTATCAATTACGCGCTGCCAATTGTGTCGCTTCGCATCTTGAAAAATATATAATCTTACTTTTAGTTAAAAGTAAAAACATAAAAACAAAAAACAGCATATATTATTATTATTATTATTATATACATTTACTCAACAGTGTTCGAAATTGGATTTTTATGCATGCTCTACTACGCCGTTTCAATATCATTTTCATTAGGAAACGGCTTTGTACCGTGTGTAAGTATACTACAGTATAAATCTCGTTTTCCCATATACCGTTGAATACAGCAGAAGCAGCAGTTCATGTGTCAAGGCGAAATTAAATTGTAATTCGGTGCCGAGAAAATTGCCGTAATAACGCCCGGGGCGGAGGAATATTAAATCGACGGCGGATAGTCGGCACAAAAATATACGCCCGCGGGGTAGGGGGTGCGGAGATATCATGTAAAAAAAAAAAATAAAAATAAAATAATCGCTTCTTGCCAAAACGGCTCAACCGTGAAATTGAATAAATAACGTGAGCTTTTTTTTCCGCCGCCGTTCTCTCCCGCGACCTTTTGTCACGATGTGTTTAAAAGAAGATTATCTTTTTTGTCCTTCTTTCCACGCCACCCCGCCAGTCGGTGTTATTTCTTTTTATTCCTCTGCCACTTAAGCGGATTTCGTGTCAGCGGCGTTTTCCGAGTACAAACGCAAAAACAACAAGCGCAGAAAGTCTTTGAAAACCGTATATGCATATTATAATAATACATACATATTACATATAATATAGCGCTTCACTGCACCGCCGCCGTGTAAGTACCTATATATATAGGTTGGTTTGCAATCGCAGACGACGACGAATGTAATAAAATATTAGAATAATGATATGTAACAATAATAATAATAATAATAATATCCTCGGCGGACCGATTTATGGGTAATCGTGGTTTTACTTTACATGCTATATGATTTCGTTTATATTTTAGTAGGGTTGGTGTATTATTTTTAGTCGTATTTTTTATTACTCTCGGCGCGCCACGTACAACTTGCCACCACCCCCCTTGTTTTATTTACATTTGTGTTTTTTTTTCATTTTACACGTCCGGAAAACGATTGTTTGAGAGCGTCAGTGTCGAGTGTGTGTACAACTTCCTGGTGCATGTCAGGTCCCGTTCGGTTTTAAAAATGCATAGTTTTCGGTTAATAATTCGCAGTGAATGCTTGATTTTACGAGTGTACAAAAGGGTTTACTCAACGGACTGTGTGTGTGTGTATACATGTACGTTGTCGTCGTCATCACCATCGTCGTCGTCGACGTCAAGAGATGGGGCGGAATAAAAAATAAAAAAATAAAACCCCGTGTAATAATATACGCGCTGCAGCTATATTATATATTATTATGTATACTACTCCGGAGCAGGCTCGGCGTGGTGCGGCTGGAGGGCGGCAAAGGGTCAATTGCGGCAGTGGCACATAACATTTGCACGGCTGAGGGTTAACCTCGGTGTTTATTGCAAATGGAATTTCTGAGCAGCAGTGCGGGGCGGACGTCATACGCACACGAGTGTATGAAGTTATTCTCATTACAAACCGACACACTCACATAACGCAGGCAGTTTTAAATAATATGCTGCTCGAGACTCGTATGTATATTCGTATACAACAAACTATACCACCCTCGGTCGGAAAACACGCGTACGACTATGCCTCTCTCTCTCACACACACATACGCACATACAAACTCATGTACACGATTCATGAATACGTAACTAGTGTATGGGCGAGATGCAAATTTAAAAATAAAAGAAAATCTCTGACTAATCACTGTTTATGTTTGCTTTACGCCAGAGACAATTTTCCCGCGTGACGCAATATTGTTACATATAACACCGTATACATATTGTATTATTAAAATATATCCACCTACGCGTGTATGAGTATGAGCCACGGCAAGTACATGCATGCGCAAACATTATGAGTTCAATCAGTGCCCAGTGGCGGTAACAGGTTTTAAAGCAATCGTTTCATAGGCAGAAAGGCTTGTGGGTATAATAATATGATCAGAGGCCTATATATTATTATGTTTAAAGTATTATTATTATGATTGAAGATAAAAGTTACGGGTAATAATATTTCATAAGCTAACATATTGAACTATGTGATAATTATTTGATCATAATAATATGTGAATATCATATATAATCATATCCATATCGTCGTTATTGATCATTTTAATTGAAATACATCAATAATAATATGATATAGAAGTGTGCAGATTGTATAATATGTATAAATATATTGCGGTAGCGAAATTTTTTTAAACATATAATAGCAATGTAACAGTTGGTGATATTGTTGGCGTTAATAATATGAAATTCTCTGAAAGAGTTTGCGCCGCCACTGGTCATTATAATATTATTATATACAGTACCTATACACGTATGCGTCACGCAGTGCAAGTTTCTGCTGTCGTAAATAAATATTACATGATAAATAATAAAATTATAACGTTGCATTTTTCTTACCGGAATAGTTTTGCCAGAATGCAGCAGCTCCGGACGAGCTCATCAGGTCCAGTCCTGAATAGTTCCATTGCTTGTCGTTGGACGTCTCCGAACCTCGTTGCACTTGTCCGGAAGAATAGTTTTGCGGACTCTGCGACTGTTCCGACCTATCCCTCGGTTTTTCGTTGTTATTCTCTGAAAAAAAAACGGCACTTAATTATTAATATCAACATTTAACAGCTCGAGTTGATTCTCTGCTATTGGCGATGCATTAATGCATATCGATGTATGTGACCAAAGTATAGTACTGGAATAATATACGCCAAATTTACAAGTAAAATAATTGTAATTTATAGTCTTTCAAATTAGGATGGACATTATTTCAATATTATTTTTATTTTTTTTTTTTACCGCGATGGGTACCACTGAAATTTACATCACAAAATTCGTATATTCAAAAGTTCACGAATTTCCGTGTTTTATATAAATACCGATTTCGGAGATTAACTTTTTATTTTTGACTTAAACGAAATCGATAAACTCAAACCAAAGTAGAACAAATTTGCCTTTGAGCATATTATTATTTTTTAAGACCCACATAATGCGCAAAAAAAATAAATCAAATGAGCATCTATATTCTCTTGAACGATGATATTATTATAAATATTTATAACCGACAATAAGATTAATATTTATTAAATTATTCATAGATTTAACGAATACCTATCTCTGATATTTACAAACTTTAACTGTCGTTAAAGTCATTAGGATATTTTATTGACATCGAACAAAACCACGGAATAAGGTTTCGAAATCGCTTCGACAGTATTATGTTTATATAGTTATGGCAATGATATCTATGATTGAACACTCGTACGCTATGCGCCACGTAACAACCATGCGTGTCCAATATAAGTACGCACCTGTTAGTACACGGAGTGCGTCTGCTGGCGCACCGGCCGCTTTGATCATCTCTTCCAGCTGAGCTCTCCGCTTCAACTCTTGTTCCAGCTGATCCTGAACGCGTTTTCTGGCTTTTCTCTCTCTGCGCAGACGCTTTTGGTAAACGACTGAAACACGAGAAACACAATGATAATAAATAACAATAATCAATACGAACAAAATATTATATCTGTCGGTTATTTTTACATTACAACGGACGAATGTGCGTGTGCTCGTTCATATGTACAATGTACCTACATCTCGTAAATTAGGTTTCCGTTTATTATTTCACAATCATATCCCGATTTTTGTGGTCCACTGGTCAACTATATATACGCTGGCGTGCAGTTAATCGGACCGGACAAACACAAATATTATACGATACGCGCGGTACCTACCATACACACTCATACACACACATTTGTATACATAGGTACTACTCCCAACTCTGCGCACCCCGACCACCACCGTTCCCGTCTCTTTCGATTCAACAAACACAACGAAATCATATTTAATAAATATATTATATAAAACACACACACACAGGCATATATATATATATATATATAATAATATTATGTACGTATACAATGTATACATATTATTACGTATTACGTATATTTTTTTCGCGCACCACCGACCGCACCCGGGTGGTGGTTTCATCAAAGAAATCGGAAAACAAGTCAGGCATCCTCTCCGCATCGTCCGAATGAACACACAAAAGGACTGTTTTATTCGTATATCTATATATCTATATTATGTATTATTATATTATATATACGAATGCTCCCGCGGGCGCGCACTACAACGAACGACGACGGCGGACGATTTCGTTGTTTCCTGTAATTTCTTTTTTTAATATTATTTTTTTTTCGTGTGCACACAATTAAACGACGGAAAAATGTTTTATGTTTGGTATGTATAGCCATCGCAGCCGCGTATCATTGGTCGATGGGTGTATTCTGTGGGCAAGGCTGTGCCGCGCACATAGATCGAAGATTAATAAATAACAATAATAATAGACATTCGAACAATGACGGACCACCGGTTCTTTAATTAAGACCATCGGCTATATTGAACGTTTTCATTTTGAATATTATACATCCCATCGATGTTTGTATGTTCGACAACAAATCGGGTTTTTGTTTGCCCCTCCCGCGGTCGTCGACATCGTCTACACACCTCTACCGACAAATGAGAAAAGATTCGTGTGGTGTGATGTGGTGTGTGTATGCGTGTACGTGTGTATGTATATTTGTTGGAATATCGATCGCATGGATCGCGCGCAACACCTTAAACTCGTGAAAAAAACTTCCCCTTAATCAATCTGGACAAGAAAAAAAAAAATGAAAAAAAAAGTCGTGGCGTCGGTATTTAAAGTATATTTCCCTCCATTTAAAACCACAAAAGTGCATTAACGCGAAAAATAATCCAATCAAGAAATGGCGTTAATCGAAAACGAAGAGACAGTGTCTCCTTTTTATACTCCCGGTTCTTAAATAATTTTCATTTAAACTTCTAACAAGAGGAACGGACGGCGGCGATGAAGAAAAGACGGACCGAAGAGGAAAATTCAACAAGACGTTGTAGCGTTCTCGCATTTCCATTATAATTATTATTTCTCCACAAAAGAATACAATTAAAACAGCCACCTCTGTCTCTTGAGACCCACGCGGTAATTGGACGACCTTAAATAGTGCATGCGGCGAAGTTTTTTGGCTTTGGAAACGTAATCCGTTTTCGGCGGGAGCGGTGATGTCGTTGACATTGGCGTCCGCTTCGGACCCGCGCTACAAACCCTCTATATTTTTAAAAACATTATCTCTTGCATACTGTACGGCACATTTAACAGAAGTTTTGTCGTTAGTAAAGATTGGCGGTGGGAGGGGATACTACAATTACAGTCTATAATATACCAAAGAAATGAATATTGCAAAGAAAAATAACGCGTCGGGATATTAAAAACAGATTTTCCTTCAAATAATTTATGTAATACGTATAGGTACTACACGCTGCACCGCTATTTTGACTTATAAAAAGCAAAAGGTTTTTATTCCACCTCCTTCCGCTCTGCCACCAGACACGAAATCGTATTAAGAGCTAATTTTTTCTCAACAATTCCTTTACCCTTTTAACGTTATATAAACGTATAAAAAAAAAAGAAACAGCTCGTCGCGATAAAAAAAAAGTAACGACTAACAACAACAACAACAACCCTTGCAACATTATTTCTTATTTTAGCTTTTAACCTTTTCTTTCGGGCGCAAAGCTTTTAACGTGCGCGCGGAATCGGCATGAATAATTTCGAGAGAAACGACGTTAATTTCCGACTGGAAAATACAATTATCGAGGCGCTTAACCGTAAATTATGCGACGAGTCTTTGTTTTTTTTTTTACGACTTTTAACAGCGATAAAGTGTATAATATAAGGAGAACAACACGATTTTATATATGTATAAATAGAGCGCGCGGTTTGAATACGTATGCACCCCACTCTATAGCAAAACAGGGAATATAAAAATTATAAACATTAAAGTCAAAAATCGTAAACTCGTTTATCATGTCTTGCGCACCAGCTTTTAACCCTATAACCAGAACACTTGCAAACAACTCGATCGAGCATAATATTAAACTCACTGGGCAAAATACGACTGCATTTCGTAGTTATATAATTTTAAAGTATAATATGGATAAGTAAAAGACATTCATAACGTCAATAAGAATATTTTTTTGGAAAAAATTGTTTTTCTATTTAATAAGAATTATATAATAATAATAATAATAATAATAATAATAATAACAATAATATGTTGAACTTAATCAAATTTCATATTTATCTGATGTTTAAAATCTTCGTCATTTGAAGTTAAATTGAGAGGCAATTTTGCATGTTATACAAACTATTCATTGTTCTCCTTACTTTATTTACATGTAAATTATTCTATAATTAGTTGCTGTTAAAATTTAAATGATGATCAGTAATAAAAACAACTATTTATTCAGTACGTTGAAAATGGAAATTTTTAAAGTACTAAATTTAAAATATGATTTGCTGACTGAAAAAAGACAAAATATTACAATGAAAACAGTAAATCTCAATAATTTACAGAGCTACACTAATAAAATAAATCAAAACACTCATGTTAAATATCGTAATTCATTGTATCAGAGTAATAATAAAAAAATAAAATATAAATATCGGTCGTCGTCATTTACTCGCCATCTGTGTTATTATGTACAATAATAATATAAAATACCTATTATAATAATATGTATGAACTACGTACAATTTTCTATACACTGTACGCGCGATATAGAAATGCACGACGTATAAAATAATGTTAACTACGCGTTATAATATATACGGCGTACCAATAATAATAGTATCTAATGCGTATATCACGTGAACGTGCGGTATGCATCCAAAGGGGAAATCAAGTCTGAACCGATTAGGAGATAGAATGTGTGTAGGATGGTCGGCTTTGTTTTTTTTTTCAAAAAAAAAAAATTAAAAAACAAACGCATAGTGTGTCTACACAAGGTGACCCTATAATATATTTTAGCTCCTACCGTCAATATAGCAATACAGGTACATCGCTATAATGACGTATATTATGCATATTATTGCATCGTCTCTGTAGGTTTATCGTATAATACCGGTCTGGAGCACGTGCAGGACAAATATATATATATACCGGAGTTGATGTCCCGTTTTCGAATGCACTGCACCGGAATAGACAAGTCCTGCTGCAGTGGTGAAACTCAATATCCGGCGGCCAGCGGACCGTACGTACGCGTTACCCGCGTTAACCCGTGACAACTCGCATTTGCGTTTATCTCGTGGACAATGGAACGCTGGTGGGTGGGTGACGGGAATAAAAATACAACACATATAAACATATTATTTATATTAGGTATATATATATATATGTATTTATATACTGCTGTAGATAGGGAGAACGCACATACACCCGCGATCCGCTGCACCCATCACACAATATTTATATATATATAATCTGCCTGTGTGTGTTATATAGGGCGCGAAATCATATTTACTCGTGTGCTTACGTTTAATGTGCGCGAAAAAATCGTAGAGTCAGCGGCGGGAGGTGAAAATGATTTTTCCAGTCGTTTTGTCATTTGATAAAGAAATTGCATTTGGATACTGTATACACATAAAACGTCGTCGTCGGGGGAACAATGGCGGCGGGAAAAAGTCAATTTTTCCACTCGTCGGATACACAGCGGTATATATTTATATATATACGATTTTCGTGTCATTTACTTTTATGTGCAACG
Organism: Melanaphis sacchari; assembly: GCF_002803265.2. Taxonomy (NCBI): domain Eukaryota; kingdom Metazoa; phylum Arthropoda; class Insecta; order Hemiptera; family Aphididae; genus Melanaphis; species Melanaphis sacchari. The sequence goes on from NW_020271295.1 coordinate 184,739, forward strand.
GTGGTCTTATCACACCGCGACCCCTAGAATAATATTATAACAGGGTAATAATAATTCAGTAGCGTGCGCGCGCCCGTTCTCAATATCATATATACTATAATACACCATATTGCACGAAAGCTTATCATACACACATACATACATATATAATCATATATATAATACGCATATAAAACGAAGCGCTAGGATTATATTCAATAAATTCAACGCGTTTCACGTGTATTTATATTCGTATTTATATATATATATGAGTGTGTGTGTGTATTTATATTGTCATATTGATATACTGTAATAACGTATGACCGTATAAGTATATAGAGAGTGAGCGCGTACGTGCATTTTTTGTGTATACAACCCTACTATATTATTCTCGTTATCGATTTTCGTCAAACACCAATCATCCCCTCGCCGCGTGTAAGATTTAACGTACCCTCGCTGCGGATGGGTTAGCAAAAGGTGGTTAAGAAAACGGCAAGTTTTGTCTCGAAATCATATTAAAACATTTCGGCTTAAAAACTCTTCGTTTATATATATGTGTATGTGTGTGTATGTGTGTACGTCTCGAGGCGTACTCCAAAATTCCTCTCTTCTTTCGCGCAACAGCTCGTCCGGAAAAGTTATACGAATTTGCGTCCTTTGTGTTTACGCTTTGCTAAGCCGGTAAAAGGGGTGCGCCACCGCCGCTCCTACTCGTGCTTTCCCACACCCGCGGGCCACGGCGGTGGTTGTTTTAAGTGAATTTTAAATGACAACACCGTCGTCGGGCTTTATATAATTTGCGTTTAACACGACCTATTAGACTGCGGGAGACTGCAGTATGGTGGAGACGCTGAGCGGAGTATTTGCGCGCGTGGGTGTGTTCTTTAGCTGTCTAAAACCGTCACCGCCACCTTTTTCGTATTTTATTTCCACGTTAGTACGAAATGCTCTTGCAGATTGAGCTACGAAACTATTGTCCTGGTTATAGAAACAAATATTGAAAAATTACTGACGTCGCTACGAGAGAAAAAAACGCAATGGTTATCACACAGAGAGCATTTCGCCGCATAATACTAGATAATATATAATATACAGCATGTTGATTTTTTTTCCGAAGGCACATCACTAAGTAGATCTGAATTACAGACACGAGTAATACACACTTATACATATTATAAATACCCGGTTCTGGCAACAGAAGCCCGCACATTAATACGGATCCGTACATTATAATAATAATATAATTATTACAAAAGACACGTGTAACACTGCACCGCAGCCCCACACGACAACGACTACGGTTTGACCGGATACTTGGTCCCATATGGCCTTAAAACGATCGGAAGAAAATGCACAAGTGTACTGTCGGCGGGGTGGGGGAAAGGAAAATTATGGCTGAGAAAGGGTCGTTTTCGTCGTCGCGGTCGTTCCTTATCGCTCCACACCGCCGCCCGGGCGACCATCTCAACGGCACGTATTAATATTAATATTGGGTAATCGAGGAGGAAACCCGGATACCGCAGTTAAGCTCATCGTGTACATACGTCCACCGCCCACCAAGTAATTATCTCAACAAGGTGCTTCGGACCATAAAGACGGAAGAGGATCACCGCTAGGCCACATGTGTCGGCCGAGAGAAACGAAGTCACGATAGTTACGTTGTAATGTCTGTGTGTGTGTGTGTGTGTGTGTGTATGATGTTATATTATGCGTATACGCGCAAAGCAAATCCCAGGACAACTTTGGGGACCGTATTGTAAATTCCTCCAGAAAACGGGTCGTGAACGGTCGTCGGTAGTGGATGAAGATAGTTAACCCCGCTCGTAGGAAACCTCGTAAAACGACGCATAATCCAATCTCTCCGTGTATATACATATATAGATGATTGTATTTAGTTGTACGTGTGGCCGCCGTCGTTGGCCTTTGAATTACGACTCACCGTAATATAATATTACTCGGTCGTCGTCGGCGTCAACGTATATAATATGTACGTAAATGACGGTGTATATATATATATATATACAGCGCCTAACCTATATAATCGCCCGCTCGACCGTTCCGAAGGGGACAACCGACCGGACATTGGAAACGTTGCGTGTCAATTAAAAATGCGAGCGCTTTCGCATATGTATTTACAACTATTACAATAATAATATAACGTGCGTACAGTAACAAACCTATTTAACGGTTGTTTTATAGTCGGAATCACGACACTTGGTCCAATAATAAAACGCCAATTCAATTTCCCTCATCGAATTTAACGTCATCTGCCGCCGCGTTTTATGTACCTTTTGACGCCGCCGCGGATCTCCCCGATCGTCAAAAATGACTGCGTTTTAACGGCCCGATCGGACGGCCATACACAACAATTAAACATAATTACACATACACAAAAAGTAGCACGTATGTGTCATCCCGGAGTTTTTTGTGACACTCGAATATTTATTGTTTGATGCGCGTACACGATAAAACTACGTACAAATCACTGATAAACGTGTGAATACGGATTCGAATAAGGAAAAATGGAAATTTCCAACAAGTGCCGAAAAAAAACAATTATTTGCGTACCCTCGGCATCAGAAGTCTAATATTGACTGTCTAATGTTTATATATACGTATAGCATAGGTACGTTGTTTAGATAAATGAGAAGGGCTGTTATAAAACCTAAGACATTAAATGAATACGTGTGAGAAGGCTGTTCTCTCGTTTTCTTTTCATTCCGCCACCGCTCACACAATTCAATCACTGCAGCTACCTACCGTAATCAATATTACCTACGCCGACGCTCCGGGAGTCTAATAATAATATTGCTGAACAGTCGCGTAGTCGGTGGCGAAGGTGATTTTTGGTCGTTAAAGTCACCGGTTCTGATGATAAAAATATGCGCGTTGACAAAATGTAAAGATTCAGGCATATACGCATATATCGTACAGACGGCGTTTGCTTTTTGCATTTCGTTAGCGATTTTATTGCGACAACAAGCTATACATATGAATACTCGTATAATTTATATTTTATGTCACCTGAGGCGCCCCGGTGGCGGTGATCTCGCGAACAGAGGGTACACAGCTATTATACATGTATGTTATTACATAAATACTCTCATTCCTTCACCCCCACTGCGCCTACTTCTTGACCTCTCCACCATCACATTCTCTCATCCAGTACCTCGTCAGACGTCGTCTCGTCGATCGTAAAAGTATATAAATGCATACATAGTCACTCGCTATTATACCAGTATATTAATAATAATAATATGTATGGCCGTGGTATTGGCATTTCGTAGCCATACACTGTTGCGATGTATACAATACATAATAATAATATTATAATATGTGTTTTTTACGACCGGATCATATATAATATATAATATTCATTTCGATATTTCTCGAAGATCGTCGTATCGTCTCTTCTGGTCATTCTACGCAGTATTCGCATTCTATGCTCTTTCACTGTAATTACATAATAAGTTTCGTAATTTATTGTAAAATACCGTCTGGGTCCGTCGATAAAAAAAAAATAAACACGAGAAAATAATAACCTCCGGTTTTCCTATCGCATGTACATTTACTTACCTACACTACAATGTAACGCCGCGAAGTGCGTTCGCCAACTAAAACAATAAATGATAAACGATGAGACGCGTATTGTAAATATGGCAACAAGACGCCGTTTAATGTTCATATTATTAAAATAATATGAATATTGAACAATGATATTGCAATAATAGTATAAATTATGTGAACTGCGCGAGAAGAAGTTTTTCTCGTGCCCTAGCTTATCTTAGGAAATCTGTAATTTTAGTTGAAGTTTATTGTATGAGTTGAAATTTCAGATACATCGGTATATTAAGTACTTCGACGATTCGCTGTTTGCTTTTCGATCGCAGACCGCACAATGACCGTCAAAAACAAAATTACAGTTCGAGTCATGGACGTCAATGAAAATTCATCAGGTCGGCGGTTAAAGTGAGCGCGCAAGCTGACATACATACATAACAATATCAAGTCCACTCGACGAAATCGTTATAATATAATATTATTATACACAAAGGTACATATAGGTACACAAAGTCTACATCCGTGCTTGGGCGCATATAGGAATGCTTTGACGAACAAAACAATTTGACAAACAACGTCTTATCATATGTATACACACGACGACTATATTATTATTACTAAATACTGATATATATATATATATATATATATATGTATGTACGTATATTATATACGCGGCTTCCCTCGATTTTCAGGAATTTACGGGCCGCAAAACGCGCACGCAAGTACAATATGTCGTACTGCGAAAGTAGTATGTATATATACACACATAACACGCGCATAATTTATCGTCCTATTTATCTGTCATAATTCCATCGCAAGCGAATAATACGTGGAGAAAGATGACGACGGTGAATGAGGTGGTGATATAGTTCCACCGGGAGTGTGTGAGTGGCCCATGATCGTCGTTTACGCAACAAAAGCCGTGAGATGTGCGTTTGCGCCAAAATGTTGATTTTAAGCCACCGATTGAAAAGGCCAATGACATCCATTGTTATGTGAAGGAGTGCAAACGTCTCTACGGTTTGAAAAATTCCTTTTTTTAAAACGTTAATAGCTAGAGCATATGGTATTAGGAACTCCTAATACTTATGTATTTTGCTTAATAAAATAGAGTTTACGATAACTCCAAAAACTATGATTGTTATGAATTATTGGTTATAATAAAATCCGAGTACTTATGCAGTTGGAAAGTAGAAGAAAATTACTCGAAATGTCTGGCTGACGGATTTTGACTTTTCACCGTTTTTACACCCGCATCGAATAGTATAAATTAGTACAGGTACCAAACGGGTTCATAAAAATGATTGCAAAAATATGAAAACATCAAAAAATTACCATAATAAAATACGTGTACTTTAATCAACGAAAAAATAAAAAAATAGGCAGTATACTCAATAATCGCAATAATAACAATTATTATTTTCATTATTATAGGGTAAAAAAATATCGTTTTCAACTAACTAATGACGTTTCAGTCGGTTGGCAGCGCGCGCGCGCACATAACACTTACGTATACGGTGGCAATAAATCGGCTGTTAAATTATACATATATGTGTGTATGTGTTTGTGTATTCAAATATATATTATATTATTCATGTAGGTGGCACAAGACAATGATCGAGTCGAGTAGCCGACGACGGTCTCCGTGTGTGGCGAAACGCCGTCGGAAGACTGTGCCAACGGTCACCATCAAGGACGCGTGCACACACACACGGGTACAACACGCGGGATATATATTATAATGTACAACGACAAGTCAGTGTAAACCTACCTATACCGATAACGAGAACCAAGTTCACTTAACGCGAGCGCTCCCTTATCGGGTTGTTTACACGACACGATGGCGTTTAATATAATTACAGAACTGAACGATTTCGACCGACAAGTAGAGGCACCTACATAACATTTAAACATAGGCATAACGTGAGTATTCACTTAGCAGCTTGCCCGCGTCCGACTATATATACTGCTGTGTTGCAATAATATTATACACATATATATATATATATTTACTTATATAATATAAATAACCGTATACGTCTGTCCGAGTTTCATACACGCGCCGACAATTATTATTACTGTCGTTTCGTTTCGAATCGTAAAAGGAAAGAAAATAAAAAAAACCTAACCCGAGTAATAACGATTTATTTCCGAATCGCTCCCCACGCGACACACACGCACGCACACAATGATGGGGCCGGAGCGTATGCGTCACGGAGATAAAAAAAACAAACCGTACTAGTGACTATAATAATACTCATACCAGCGCGCGTGTGTAAGTGTATGCGTATACGTCTAAAAAGATTCACCGCAAGTCACGCGAATAAGGGTCATAGTCGTCGTATGTGTGTGTGTGCGTAAGTATGTATGCATATTATACAAATATGGTTATTCTAATCGAAGCTCGTGCAATTCGTTATGGGGACGAGGCGTCGACGAATCGGCGGACCGGAAACGGATCGTTGTCGTGCTGCACGCGTCTGAACACAGTTTAACATATAATAATATGCATCACCGCAAAAATGATATACTATGTAAAAGTATATACTGGATTGTATTTTATTCGTAAAATTGACACGATTATGAGATGATATACTCTAAAAATCTGTGTTTACTTTCTTGTATCCTCGCCGTTGTAGACCTAGCGGGATAACCGCGGATGATATTGATGACGTGTTGTGTACGTACGCAATGTCATTAATATGTACAGAGAATTAATTAAACAAAAAATATTTTTGTGCAAAAATCGACATCATGATAACGTATAGCACGTTCCGAAAAAAATCGATTAGTCATTAAAAATTTGATAATACTACAACAATTTAATATTACAACGAAGTAACGAGAAAAAAATTGAAAGGAGAAACAAAGAGAATCGAAAGCATGATGCTTACCAACGATGATAATAATAACAATACTATCAAACGTTCTTAACGTTCGCACTTTGCTGCTATTCGCTGTAATATCGCGCAGGATGAGCTACCGGAATTTAATTATTTTGTCTGCGGCGATCAGCCTCTTTCCGACGCGGAGATCGTAAAAACATCGCTGTGCATTTTTCGGGATGACAGACTTTACGACTGTATTGCTCCATGTTTTTCAATTATTCGGTGGTGTGTGGGGTGAGGGTGGGCAAAACATATTCGGACACAGAAATGAATTTTTTTGTGACCATTTGTACGGCGATATTCTCTTTTCTCTTTTTATGTTTTTACTGTGCAACATAAAAAAAAATACAATATTTCTTCTCAGTAATAACCGAAATACCTTTTTACTGTTATGTGCTTCGTAGCCGGAGGGACGCGCTGCAGCGAGCAAAGAATCCAATTTGTTCGCCGGCCATGGGGAAGAATATAATAATGAGTGGACCCTTCGAAAGTTTGTATACGCCAATTTTAATAGCGACAGATCAAAGGTAAACGGTTATATTCCTCAGGGATTGTCTTCATTCGGACAATTTACGTTTTCTAGAACGTTCTTAAAAAAAAAATACTATGGTTGCCGTACACAAAGGTTTTTCGTCCAAAGTTTACTTTGGTGTTTAGAAACTTATTTATATCTCATTCATCATGTCAATAAAACTTGAAATTGTTAAACAGGTCAAAACGTTTTTAATAAAAATTAGCTTACGCCAGCTGGTATATAGGCAAGACATATTCTCTTCCAAGTTCAACTCTCAATAAAATTATATTTTATAACGAACAACATAATATATTACTATTATGTTATTGCGCGTTGGAATCCTTTTAAGAAACACTTGGGTACATATTATAGGCAAATAAATAACATATATTTGCACTGAACCAGAGAACGATAATTCTTTGAAAAGCTACCCTTAAAATCTTTCCGAATGACACTTAAAACCCTGTGGTTTATAATTACTATACGTATGGATGGACTATGTACCTGCGAAGGTCGAGAATTTTGGGTTCTTTGACACGGTCGCTAAAACCCGATCGGAATGACATTCGCATTGGAATTTGTCCCCTGCTCGCGCACTCAAAATGGGCAATAAACGTTATACTGAACGGATAATATATATATATATATATATATGTGTGTGTACGTAGGGTTGATGGCCACGGGAGAAGCGGTATAAAGTGTTTTCGGGTGTACGTGGCCTGTGTAAACAAGACTTTCTGTGGAATATTTCACACGGGAATTAATGAGCAAAAGGGGATGGAGACGATGGTAGAGAAACAATAAAACTGAGATATACGAGTACGTTGTGCTATATGTATATGTATACAGTATAATATGCATATAGCGAGAGGCTCGCCTTTACGACGGGTCTGCCACCACTGTCGTTTCACCCTGCCCTTTTTGTCCATCTATAAAATGGTCACACAGTGTAACTTTAATAATTTATATTTCCATATAAGAGGATTTCCCCTCCGTCCCACATCAGCAACAACAGCAGATCAGTGGCCGGGCGTGTGGGTGTAGAACGCGGGTGAAATGGGCTCGGAATTATTTTATAATGCTTATTTATGCGAGGCGCTTTACTTTAGAAATGGCGCATTAAAATCCCAAAGACGTAAGTATTCGAAAGGCAATAACGAAACCGCCATTGATCCCCCTCGCGGTGCAGTATTGTTACGCGTTCGTATTACTTACTTCATAAAGGAAAATCAAAATCTAGTTAGACTAACAGGTGCACACATGTATATACTACCATGTTATATAATAGTAATATCGTGACAGCGACCCGAGAAACGATCATTATCCATGTGTTTTTAATTCAATGCAGAGGACACCTATGATTTTATTTATTTATTTTAATATGTCAATATGATATAATGTAATAGCAATAGTTGTCGCCGTAAGTCAAACTGTGCAGCGATTACTTAGATCACACGGCGTCCAGTACCGTACCAGTGTGATACGTTTACACTATACACACATCAAAATCACTATCAAAGAAAACCGTACCATGGATAACGTTTGTGTGTGTTTATGTTAATCGGTTTTCAGTGATCGTCTACGACTAAATAATACTATGTAATTGGGACGTCAAAAATCTCGGATGGCGTGAATTCGATTCCCTCGTCCGCGTGAGCGTCAATGAATATTTAACAACTCTTCTCCCCTTCCCTATTATGTGCTGAGCGCGGACCACAGTCCGATGAGGTGGTGATTTTGCATCCGTGAAATTATCACAAAGAAACTACGGACCGGGCTTTTGATGTGCTCGACTTCGATTAAAATCGCGTTATTATTAAATCCCGGGCGACGGGCTCGCCTCGATGCGACAAAAGGTTGCTACCCGTACCGGCGGGTTTTGAAACGTAAAACGCGCGCGCCCCGGACAAAGGTCACACGAGCTACGGTCTGTAGACCGCAGCGCCGTTTGACATCTCTTGTTTTCGGTGCAGAAACCCCCCGCGGAACGAACGGGACCGGACATCAAAGCTCGAAGAGTCGGATTGCTATGACCACCGCCACCAACTGAGTTTTGAGTTAAGTGAATGCACGTAAACACATACACATACACGCACACGCGCACAATAACGCAAATAGTTGTAGGTTTCCGTGGAACGCATACACGCCAAAGTGTAACCCAACAACAATAGTAATAATAACATTGTAATAGTTGAGCACGACGCCGTTCCAAACTCTACGGTACCGGGTTAGACGCATCCAGTAGTACCGGCGTGTGCGGTTGATTGCCTACGCGTGATGCCTTGTGCATTTGTGTGAGTGTTATACCACCCGACGTGACGGACTTGCAACGGATATACTTCCGAGATTTACTCGTGTGCGTCGAAAACACGGACAGCGGTAAGGTTACGTACTTCCCCTGCTCACTTTGGTGCGATTTTACCCGCCCCGACCTTCGTTTGAAGTACGAGGGTTATATTATTATTATTATTATTATTACCGTCGTGGTATACGCGAGGCGTTTGGTTATGATGCGCTGTGCGTGCCAAGCCCGGTAATGATGATTCATGTTTGAATATTTGCGGCAGTTAAGTCTCTTCGAACGATAATATAAACTTTCTTACCCCGCCACCAAGGCTCGATCAAGTTGACGGTGGCATTAAAAGTACGCGACGTTCGATGTGTACGTGACTTGCGAGCGGAAGTGGATTTTTAGATGTCACGCGGCCGACCGGAAACGCCTGTGAAACGTAACTAGACACCCCCTCAAGAAGTCTTCCCTCCTCTCCGTCAGTAATCGACTCTGGTGTGTTAATTGCGAATGCTACCGGAATGTATAAAATCGATATTTATAATAAAAACGCAAATTTGCCATTAAATATAGCATTGGTGTGGCGCCGCAATTCTAGAAATTACTAAATGCACTTTAGGATAGTGAGTCAGTGAGTATTACGATATAATACCTATATCATTGATACATTATGAGAGATGAAATTTAAGGAGACTCTAATGATCGCATAACAGTAGCAATTCGATACAAAAACTGAGTCCATTGTTATAGTATACGATTGATTCAGCGAGATCAGTACTATAAACATTAATTTAATGCTTTTCCAGTCCCGACTCACGGACTACGGCGTATACTATTACTGAGTATATAATATAATAATATCTACGATGAGTTTTCCTTATATCAACAACAATGTATAAATATGAGGTGGGTATTATTCGATAAACGACGATGACCAATAATATTATTATAAAAGTCATATATTCAAATGGCCAAGTAGATAGAATTACTTCTATAGTATAAAAAAATCGACGGCGAATTATTATACTGCTCATACGAGGATACACGAATATCGGAAACTTTATTTTTCAAATTTTTCAGTGTTTTTTTTGTAATCGCATCGTCGATATCGATAATATATTATTTTTTTTATTTAAACATTGAAATAAAAGCCAACAGCTATATGCTTTTAAGTTATAAGTATACTCTGGTATAACATACCAGTTTAATGATTGCCTATGAATTAATATGATACGTTTTATCGCCGTATTAATATCTGGAAATTACTGTGTACAATAATAATTACTAGCTATAGAAAAGAGGGTCAGGAATTTTACCCCTCGGACGAAACGAAAAAAAAATGTCGGCATAATACGTTCACCATCGTCAACAGAATATTATATTATATAAAAACACAGTGGAAACGGTTTTTAATAAAAGAAATTTCGGTGTTTCGGACCAAACCGCCGGGGATTCATAGTGGCGGGGGAGGGGTACTTTAATTACATTTATTGCATTCCACACCCGAAGGAAAAAATATTGATGGCTACGTACACGGCAATATGAACGACGGATGGCTTCCAATCTCCCTTCCATTGTCTTCGGTTAATTACGGGGAAGCGCGGAAGAAAAGGGTTAAACACGAGGCCCGTTGTTATTATTAAAACGTTTCCATATCTCTTTTTGATCTCTACTTTTAGCCACCACCACCCAACACCCCTCTCCACGAACTCCCTTACCGACATTTTTATGTAATAATAATTGTTTCATATTTGACGTAATACGACCAACACGAAAATATCAATATCCTCCTTCAACGCCCGCCACACTACTCACGCACGCGGCTCAGAGTTAATTATTACGAATATATGGGGCGATGGCTGCTTGGTATTTATGCTGTAGAAATGGAAAAGAAAAAATGTTATGGTCCGCCTGAAGCGGAAACGACCTTTGGAAATGTCAGTGGCGGCTAGTAGTAATAATACAACGTAAGAAAAGGGTATTTAAATATATATAAATATATACATATACAGCTTACGTATACACAGACGGTTTATAGTGATCATTGGCTTTTCTTGACAATGGTTATTATACGGTATGGTTTCTATTGTCAGTGTATGTATACAAGACATTGAAACGTACGCCCCTTTGGTAGTAAAACAAAAGGCCACCAACTCACGACTGATTCACAAGAGCATTTACGAGGGTGTAATTTCTTTTTATTCAGAAACGTAAATATCAATTATCTAATTAAAACTTAATACCGCCGAACAATAAACTGCGTCAACGATGTTAAAATCGTTTGAGGAATTACGTAGTAACGGTTTCTGTATAATATAGAACTACAGAGTATCACAGTAGCTAAGAACAGTGGAGCCGTGAGAAGTAAAATATTTTAGTTAAAAAAAAAATATTTAATAAAGTTTATTGCGTAGTTATAATTTTATAACATTATTTTAAAATAGCATCCTTTAAAACTTTTAAATTAAAGTTACCAGTGATATTTGATTTTATAACTGCCAACATTTCCTGTCTTACAAATAATTAATGTAACATAATTAATGTTATTTTTATTGTTTATTATTTTTTAATAGTTAAATTTAAAGTTCTTTTGCACAAAAATTATAAAGTATAGTATATTGATTTACTATGTATGAGGTTGTTTATGTTGCCCCAACTACCAGACACAGCGTTTTCTAATAATAATATTCAAGGGACTAAAGCGAATAGGAGACGGATTAATGTTTGGCATCGTTAGCACACGGCCAATGTTGCCAATCAACTATGTCTCTGTCAATTGTCCAATCAGCGGCGAGTGATTTATGCGCTCCCGCCGCCCCTTTGGGATCTAATTAGCGTTTAATTCTTCTGAGAGATGATCGTCGCCGGCGTCGTCGTAGCCCACTCAGACGTTTCCTTAATGAAACCCTCTTCACCTCTTACCATCATTCTTCGATCGTTCTCCTCGTCCCCTTGTCACTTGGTTCAGTACTGTTCGTCGGATAGTCGTGTATAATAACACGCGAGAAAGGATGAGAGAGTGCAGAGGTGGATTCGGAATTCAAGACAAATGAACAGGAAACTATCGATCGGCCAATTAAACCTAATCAGTCGGTGTACATTACGTTTGAAGCAAAAGAGGCAAGTTTAAGAGAGAAAGAGAGGGATTGAGAAAATAAAATACAAAACACACAGAGACTTCTGATGAAGGTGGATAAAGGGCAGCCAACTGTCCTCATAAGAGTACAGTGCACCACACTTATAAGGGACTAACCCGAGATCTATTGTCAATAAATATATATAGATAGATATATAATAAGCCTAAAAGCTTCTGTCTAACTCCCTCGCGTATTGCGAAGAATCGGGTTACGCGCGCATTTCAGGTGAAAGAAAAATCGAAATGATTTTTTTTTTTCTCAATGGTTATGTTTAGTTCTTGACCAGTATGAAACTCGATACGACCAATAGACTAAATGGACTGGTCAATATAGTGTATGTGTATATATAAATAAAGAAAGAAGCTTTTGGGTAGTCCGCACAAATGGAGACGATACGTATACGTTTACACACTGTCAACCGATTCGGAAATCCGTATGGGGAAATCCCGGTGGCCCGTTAGTTTTATTTTATGCTAATGCGCGAATGAGAGACACCCCCTCATTGTTGTTGTAACACTATATATACACCTTTCGATCGTGAGATATTATATTTCTCAAGTATATATAATTTTTTTATGTTCGCACACATATACAAAATAAATATAATATCATATATTATATATATGTACATGTTGTACACCATGCGTGTGTGGAAGTGAAGTTTTTGTGTCAAACAGACGGTCAGTCAAGGTTAATCGAATATACGTATTTTAAATGTGTATGTGTGCGTGTTGTGTATTATATGTGTGTGCATCTGTAAATTAGCAGCGCGTGTAACTTAATATTAAACAGGATACTCAAATTTATTGTTCATCAGTACGATTCTGAGTTTTTGACCACCCTCAACGAATTTGTCGGTATTGGGACACGAAAGCGAGTAACCGCACACCCCGCAGGGTGTATTTTAGTGGAAATATTTTACAAGTTATTCAAGAAACAAAAAGCAAAAAAAAAGGGGTGCAGAGTACTTGTGTAAATAATAAACGGAAAATGAGATTTCAAGTACAAAAACATCACTTACCTCGCAGTTTTTGGGCGTCGACCAACTGTCGTTCTAGACTTCCTTTGACTTCCCTTTCACGAAGCACATCCATTTTCAACTCGGCTGCAATAAAACAAAAAAACCGATTGAGTTTTATAAGTGAATTATTCGAGTATTATAATAATTATCATATTATTAAACGCGCTGACAACGATTTTCTCAACAATGTCGCGTACATAATATATACGGTATAAGAGTGATACCAATAAGACACCGCTGCAGCACCGTACTTTACCATCACTATAATAATAATAATAATAATAACAACAATAACAATAATAATATATATACCAACTGTAACACACACCACATACGCACACATTCACATATATGCACGCCGTGTATGCATAAATCCACATAACATATATTTATGTACTATATATAGACTATGTATGTGTGTGTGTGTGTGTGTGTGTGCGCGCGCGCGAGAGGATCTATCGATGGCTTGCGGGAAAACGTTGTGTTAATCCCGATTTGAAGGGTCGTGTCGGTTAGTCACCCAAGGCTGTTTGCTCGTGTACGGCCACTCGAGAATATATATATATATACGTATCTAGGTAATATGTATGCATGTATATATAAATATACACAGTGCATATTTATACTAACATAACACTCGGGGAAAATACAAGAAGCGCCCGTTAGCGTTTTGAATAACTTTTGCCGGAGTTTCCGCCCACCGTCGCCAATTCACCATAGAGTACACAACGCAAAACAACACCTGAGGAAAACTTAAGTCATTTCCTTATCCCTGTTCCACTGATATTTTCTTTTCTTTTACGAAATATAATAATAATATATAGAAGACAATGTTATCGGTTTTGATAATTTGGTTAAGTCACCGGCCGACCCACCGCCGCGACCACCTCGTCACGGTTTCTGGTCCATTAATTTCCTCGGCCGGACAATTTAATATTATAATATTTACAAACGAAGTGTCGTGGCGCGTCTTTTTATCGGTTCATAACTCTTAGAGCGATATTAAACACAAGCGCGCGTCGCGCGTCTGTTGTTTTAGTTGATATTAAATTTTCGAAAGGCCTCGATAAGAAATAATATATATAACGCACATAATATGATATAAGTAACAATATGGTTAATGAAAAAATGCGACGACTACGACGATGACAAACTCCGTCTCATAAATTTGCTACAACGGGATAACGTGGAAATAATAAGTAATAACGCAAGATATCTTCCATGGTGGATGCTCAACATTATTATAATAGGTAATAATATTTTGTCCACATTTAAAAAACTAAAATAAACACAGTAAAATAATATGGCAATTGGCTTAGAAACGATTCGTTCTTGGAAGTACCTACATCATTTCTCAACTATATTTAAATTTCTGCATTTATTTTATGTTTTTTGTAAAATCATTAAATTGAACGTTAATCATAGTAAATCGAATTAAAAACGTTCTTAATCGTGTGTATCCCACACCACACGGAACAAGTGGTACCTACAAAAGTGTATAATATAAGTGGAATAAATATACGGCAGAATATATTAGTATTGAAGAATTTTGGAAATCAATAATATTATTATATGCATTGCGATTTGAAAAATATTCCAAATGATTCAAAATTAATGATCTTAATGGCCAATTTATTAAAAATCTACGATTGTAAACACGATTTGATGATATGAAATGTGAGTACCTTACATACAAGAAAACTCACTCCAAATTCGCATCGGGGCACTAACATTTGTCTGAAATCACTATTCAATTTTCATGAAACTATGAATGGATAAAACTTATATTTTAAACATTTATTAATTAACATCTTACGAGTTGACTCACGTGTCTCTGTCTGGTAAACTCAAAAAATATGATTTCGTAAACCTATAATTTAGCAAATGTCTTACTATGCACATAGAAACGTCGATGATTTTCTATCATATATTATTGCATGATACGCTGCACGTTACCCGTGTCGCAGGATATTTTGTGAGTGTTATTATTTGGTGGCATTAAAGAAACAGAACGCGCTTCGCGCCCATAGGACCTATATATTATTATTATAATATACACTCGCTCACCCGCACCGGCGGAGCAGGATAACACGCGTATACATTACATTTTGTATCGATATTCGTATGATATATATAACGCATATATCACGAGGATAGACGTAAGGAAATCGCACACAAACACACACATATTATATTATATTTACGCATTAAACCTGTCTTACAAGAAATATATTACTATATGGAATATTGTGTTGCAGTTGCAGTGTTCCCGGTTCCGCGCAATAACAACGATCGAGTGCACTACGTATAATACGTATACATCTGTTACAGGTAGTCCGGATCACGGGCGGACGAGGTATCCATTATAAAAATACAGAGTTTTATATCGTGTGTACTTAAACTTCGCACATAATATATTATGCACATAGCTAGTGTATAGGTGTCTAGCGCAGTCCTCCAAGAGACGCCTTCGTGTGAGGCCGACGAGATATATTTTATCGAGCGCGAAAAAACGTGTCGGCAAAGTCATTACACGACGATACGCCGTTACACATCACTTAGATGTAATTCGCGTGTGTGTGCGTGCGTAGACGCGTGTACGTGTGTGCCGTATAAGTGAATATCGTTGTCGTATTTTGCTGCCGTGAGTCGCTTGTAGCTCACACATAATAATATATTATATTGTATAAAAAAAAAAAAAACCCACACACGCGTGTCGATATAACGCGATCGCGGACTCAGTCATAGTCGGTCGGCCGCGTGCGGACTGCATACCGCTATACAGTGAATGTCATTATATTGGTATATTATAGTACTATTTTACAGACATAGTAAATTTATTTCTAGGAAAGCAGAACGACATATTTTTTTTTAATTTGTAGTGTTATGAGAGGAGGGGGTATCGGATCCGTTTAGCGTTTATAAAATATATTCTGCCAACGTTCGGGACACCTCGCTCAAATTCTGTATTTACCTTGAAAGCGGAAAAAAACGGTTTTGTTATAAATTGTGATGTCAGATATACATAGAATACAGAAGATATATTATTATTATCTATACGAAAGATTTTTCAAAAGTGATTTCTGCGCAACGTAACAATAATCATCTTCCTGTTGCGGTTGCGGTACGAGTTTACCTATATGATAGATAACCTATGAAAGTATTACAATGTACTTAACAGCAGTTAGAATCTTTTTTTTTTTCTAATGGAAAATTTACAATATTTCTGATTGTATTCAAAATATTTCCAGCATGGTTAAAACACCCGATAAATAATGGTAGTCAAACGAATAGAATAAAGACAGTCCTAAAATGTATGTATATAGAGAAGTATTTGTTTTTAAAAATTAGAGAAATTCGTGATGGTCCCGAAAAATGTTTGACGACACTGTATTCTTACGGATCGGGTGGGGTGAGGGTGTATAACCACATTTGCTTGAAGAGGATTGTATAACGTTACTTTGATAATATGATTTTCATAGTGCCTATAAATATACCCATACACATATGATTTCATGATAATGTATAATTTTAAGGATTACGCGTGTTGACGACGGAAAATGGCTCGACAATGTTATCGATGATTTTTTTCCCAATTATTTCTCCTGTTACATCATTTCAACATAATCTACACGAGTTATTGACGTACTCTATCTCGTAAGTATACACCGGCGCACGCGCTTGTTTTTGCCCCGAAACTAGCCGGCTCGCGCGACACGCAAACTCCCGCGGCAGATCGTCGACCGGTGAAATTATATACACACACACATAAACACGAGTCGATACATATTATAGTATTAATGTAATTTCGACGTGTGTGTGATATATGGACGATGTGTTTGGGTTCTATGACGGGTGCCTAATACGAACGCGTTTACCTACACAACGCACGTGTTTCATATATATATAAACGATAATAAGCCCTAATTTCGACTCGGCGGGCCTCGGAGCGTACATTTGTTTACGGAGTAATCGTTCATTCGATGTATTTTTTTTTTGGTTGTTCTTCATTCGGTTATTATATCATAATATTATATTATAAATCGTATTTTCGTGCCTCGGGTTCCGTGCGCGCACTGCAGCAATCACAATATAATACGGCCGTCGACCGAATTAAATGGCATTTCGTGAAGACGATAGACGGCGCATTCTATCCTCTGCAGCTCTGGCCCAGTATTTTCGACCAAAAACGGTGGGCGTTCCCGGACAAAATGAAATGGGACTGCGCTATAATGTGTGTCTGTCCGTGTGTACGTCGGCTTGTGTGTGTGTTAAGTATACGTTTCAGAAATTGATTGAAGCCCGCGCGGGAATTGTTGTTATTTAAACGCGCACGGAATTATATTTACTATAAACAGACGAAACGAAAAGAAAAAAAACAAGAATATATGTATATATAAAATATATATACTCGAAAATCACACACATACACACTAAGAACATACGCAGGTGGTGGTGATGAGGTGTCTTTTTACGTCTGTCCGTTTCGGTATAATTTCATATGTAATTTAATGAAAACGGTCGTTTTTCAAAACGATAATTTGTACGAATGATCCATTACACCCGGGCCAGGCGTATCACCGCAGCAGCGGAGGGGAGGGGAACGGCATGTTCCGTCAATAAGGACGTTGAGAAGGAATGGGGGAGGGGGGCAAAAACCATTGCGTCCCATGAGAGCCGGCAGAACACGACTCTTAAAGGTCAGTTCGTGATGGGAATAAGTGGTACGAGTGGCCAATTATACAAGTGTATGCCACACCACGCGGAGTGCGGTCCAAACATACATACACCGACGTACAATAATAATTTATACGCGCGCGCGGCAATGAAATTGTTTTTTTTATTATTATTATTTCGTGTCTTTATTTATCTCTATCTCTCTCTCCTACTCTTACTATCTTTATCTATCCACTGCGTCAGGTAGATAAGGCGGAGTTGAAATAACAGTATTCCGCGACGATTAATTTATCGCGTTATTACTATTGCGACGGCGGGCGGGCGAGTTTTGATTTTTTTTTCCGACTGGGCGTAATTAAAACGGATCCGGTTGATTTTACACGATCGTGTCAACCATCACGCAGATTTCACGTTTGTATCATTTAACAGTGTGTCGGCAATGATTATTGCTCTTGTTCGGCGATTTTATAATTATAACGCTGTAGCCGCGGCACTGTTGGATCTATCGTGAACGACGTTTAAGTCACTGAGCCCCACAAAACCTGTCTCCACGTTGGTTCAGTTTGTTGTATTGGTGTGTGTTTGTTTTGTCGTTTGTGTTCTCCGGCACGAGGAGTCGATCTTACTCAAACTCTAAACAGCTGTAATACGATTTCTGACCGGTCACTAATTCTTCTAAGGCTATTAGACGCGTTTACCGTGGTCTTAAATATCCTATTTGACGACTGACCGAGAAATATACGAGCAAGTAATAGTATTGACACAACATAAAATTATAATGTATATAGAGATAGTATTTATGTTATTCAACCGGTTATGGGTCTCACGAAATGGTCGGTCAAATTCTGCGTCGTTTTATGATATTTATGAAATATCACAAATATTACAATCTACATTATGTATGTCGAGCTTAATAAAAATATCTATCTACATTGCAATACAAAAAATACTATAAATTAAAATTTCGCGGGCCCATAAAGTTGACGAGAGGTGTGCGTGCATTTATCCTAAAATGTCATTTTTAACAACATTATGTTAAGTAACCTAGGCGGGCTGGGACATGAAAAAAAAATTACAATAGAAGTCACGGCATAATAGATCGATACATCGATTCCGATTTTTTGAGAAAATAATTCTTTATAATTCTCTAGAAGAACGATCGTGTACAACAAATAGAATGTATGGATATATTGTTAGATTTTTGAGAAATTATACAATAATAAATTTATAATGGTTATATATTCGTGAAAAATATGAAAAGCAATGGTCTACTTACGTATATCGGCACATAGACCGGTAAACAAAATTCGACTTAGAAACATATAATATATTTGAATATCTGTATAAAATAATTCAATACAAAACTTTGTAAGGGCTATAAATGGCGTTCTCTCCGAAAATGCTGACTAATATCTTATAATATATATATATGGTTAAGCCTCTTAAATAATTTTTTTTGTTGCTTACGTATGCCTTATTTTCAGCAAAACTCTATTTTATTTTACTGACATATAAATATATAATATATTGTCCAAGTTCTCACCTTTTTCAAAGTTCAACGCGCGGTCGTCATCTCGGATCTTGTCAGCGGCAGCCTTAAGTAGAGCTTGTATCTTCCGAAGTAGTGACTCAGTGGTCATGTACGGCAAACCCATATCCCCAGAACCGGTGGAACCAAAGTTCAATGCCTGGGGTGGGGGCGTGACGCTACCGTGCGCGCTGCTATTGCCTCCCACGTCCGGATTGTCGCTGAGGTCTGAACACGTTAAAACAAAAACAAATAAATAAAATATCTCATAAATGTATTGTACTTTGTTTATACTGTTATAGGTGCTATTATTATTTGATTAATTTAATTATTTAAATCGACATTTTTGAAACCTACACCCGGTGAAAAATAATAACGGTCACGGGCGTTTACTCGTACGCCAGACGTCGTTATTGGCGTTGACGATTTAAAATTACCCTTTGTATAATGTACGACGCACATATATTATATTATCGCTTGTATAGTATATAATCGATATTGTGGTCATATAACGTATACAAATAACACAATCCAATGTATACAATGTCATACAAAACTAATAATTTTAATTGAACCCAAACGTACGTGATAATACAATATCCTATAAAAAGGTATTCCCATCTCGAATTACACCACCGCCTCACTACCACTATCACTGCTATAACCACAATACACACCAGCTTCCCTACAATCCACTTTTCACTTTATTATACCGACATGATGGTTTTATATTGTGTCAAAGATGCACTCGAGTAGAACGTTCTCCGTTTTGATATTATTGTTTCCAATGGTTTGTGTATAATTCGTTATTTTTTTCCGTCTGAACAATTATATTTGGTATACCCACATCTAATATCTTATATAGTTACATCATATAGTTGAAGTATAAAGTGAATTGAGTTAAAAAAAAAAAAAAAAAATGATATTTTTTACCGTTCGAAAACATTGTTTCATATATATAATAATATTATACCGTGATCTTTGATGTCGTCTTCTTCGCCGTCGGAAATGTTATCGTCGTCTTCGTCCAAATCGTCTTCATCGTCGACGTTTGTGTTGCCGCCAGCCGAATGATCACTGGCCGGTCCCGAATGATCGCCTCCCGTTTTGGACAGATTCAACACCGGGCTATGTCCTTCGGACGAACCTGCAACATAATGAAAACATTGCATTACTGTAATCTGTTTAGGAGACTAATAATTGGTGGTACTTATGTACAATATTATAGCTACACTTGATACCTAGTTTTATTATATTATTATAAAATTAACTTACCATTTTGTGATGTCAAATCCCTTGCTTTCTGATCAAAATTTAGCGCTCGATTTATGTCGCCCACCCGTTCGTCGTTGGCTCTACAAAAACGAAAAAAATCAAACAAAAAATTAAAAAAATAAATTCATAATAATATTAAATAAGATATACGTATACATAATAATGATGACGTTTTATTCCACGACCATATTCCATTAAGTTCTTACTCCGAAATAAGTATACACATAAATTTATATATATATACACATTTATTTGTACGAACATAAATAAAACATTTCGGAAATTCATCGGTGAAGGACGATGCGATTAAGACATTAAGAGTAGTAATATACAGTGCGGTGCCGGGGGACTCAAATAACCGAAAAAGTCCTTTCCGTGTGTCTTAATGAGCGAAAGCTTTTAACGTCTCAGCAGCAGCGGTGTGCATATAATATACATCTGCATATTTCGGGGGCTTTACTATCGTCAATAAATATACATATATACATAGAACACACGCGAATGTAGAGGGGCAGCGTATTTTTTTTTAATGCGTTTCGCTTCGCGGCGATATCACGCGTAAAAGACATTTCAAATGCGTTACATAATATAGTAATGATAATACAAATATAATAGTAATAACAATAATCGTAAACGTAATAATGGCGACGTCGGAAATTTCGAGGGCACTGCGACGGTGTAAAAACGAAAATGACAATAATAAAAAACGGAAATGACTAATTTTCCATCTGCAGCACTCGTCGAAAATGATTGCTGCGGTACCTACGCATTATTATTGTCGTCGCACGTGCGCCTACAATATCATTAGTATACTACAATAATTATCGAGTTGATCGTATGCATAATATACAACAATGCTATAACGTAGTTTAAATCTCGAAGAAAGCGCCAATATAATATTAAAATATCATAATGATAATATTATACATTATTATTATGCTCGTCTCCTGCAGAGTGGATCGTCGTCAGCCGCGGCGGCAGAGAGAACATGCGAATATACATCATGGGACATCAGACTATAGATATTCGTTCCAAACGAAATCGGTTGCGTGATCAAAAATATCTTGCAAAAACCGACGAATGATATTATTATTTTTATTATAACTGCATAAAATATACAAATTTTCCCGCACACATACGGTTTGTGCAGTACAGTTATCATAATATTAATATTATAATATCGGCGTAGGCGGCACGCCGGGAAATCATCGTCTAAGTCTCGTCTTGTACACACATATATATAAATCGCCTAACATAAATCAACCATTATGCACGCGCGTTATGACATCGTACAGCGCGGTCTGGCACCGGTCCCCACGTACCTCTATGTAGACATAATGTAATAATGTGCGTATTATATTTAATACACATCATCGATGTTAAATACGAGTTTTTAATTATCGTCGATGTTTTCGTCACGCGATACGCCACAATACATATCACACGATATATTACAATATATTATTATTATCGTTATGATAGATGGGGTACAATATTGTTATTAAGTATAAGTTGATATTACCTACATATATATATACGTGGAACTTCTGCTTCCGGTGCAAAAGAGACAGTGTCGTGCGACGTAGTTAAGCATTGTGGACACGACAGAATAAAAAGAAAAAAACCTAATCAAAATGGCACAATAATATTATATCATAGGTACCTATACTTAGCAACTCACTTGTTTTATTTTATGTATTACGTTTAAAAATTATGTCACATTATTAGTATGCAAAAGACGGTCTTTCGATAAGGTTTCGTTTCGACGTCAGTAACCGTGTTATAATAATATTATAAATTTTTATTTTTATTACACGTGTATGAATAAAACGTCTTTGGAACTTCACCGCCGCGGTTGTAATATGGATTTCGCGTTGCTATATAAAATATCACCATTTATGTATATAATTATTATTGAAAAACGAGTTTTGGAAAACGACTCTGCGTGCGTATCACATTTATTTCGCGCGTTCTTATTATATCGGCCACGACGACTCATATTGTCTTTACATAACATAATATTATAATAATGATGACAATTTACATATAATAATAAAATTAATAGTGATATATCACTATATAATATTCGAAGGATTAGTAAGCAAACAGAGATTCACAAAGAAGACTAGACGCAGCTGAAGAAAGGGTTTACCGGATCGTCTCATCGAGTCGGTGTTAATATAATAATAATACATATTTCGAAACCGGTTCAGCATAGTCGTCCGAAAAAATAAACTCGCACGCGCGCTCATATAAATACTCGCCTTGATGGTATATCGTGTTCGAACGTACCTGAAATCAAACGTACAACAATATCGAATTTTCGACGAAAAAAAATTTGTTTCGCTTCTTCGCCAGCTGGAGTTATCGTCTGGAAGCCGCGCGCTAGACTTATTCACGCCACTGCACACAAAAACGCGTCCTCCGTAAAATTACATTTTAGGTGTACGACTTACCTACCTAACCGTCGCATAAACGCACCCTCCTCCAATATAGCCACAAGAACGCACAAAAATATGATAGTATTATCGTCGTCGTTATTACCCCGGTCGTCGAGCGATTCGTTTGCGGACGAGATTACGGGTCCCGACGAGATTAAATTTTTGAGCCCAAGCGGCGGCGTGTCGCCGCACAGATAAGTTCCGCGGGGATTTCGCTGTCGTGTATAGTATATCATTCGGTCGATCCGACTGACTGCACGAAGACACGTTCGCCGCCATCCACCGATAATTAATTATCGTTTATCCGTGGCCCGTCGCGGTGTACGCAAATATATATAATAATATAATAATAATATAATTATGGTAATAAGTATAATATAATACACCGAAAATATTCTTAAACAGCGGCCGCGTCATCGGTTTGACGAATTCACCGCGGACACGGTTTCTTATCTGCGGGACGTCAGAAATTTGGACGTATTGGATAAATAACAAATAAAATCAAAATAAAGACTGCTGTAAAAAGAGATGGAGAAAAAGAGATCGGCAAAATTAATTCCTGTAACGTTCTTTGACTTCTTTCCCGGCGCGTGTGGAGGGTGAATTTTCATTAGTCCGCGCGCCGGAATCGCATATATTCTAATCCGTTCTTTGTGTATATATTATATCAGTAGTAGTAATAATAATAATAATAGTAATAATAATACTGCACGACGAGAAGAATGTCCGGACCGCCGCCGACGCGGATAGCGGGAGCCCGCATATTAAAAGTCCTGTTTGTCTTTAGGATGTTGTTCCCTTTCATTTCCGCCGCCGGCTATATATATTGATTCAATCGGATGTTTTGATTAAAATTTAAATACACAACTCCCCTTATCATTCTACTGGCTCCGATGGGGATTTTTTTCTTCTTCTCCACTCATTTAATCCCAACGTTATGGCCATTCGATAATAATTATGATAATTCCTCTTTTTTTCGTTCTGTCGGAACGTTTTTTTCTTTTCTCTTTCGCTATTCGTATTATTAGTATATTAGTATTACTTTTTTCTTTCATCAAGACCCACGTACAAGGAATACTGTACGTATACCTATATAGGTATTAGGTTTATTATATACCTACATATTATTACTATTTGACAAATTTTTTTTTTTTTTTTATCATCAAATAAACTGTTTTTCTTTCATCGCCTTTAAACGTAACACGCGCAGTAAAAATAATAAAAATATACATGTACTATTTGCTCTCTATAATGATATATTATATTCTTCAATTTAACTAATCCTCTCGACACCGTTTCGCTGCAGCGTGTCTTTTGTTTGTGTTTAATAAACACGCGCAAAAAATACTCCGAAAATAGTGTTGTTGCAATCTGACGAAATGAGGTGGAGGTCCCGCGCACGACAACGACGGCCGCCGTCATGCTAATTTGTTGAAGGGGTTGTGATATATAGGATCAACAGCAGCAGCAGCAGTAGCAGCAGTAACAGCAACATCACATCATCGAAATCCGATTCGGCGGCGCGGTGAAACAATAATAACCCGAGAAACAGCCTTAGGGCTAGAGGGTACTTCGTCTGCTGTGGTAGTGGTGCATTTTAGGCAGGCGAACAGCGGTGGAAGATTTTAAAGTTTTGCCCGTAACGCAGAAGGGTCGAATAAGTAATAAGTATAAGATTTCTGGAGCGAAACGCCGCGGCATCGTCTTCTACCCGCTTCTCAGTCACCGCCCGCCGACCCTCCGCCCATCATCTGTAGGTACTATACGGTATATATGGTGTGTGTTGCCAAAACCCTTTGGGGGCTTTGCCGTTTTGAGTTATGATTATTAATACACACGTATCTTGTGTGTGCAACGCGCAAAACTCCTTACGATTATAATATTAAACTCCAACGTTCCGGACCCGGGACCATGTTAATTGAAACGAAATCTCAGATTCGTCGGCGGCCGGTCGAGTGTGGCATAGCAAGGGTGAGTGAACGAGAGTGAGTGAGAGGGATCGAAAGAGAAAGAAAGAAAGAGAGAAACAGACAGCGAGAGTCGGAGAGGATTTAATATTAAATTAATCGACATAGACATACGCACTGAGGTAGTAGTGGAGGTGGGTACAAGTGCATATATATTGTACATGTATATATTATAATGTGTTTACGGAAAGTTTATGCGTAGTCTGTTTGTATGTGTATGTATATATGTGTACGTGTGTGTGTGTATTCGCAGATGATCGAAAATCCGACCGGACGGATTCCGGAATCAGCGGGCGTGTAGGTATACTACTCGTATATATCTGCCTGCAGTGGTAGTGTGCTGTTGGATCGGTGGGATACAATAATTAGGCCTGCCGTGATTATTATCGAATAATCATGCCGGAGGCGATAAAACAATGTTTCGCAATTCATTAACTCTAACAGCAACGTAGTACGTACGCCGACACAGCAGAGATGATTTATATTAAATAATATTAATCTCGTGTGTGTGTGTTTGGAAAATATAACCTGATATTGCATACTAGCACACTATATTTACAGCTACAACAC
The DNA here is from genome assembly GCF_002803265.2 of Melanaphis sacchari. NCBI lineage: Eukaryota > Metazoa > Arthropoda > Insecta > Hemiptera > Aphididae > Melanaphis > Melanaphis sacchari. Next base: position 210,590 of record NW_020271295.1, read on the forward strand.
TGGAAATGTAAAATAATAATATTAAATACTTTATAATATACAATACGCCCTTTGCACTGTTCAATTTTCTATTACCACTACACGTGTGCAATTATATGAAATGGTATAATAATAAATTACTAGTAGGTATTAAATTTACAAATAAATATTAAAATGTAGTTATTGTCTCGTTTTCAAGATAGTTTTTGACTTCTTTAGCAACCGGATAGATTAATTCAAGTGTGTACTTATCAATATTCACAATAATTCGATTAAATATAATACTCACACGCAAATTATACTCGATAATAAATGATAACGTAATGACGTTACACGTTTTACCCACCATTGGATAATTAAAATATTAAAAAAAACTTATTATTAATATCAATATTAATTTCAATATTTTATTTGTCGATAACCGTCTTAATGAGTTTTATTATTGTTGTTTGTGATTAGTGAGTTTCCGAAATAATTTTTTAGATAAAAATATTTTTATCAGATTATAAAATAACGTAAAAGGAATCATTGAGTGTTATTTATTTTTGAAATATACGATTTTTTTAAAACTTCAGAATCATTAAATGTATATTCTCATGCTATGTATTATATTTTTTGGATAACATGTATGGTATTATAGTCCAGACTCCAGGATTGAGGTGTCGGTGTACATACATTTTTAGCATGTTAATTTATTGAAAGAACTGTATCAATCTACAGTAGTTATGTAGGAGCTTAATAAATAATATTTTTGTATTAGATCAATATGCTAAGGCTAAAATGAATTTCATTTGTAGACATCTATATTACGTATAAAAAAATGGTTTACATTTCTTGGTTATTTGTCGGAGAGCCGATCGGCGGGTACATTATCTGATCGAACGTCATATCATAATAAACTCGTAGTTACAGAACAGAATACAGCATCTAATTAGAATTACTTTCAATGTCATTCCGAACGATTTGTAAGTGACGTCCAGATTTTTAATGGAAAACTTCGTACGCCCCGGAGCACATTCCTTTGAGACTACTCGTAAAACCGAATTTGTATACATTTAAAACAAGATTATTAATTTCTTTTCCGAGGGTTAAAAGTTCAAAGCGAGAAAGAGGGAGTTAATTATTAAAACGGATTCAGTACGAAGGGAATTAAAACACGAAACGAAACTGAATTTTTGGTTTTGACAGTATAAAAGGCAATCGACAGCGTTGGCGGCGGCGGCGGAGGAGCTAGAATAGCAGCAGCAGACTTTTTACAAAAGCCCAAATACGATTATAATTATTTGTACCTCTAAAATCGAACCTGAATAAGAAAGTTACTATAATAATATATCATAAAACTCCAAACACGTTTCACGTGTAACGTTACGAGTATATATAGGTACGTAAAAACGATATTTTATCATTACACATTATTATTATGTTATTATTCCGTCTGGACAAACGTGTGCATATAATAATAATCATAATGTATATTAAAACATATTACGTATATATATATACATATTGTAATATACAATACGCGTGTTCGACGATCGCCCACCCGGCGATCCATTATTATAAGTTGTATTTAATTTTTTTCCAATATATAGAGCGCATATCTTATACACACAACACACAAATATATAATATAGATAGATGTGTGTCGACCGATAACATATTTCGATCGGAATGACACGAGCGTTTACAATATACTTACACACACGCACCGGAGTGAGTGCCTTGTAATTAGCAGCTGGCGGCGGACAAGGACCAGCCATACACACACACACCCACTTTGAAAAAAAAAAAAAAAGGCGTTTCGACTAAATCAAAAACGGTTTTTATACATATACGTATTAACATATATGTACGTACGTATAGAATATTGTTCCTCTACAATAGTAACAACAATAATAATAATAAAAACTCGTGACAGTGACATGCGGCGCAAGTCGCGCAACGCCGTCGTCGTTGGCGGCTGCGGCTGCTGTTGCCGCTGCTGCACGTAGATGCTCGGACAGAGCAGAGATCGGTAGTGGCCGATAGCTTTGTGTGCGCGGCGGCACCCTGCGCGCTGCTGCCACTGCAGCCCACGCGCGACCGTATTAAAATATATTAATAGTAATATTATTATATTATCCTATTCCGAATGGTAATTGATTCGGCGGCGGGCACACCGCCTGCACACGTCACGACGAGATGTCTTAGTGCGACGGTCGTGCGTCTTACGCGTACGTAGGTACCGCGCCGGCTATTCCTCTCCACCGGGACAGGCAGACGTACATCGTCGTCGCGTGCGCGCGGAATGCGGTACGCGACGACCGACGCGGACCGTTTAAACTGTGAGTTTACTCGCGATTATCGCGTTAGGCGTCGGCCTTTTTCGTAGTATTATACACCAATAGTAGTAATAATACATCGGGTTTTGTAACGGGCCATTTAAATTTTTTCTGGATGCGCACCGGTCATAATATTTTTTGTAGGTATTCAGTACGACTTAGATCCACACTTCTCGCGATCATAATATAAATAATAGATTATCCGATCTTTATGCGGAATCATTTATGTTTTATTTCATATCGCATAAAATATTGCGACCTGCGACGAACCGAATAGCTCGATACATATAGCTTGCAGAAACATGATTTCGTGTGTATAATATTATATTAACCGCGTTGACCGTAAAATACAACACTCACAGTTTATCAGTTTATCACTATCGTACGTTGTCGTATTTGATATATGTGTATATTAAATAAAAGGCCCAACGAATGTCGTCGAAAGTTTCGTGAGCGGTACACGAAACGATTTCATCTTCCATACATTTCTACCGTGATACGATATCATAATCCTCGGGGTTAAAGAGGAAACCTCGTTGTTGCGTCCCTGCAGAGGGTCATGTGCCGCGACGCGATTAACACGATCCATTAGATTGAATAATGACGACCCGTCCGGCAGGCGTATAATCTCGGTCGGAGGCTGCGGAGATTACGCGCTGTCGCGACCGCAAAACCCGCGTATTTGTCCTGGCAGGCGACGGCCTTTGGATTTGCGTGATTCACACACACACGACGGACGTATGGTAATATGCTAGGTAAATCCGTCGTTTTCGTTGTCGTGTGAGGCGGTACTAAGACGATAGTTATTTTTCGCACATTGTTGGTTGTATATATAAAAACATAAAATACACGTATAATCAAAATATGTATCATCGAAAGTATTTTTTTTATTTCCACGAAGAGACCTGCAGTGGTCGTCCGATTTTGTGTACGGTCGCGCGTTGCGTGCGAGTATACTATTATAATATTTTAATTCAGAATACCATATCATTTCAGTGTCGCAGTATATGTTAATCATCACTATATTATTATTTTTGTAGCTGTTGTCTGAGTCCATATAGTATGCGACGTTCCACGCTGGTGGCAATAATAATAAAATTAGTCGTCGTGTATATTAGGCAATGACTGTCAAGATGAGATCGTATTTTAAGGTGCCATAGGAACTTTTACCGCAGCCGTAATCTGCAAGGGGTCTTAAATAAAACACTATTCTCCTCCACAGGTATATATGTATAAGTGTGCGTGTGCATGTATACAAACGCGAAGGTAGAAAGCGTATTACGCCCTACTCGTGATTTACAATACACATGCACCGGGACTGCGCTAATTCAAAAGCGACTCGGAAAAAGTACGTTCAAAATTTATTTCAAACGATAAATTTATACTTGAAACTAATATAAAACGGTTTTCTCTATATATAACGCCAGTCGCTGGGCAAACGCTTTCATTTAAGATCTGTTCACTAGAGATTATTGAAATGATACTTTACGCAATCTTCTAAAATGTTTTTTTTCAATTTACTGGATTTCGATGTAAAAATTTTAATTTCGAAAATTAAAACACATACGTTTTCACATTGTTATCCTAATAAGGACTGTATATAAAAAATATTGCAAGATATTTTATTTTTATTTTTCACACTTTTCCCGTCCCGTCAGTCTATAAAATATTATATAATCGTATTCTTCGTTTATGTATGTGCGAGTGCTTGTATCGGAAAGTTACCAACTGGTAATATATCAACTGGCTATCAAAAACAGCGTAAAAAGGACATGTCCCCGCGGCAAAAAGTTAGCAAAGTGAATTTATGATTCCAAAAATGTGTCCTATGGGGGTGATGTTTTTTCATACACACTCGGCCGATACGGTCGGTGACAAATGAATCCATCTTGTCCGCATTTTCGGGGTCAGGTCGAGAAAAACGAGTTTTCAATTGAAATCCAATATTTTTTTCTTCCACCGCTGTCACTCTCGCGACACAAACTTTGGTCTGCAGATAAGGGAAAAACCGATATCACGGTGACGGATATTAACTTCAACGCCACCGTACAAAGTTCGGTTTACTAAAAGGCGACAATATGACTTCTTTATTTTTTACGGTCGTCAATGAATTTGCAGTAGATAACTGTTAGATAACTGCAGTATAACGACGATGATTGCGCAGAAATAAATCCCTGGTACGCTACGGCTAAATATAATATATATATATATATATATCTTCTGTAGTTATTTACTTTTTAAGAAAACTCCGACGAGGAAAGAAAATGGCCGATTGGTCGTGGCTAAGAGCCGGTCATAATATTATACTACTCCGCGTCGTATAAACGACAAAAGAAATTTTGTGCGCGTAATCCCGCGCGCTTTATCTGCAGAGCCGAGATATTATTGTATATTTAATACGAAGAGGATAAGTATTTGTAAAGAATATTATTAATAAAAAAACGGACGGAGAGGATTTGTCGGAACATTAATATTTCGATATTGAAATTTTTCTTTATTTTATTACTATAAAACTCTCCCTCGCCGATCTAACCATCCGATACGATGCGATCCTATTCCTGCTGCAGCCGGACCGCTGCTGTGCCGGTCGGTTGGTGGTCGTCCGCGCTTATTGTACATAGGTACCTATAATATCGATTATTTCGTACGCACAACGAATTCGGGGGTTGGGTAACAGTAGAACGCGCACAAAATACTATCGTGTCGTATAGGTACTGTACTGCGTAATGATGTGTGCGGAGGACTACTAGGTATAGACACGATACACACACATCATGTACTTACGTGTAATTTAATATTATACATACAACTCTACATGCACATATAAAATTATATATTACTGTTAAAACAATACGCGTACATAAACATATCACAGTAATAATAATAATAATATTATTATTATTATTATTATTATTATTATTATCATTATTTTGTATAGACACGTGTCGATGGTCCCCGGAAGGGATGGCATTTGATCGCGGCCAAAGGTTTTGTAGAAACAATGGGCATTCGGACGGACGCATACATACACACATACACACACACACACACACACGCATATATGGATATTTATATACATATATATATGTCCAGTACAAAAGCGGAACAGACGCGAGTGCAGCGGGGAAACAACGATATTAGATTAAAACACTGGGCCGATAATACTCTGCAGCGGTGGCGATGGTGACGGCCCGTGATGAGCTCGCCACTATATAATTATAATAATAATAATAATATGTATAACGTGTATATATATATGCACATAGACTGGTGCTACTGCCGCCACGTCTGTGATATCTAGATTTGTGGGCATTATTGTGTGCGGAGATTTTGCTAATTATTACGCGTCAATGTATATGTGTGCGAGTCTGCGTGTATACTGGACCGGCTTTACCAAAAACGTCTGCGTGTGTGTTACTATTGTTATTGTTATTGTTATTCCTTCGGAACAATGGACCCGAAATCCCGGCCACCCAAAAACAATACGAAAAGCCGCTCTACTATATAGTCGTTAATGCCGCGTAATTAACCGCGATATATAATCCTATCGCCACCAACACCGCCAACCACCGCAGCTGATTAGTATTATTATTATCATCGTTATACCTATATTATAAATATGACGTGCGAGTTTACACATCACGCCGTCCGCATGTACGGGGCTGTGTCTGTTTTGATCGACAAAAATATAATAATATCGTAGGCACTAACACTATCGCCGCGTGTCTGGAATATACTAGCATTACGTGCGCATAGGTGACGCCGCCGCGAACCGTTAACCGTATATTGATTAAACTATATGGCGTTTCGATAACCTGTCGTTGAATGTTGGCTGCCGATTTTTAATTTTTTTAATTCATAGTTTGCGTCCCTGATGAAAATTGCCACCCGTTTAACGCATCAGAGTCGGTATTTCGGATTATTTGGACTTAACGCCACACGGACAGCGACGGTTATACGGACGTATGTGCAGGGTATACGATAAGGTATAATTCGAACACGATTTAATAATAACATAATATTATTGTCGTGTGTGTACTAGGGGATCATTATTTTTATTATAATATACGATCGTTAATTTTCCAATTTTTTATTATTTTTTTTTTTTTGTGTTTTGTATCGTAGAAAATAATACAGCAATCCATACCAATCAAGGCGACATCGAACCTCCAGATTTAACCTGAATCCATTTTTTAATACGACGATACGCTACGATCTATACATATTATGGCTACAGAGCACACTGCAACGGTGATCCGCCACGGTTGAGGGGAAACCGGCGCATCATTTCGCTTTTAAAGCTTATCGTTATTGACAAAGTTTTTTTTTCCTACACGTAACGATTGCGCTGGGTTTTTACTCCAGCAGAATGTGCTTTTTTTAACCCACCAGAGTGTTGTTTGCGAGAAATTCGAATAAAAATGTAATTTAATGTTTGACGTTTTAGCGACATTGTTTCCCGGTTCTCCTCATCTTCCCACCATTCCCAACCACCGACCATCGAACACACCTTATACACACAACCGCTGGCGCACGACAACACTATAAAAATTTTGCATCGTTAGTGTACGTCGTTTACCATCACCACCGCCGCCCTCTCACGCTTAAAGAGAAATTGGCGTAATGGAAGTCGCATCTGGCAACCCCTTAAGACATACCGCACACGCATACATATAGAGCAAGAAGCGTCGTCGTGTACATCATAAAGAAATGACTACCACGGTGACGAGGGGTGTGAACGAAAAATAAAAAAATCGTTCGTTCAATTCTCGTATATTATTCGATTCTCGAAGCTCTTCTCTCATTATGGTACCGCACACTATGTACAGAGGAGTGACGGGTGGGCGTGTGAGACGTGAAAGTCGTTTTTCATATATATATTATTATTTTTTTCCCGTTTTCCCCTCCAACGTGACTCTCTCACCGTCCGCGTAACTCGTGATGGAAGATTTTCCGCGATGTCGTTTTTTATTTGTTTCACGTTTGCCATCGCGCGCGCAGTACTGTTATTAAACGTTTCGAGAATATGTTTCGGCAAGTTATAATACGAGCGGGCGCGGACAGCGGCAGATCGAAAACGTCATCCATCAATTCCGCCTCCGCCGAGGACTGCCGCTACGTTGACGGACGAACGGCAGGGAAGTAAAAAACGTGTGCATTACAGCAACACGAGAATGGCGGTGTGTTATTATTATTACTATTTCACTGCGTGTATATTATGTACGTATTAATATATTATGCAGCGTAAAGAAAATGTTTAAACAAAGACGATATTATACGGTATGAGGTGGTATAATAACAATTATTGCGATAAACGTACTTATATTTTCTTTACGTGGTCCGCAAGACCCTATTTATAAATATTATACGCGCGACGGCGATGACTATTATAGGTCTCGGCGACGGCGCATTGGGCGTGTTTAGAGATGCTTTGAAAAAAAAAACACGCGGAGAAAACTAAAACGGAAAAAAAACAAGAAAAAAAAAGTTAATAACTTCTTTTGCATAAATATTTAACGTAAAAATGACTGCGGCGTTCATATAATAGGCCTTCTCCGTACCCGCGTATAATCTCCGGAGACGTGTAAAACGTTTCTTTTTGCGCTCCCCGGACACGACGACGCATATACTATACATGTATATACATTAATACGTGTATATATTTTTTATCCACCCTTCGTTATTTCACCATCGTCCCTTATTTATGTGTGTTTGTGTGTATGCGTGTGTATCCATTGCGCGCCATAAGAAAATTGTTATAAATGATACGCGACGACCGGAGGAACTCTGCAGGCTGCTACCGCCACCACCGCCGGATATAAATTAGATCAGAGCGGTCCCGGAGATGGGTGCCGCGAACAAAAATAATAACCCAGAAAATATATACGATATCTTTTATATATACGTTTATACAATGTATATATAAATATGGTGCGAGAAAAAATACAAGAAAAGTTTTAGCGTTAAATTCAATTTAAGCACCCGCGCTCGTTCCCGGTCGTCGTTTTCTACTCTCGACCCGTGTCTTTGTGTGTACACCCATATAATAACGTAAGGAGATATCATATACGTATACTTTTGTGTCGTCATCACCGCCACCGCCACCGAGTACAAATAACACAACTTTCGTGTGTTTCATTGAAATTTACGACCTTCATCTTATTACTGCTGCCGACAACACGACTGCAAAGCAGCGAAGACAATGAGAAATTTTCAAGTACCACCACCACGTCGCGCGAGGTGCAAACACAATAATAACAAATTATTATTATATACGAAATAATATTTATGTCACGTGTCACATGGGTTTAGTGCGTGTTTTGTGATACTCGTTAAGTCACAAATCACCAGTTTGCTGCAATGTGCGTAACAATTATTATCATAGGAGAATTCACAAAGAGCTGCTGTCTCAAGTACCTATCACTCCGAAAAATTTTAATATATTACAGACGATTGCAAATCGGAGATAGTTCGTTGCATATATACAACATAGTAAAAACAACATTTAAAATGAATGACTTTTTAGTTGTTATTATTTATTTTTTAAAACGTCTTCATAGAAAATCTAAAGTAATTTTTTTTTATTTACCCTCTTATGCTCTAAGCAATGTAACTTTAGCTAAATCGGGTAAAGACCACTTAAACATTTTTAAGAACATATTTGAAACCTTAAAATCAAAATTATTTATATAGAAACATCTATATATATTTCATTAAATTATAAAAGAATATATTTGGTTTAAATGGGTCTGACGTGCCTAACGTAAACATTTGAAAACAATTTGTCGGTGTATCATATATATCACTGCGGCAAGGTAAATTATATTAAATTAAGAGACCTGTGGGTTTTAAAAATCGGAATAACCAAAACCGATTAAGTGATAGGCAGAGATACAGGTGACGTCATGTGTAGTGTGTATATTATTATAATAAAGACAACAGTCGTGTTTGAGTCATAAGATTCATATAGCTGCACACATCACCGTTATCATTTCTCTATTTTATGCGCATATAAATAGGTACTATATTAGTGCAATGTCCTGTTGACCCTTTTTGCCTGAATATTGTATTTATATATTATACGTTAGTCCGACGTAGATTACGATATGGTAATAATATTATTATTACGGCGCGGTAAAAGTAAAAAAAAATTAATAGAAAAATAACAATAATTATCGTCGCTCTCGAGATGATGATATTGCGCCACGCGAGTGCAGTGTATATTATTATTATTATCATTACTATTATATTGTATATATCATTGGGTCGTATATTATTGAACAAAACATAATTTCCGCCGCCGCCACCACCGCCCCATCGAACGATCGTGTGCGTCGGTTATACACCTCACATATTATATTATATCATTATATATACAATATACATATATATGCATATTGCAGAAAACGGTATATAAACGTATATAATATACAAGTCGTTATTTTAATAGCGCGACGCGCCGGACGGGAAGACGTCGTGGATATAAACAATAATGATATTATATACTACAGCACGAGCAGTGTGCTATTATTATTATTATTATTATTCTCTTACCTTTCTAGTTGTTTCATGAAGCCGGCATACGCTTTTTCCCATATACCCGAACTGTAAAACGAAAAAGAAACATATTAAAAACGTAGTGATAAATAATATTAATAAAATAAACCACTGTGTCATTACATGTATATATTATAGTAATTTATTAGCAGTACAATATAATATTTGTTTTGTGTATTATTTATACAGTTGGTTCTATGATGAACTTTGTTTTACTCCAGTAATTTATTGACAAATGAATTATACAATTTCGAATTCAAATATGTGATATTCTAAATTTCAATTTTTTCAAATATATTCAAAAATTTATACGATAAAATAGACAAATTAAAATGAATTCATTTATTTTAGAGACGTTAAAACATGTTGTTTTTTTTTGGTGTGTGAGTTCCCGCTGTTTAAATAAATGTTATTAATTTTTAATTAAGTTTCCAAGTCTAATTAATGCAAGTAAACGATTGGGTACACTATTATGAAAAAATCAATAATAAAGTAATAAGTAGTTTGATTAAGAAAAAGCATTTTATTAGTTTATTAGTTTATAGGTTACCTACTTATTTTTAAAATGCTCAACTTGAATTTTCTATTCATTTTATTAATAAATCGTAAAAAAAAAGATTAACTATACGTTAACATAAACATATATAATATATACAAATAAATGGGAGAAAGAAACAACAATATTGTCTTTAAACAAGATTTCAGGTCAATGGAGTTATTCCGGGAGGTTTTTTAGTAAGTGGCAATCAGGGGGATGGCTGGGGTACCAGCAGACACTCACCTGGCCAACGCTTCCATGGAGAGTCCTTGGCTCTTAAGTAGCTGCGCATCGGGACGAGGTAACGCGGGGTGCGACAGACCGGCCGGGTTCATGATGGCGTGCGCGGCTGCTGGATGATGGTGGTGATGATTGAACTGCTGCATGTACTGCATGTGTCCAAGGTGTGTGGGCGGGTGATTGTATCCGTTTGCCAGCAGTGGCGATTTTTCCATACGGGGCGAATCTGCAAAGGTATATTCATATTAAAATTTTATTACACAGTCATAAAGAGCAGGTGCAGATAGTAAGTGAATGTAACAAAATATAATATTGTGTGTATTTACTATTTGATTTTACTGCGTTTATCGCGAGGTTGATGCTCATGGCGGGTAATTGGGAGTAGAAAACTGCTCGTGAGCTTACTTAGCTTACGATTTTATATTGATTATATAAAACTAATGTTACTAAGATTTAAGATTTCCAAGGGGAAAAGCTTGAAATAATATACAACGCTGCGATTATATATGAATAGATCTTATAAGTGAAGTTCTTAATTCGTTGTTTGACTCTACACAGAACACGTCGAAGGGAAACTATCAATAATATTATAGAAGAGTAGTAATAAAAATAATAATATATATAGTATATCAGTATATAACTATTTATTTGTGTCAATATATTAATACGTTGTTTAGTTATCGGTCCAAAGACGCAAGATCTACAGGTTCACCTGAGTGTTATAACTTATTAAGTTTAAACATACTGCGTGACCGTGCGGTAAAAAAAACGTCCAGAACAAAACATAACAAAAATATTATATATGTATATATAATTATTGAAATGGACTTGCAGGTCGCCACTTATAATTATTAATGGACATTCCTAATGGTATTCGGTCAGAGTACCTACCAATACGTACAGAACTCGTTACGAAGTCTCTGCGGTGCGTGTGTGTGTGACTGATGGGTTTTGTCTTTACGGACCGACGTAGAATATATAATATACGCAAGCGCGAGTACCCGAAATATATAATAATAATAAATAAACAACTGGTAAACGGTAATAATGATTATTGGTCTCGCAATGTGTACCTATACAATAATAATATTTTGTTATAGATGTTGATTGGCCTTTCTCAGCGGGGTCCCTCGTCGGCCGACTCTCATAATCATACTAATAATACACACACACACACACACACACATTCAATTACCCGCAGGACTTTGACTAATAAGACTCGGCTTTTCGCCGAAGCTACTTGAATGACGACGCCGCCACCGCCGACACACGACGATTGCGCGCGTGATTTATACGCTCGCGCCGGCGACCGTTTCCCGTCGACGTAATAACCGCCGCTATTTGTCATATATTATTATTACTATTACCGTTCTGCTTTGTATATATTTACAAATCTTGTTTGTACACGCGCGTGTCGATCGTCGGCTGCAGTTTGTGTTAATGTACTTATATATTATATACATACACAATATTATATTATGTATACAGACACACGGTACAATCTGTAGTAGTGTATCTCTAAACATGCATATAACAATACACAGTTTCAGTGCACCGCACCCGCTGCAGTTAATCGCTTTCACCGGGAGAATATTATTGTTATTATCATTATTATTATTATTACGTAATGACATGTTCACGCGTTGATTCGAATTTACCCGGTCACCCTTATGTATATTATACTACACCCACGCAATCGTCTGCCACGCAAATAATTTACTATAGAGAATTATATTATAGTAGTTTTGAACAATAACAGAACTTGAAAATAAACGGTACAATACAATATTATAATTGATAAAATCGTAAATTTTTTATTAAAAAACATGCGTAGGTAGGTATATGTCTGACTACTTATGATAACTGATACTATAGTATTATATTATTAGAGTTAGTGTGTTAAGTGCGGACGACGGATACACTGATACACAACATTTAACTTTGTGTTATATATCCTAAATCCTTTAATGTATATTAAAATCCTTCATGGGATCAATGCATATTAGTTATTATATTTTCGATTCACTATCGTGAAATCGCAAAATTTTTAAAATTCTTTTACAGCTGGTTATTTTAGTATAAAATAAATATTCATTTAATTTCTTGCTATATATAGAAGTTTGACACTTTTTTTCATTTAATTTTATTATAAAATCTCACTTCCGATACCGGAAAATGTTAATTCGATTTGAATTATAGTCTTACTTGTATATACACGTGTGCACGTGAAAAAAAATTATTAAACGAGTCCCTTGGTGTGTTTGTTATCGTATAAAGACAACATGTAAATTGGATAACGCTATTTTCCATTAAAAAGTGTTTTTGTTTCGGAATAATTTCCATTAATAAAACGGTAAACGTATCAAATACCTATACATGTATAAAAAAAAAGGGGGAGGAGGTGAGTCGTTGAGTCGAAAATGCAGATGCTACGCATTTTACTTGTGCACGTATAATCTACCGTTCACCGCTGTAACACGGGATAAGAATATATAATGTAATAATTGATTATCGTAAAAACAAACGACAGATTATATGCGACGTATAATTTATCAAAAGCTTGAATTAGAGAGAGAAAAAGGAACCAGTGTATGCTATTTTTGGATGGAGTTTGGCGGATTTTGAGAGATGAATGAATGAGATGGTGGTGAATGGTTGGGAGGAAAAGGGCGTATAAAATATGTATATGTAAAACGTGTATGATTATTTATATATATATACACCAGTGTCAGTGGGTGGTATACGGAAACTCGGGTCGCGGCGGCCATTTGAAGTGTGAAAACCTTTTCGGACGGTAATTATAATTCGGTGGCGACGGTACAGCACCGACGACGTAGAGATGGAAGCAAAAAAAAAAGAAAACAAAAAAGACCTTAGGTTTAAATTAGCCGTTTTGGATGCTGGCGCTAATGATAAAGCACAGGGGTGGCTACAGTGTAAAGCGGCCATACCCGGGTGCAATCCATCATCATCGCCGGAGTCGTCACTGTAGTCGTAGTCTCCGCCACCACCCTAGGGGGAGGTGGTGACCCGCAGGGACGGGATGGAAATTAAGACCGGGCGAGTGTGCGTGTGCGAGTGTGTGTTTGTTTGTCTTGGAACCGAAAAGAAACAATATATGCTAAAATTAAAATCCTTCCCGCCACGGGTTTCGGAATATATATAACAATAAAAAAATATAACCACGTACACAATATACGTACGTAGGGACCGACGTGAAAGCGCGCGTGTGTGTGTGTATGTGTACACTGCTGACAGTCGAAGAGAGTGAGAGAACGGACTCGTGCACGCGGGATGATTGATTACACTCTATATAGCTCTGTGCGTGTGTATAACCGTTTCTTGGCTTTAAGTGACGGTGGCAGTACTGCAGGGATCCCTTTATGCACACACACACACACACACACACACACACACACACACACACACGCATATATATAAACTCGTACGATATATATTGTATAATATATTATGTATACATTTCGACTCGTTTAAATTGAAATTAATTTGCACTCTCTTTTTCTGTACACCACGCCGCTGCAGCAGCAGCCACTGTCGAATATTAGCATACGATATATACCGTCGAGAGAGAAAAAAATCGTCCCGAGGTCAGGGGAAGTTTATATTTTTTTTTTACCTCTCCACTCTATCATCACGTCGCCGTTACGCGGTTATGGGCCAGGAAGACGACGACGACCACTGACAGTGAATCATGACTCGCCGATGAGTAGCATCTGCGATTGAAACGTAAAAACGAAGGTTCAATTTCACAGATGAAAGCTTCGCGTCTTTTTATGCACGGGTAAACGATGATTTATACACAAGCCCGTCTAGTCTGAAAGGGTTTGTGTGGTTTTTATTTATTTTTTTTTACAACGAAATCGCTACAAAATACCGTATATTATTATACGACGTTCCTGCGAAACGCACAAAAACTTAAGTTGCGGTGGTGATAATGCACTTCATAATTTTTAATAAAAACGATATTATTCTGTTTCTGCAGCATATAAAACGTTCACTTTCGTACATCAAATTATAAACTTTCAACTAAACAGTCACCACCGGGGAGAGTATAATATACCGAACATTAAAATAAAATTACAAATAATATTACACACTAATATAATATACACATAATTCTCTCGACTCTAGTGAAATATTATTTATTGTGATTAACGGTAAACCGTTATAATATAACTTATAAGTACGAACTCTCCATCTTACGACCACCTGCCCGACGTACCTATATATAAATATATATATACATACTTGTTATGTACTTCAAACATCCCGTATTTATAGATAAGTACGTGTAAAAACTGTGTAATATATGAACTGGTAGTAGTGCTAGTACCTATCCCTTATAATCCGCGGACAAACGATCCACCGACTATATACATTATACAGAGATCCACCATATTTCTCACACGCGTGTATTTTATATACATTTATAACCGTGCTTATTATATACGCCGTATAAATTCATATATATTATAAGCAAAATGTCTTTGGTCCATAGTTTCTGCTTGAGATCACACTAACGTATAATATATATATATATATGTAATATGTGTATATCAATTATATAATGTATATGTATTATTACTACGTATGTACACCACGGTGAAACTATAATCCTATATATGATGACGTATAACAATATATAGATCGACCCGGCAACCAAACACATACGATGTAAACTGAGCGAATCCCACGGGGAGAACGATCTATACGGATTTTCATTTTTATTTTTTGGTTGTTATTTATTGTCTTTAGCGATCGTCTGTTAAAAATTGCCGATGTTTCGCACGGTCGTCGTCGATTCTTCACACCGCAGCCGTGCACGTGTCGCATCGATCAAATGCATAATTAAAAAAACGAGCCACATCAAAAGACCAAATACACACCGCGTCACTTCTGAAACGAACCGTTCGATCATTTTGAATTTCACGGAGAGGTTCGCGCCGGCTCGAGAGGCAGAAGGGGCATTTTTGACAAATGCGGTCCGGGGATTAGGCATAAAATATTCAACGGCACGGACGGTGACGATGAAACGCCGCCACCTCACAACAAAATCATATAATATACATATACATATTATATAAACCATCGCTGCGCGTTTTCCAGAACCGCTGTTGTATATTGTAACAGCGGCAGCAAGAAAAGCCCTGTGTGCAATAATAATAATAATAATCATCATGATAATAATGAAGTAATAGTAATAAACGTTGCAAGGATGGTCGGAGGAAACCGCAGCCTCATCTGCAGGGTCGCGAGGTACGGTGGCGAGGAGCTGTTTATCGCGTGGTCGTCATCTCCGCGTGATGATGGATGACGGATTTTCTGCGCATAAAATAAATATACCGTGCTGGCAAAGATCGCACGCGGTGATGTTTGATCATCGTCCGGTAGTTTGCTGGGACACGTCGTGCATATACTCCGTGAGATATTCTCGATCGTGTTTTCTGCGTTTTTACCCGCAGTATATTTGTGTTACCACGACATTGCACAGTGTCCTGCAGGAATGTTTGGTCGGACCAAATGGCGCTAAATGCTGTGGCAGACCACACGATAGGTTAAACTGTTAAAATGGTTTTCACAGAATTCTGTGAACAATGCTACCCCTTTTGGTCGATTCTATTGAAATGATAAAATTTTGGTTCAAACTCTCTCATCATACAGTAAAAAAAAAAACCGGAGCTATAGCCATGTTTCCATATAATTCTTACGGATAAAATGAATTTCATGTAATGTTTCCAACCAAAATAGTATCATACCGCAGGAAAATATATTGTATGTGGTTTCAAGCCATAGGAAATCGAGAGTAGCGGTGACAAGCTGACAATAAGAAAATAAAGAGCGTAAATACGAGAGCATACGTGGCGCATAAATCATCAACGTAAGTTTCTATAATTAAATATTTATTTAAGTCACTACAACAATGCGGCATACACACAAAAAACAAAAGGAGATAAAAATCGCTATAAAACGGTTACTTTATCATAACACACACACACACACATATATATATATAATATATATATATATAATCACACGACGATGGCGGCACTTGTCTTATTTTTTCTGAGCACACATACCGTATTATATTATATTCATATTCGACCGCCGAAGATTAACAGCGAGCGTGCCGCAACGTGAAAGGTCCCCCCCGAGACGAGCACACAATAAGCAGCTTCGGGGACCACCGCAGCGGACTCGGGTTCTTTCTGGTCGGAACCCCGTGGAAACATACCACCGCCGTCGTGGTCGTCGGCGGGTGAATTACACACACAAGACAACAACAATAATAATAATATCATTAATTGAACAAACATAATATCAGTTTCATTATTATTATTATTATTATTATTATTATTATCATTATTATCATCATCTCGTCGTGTGTGTGTGTGTATGTGTATATATATATGCTGGTAGACCACCTCGCCGGGCTGTCTGACGAGTAATATACATAATGTGTTATGTATATACATAAAATAATATGTGCTTTATACCGACGGCGATATTATGACGAATCGAACCGTGTTGATGACACGTGGAGTTGAGCAATCAAATTACTGCGTTAGATGATGCGCCGACGACGGATGTAGCGATTTTAAACGGTCGGTTACGTTTAAATCAAATTTTTATTAATATTATAATTACACACGACCGAGGTGTGTAATTGGAGCTAACCGACAAAACAGGTTATATATATATATATATACACAGACCAACGCGCAAAGCTGCGATATATGATGTTTGAGGAAAAATAATTTTCGATTACTACCTTTTGGTTGGTATATAAAATATATTTTAATTACTGTTGATTGCGTGCAATATAGCACAAGAATTCTCTAATTTAAAATACATCGTAGTGTGCTCATATAATTTCGAAATCATTCGACGGTCTCGTCCAAACAACTTTATTATATTATATTATTATTTGTGTATGTCTATAATATATTATATACACATCGCATTATCATCGTCTATAATATATAAATATATGATACGTTTGTTGGTGGCGAAAAGTCGATAATTTATGCTAAAAATCGGTGCCTGTATAAAATGCGTTATCGAGACCGACCGACCGACCCGTAAATATGACGGCAGAACTGGGTTATCGAGGTAATCATAACGCAGTAACTTATTCAGCTGTCTATGTAGTACGACCGACCAAACGAACGAGTGTTAGTACGTATGTGTGTGTATACAAGTTAGGCCCGGTGGTTCTGATGCCGGACAGCAGGCTCGGAGAGTGGGAAATGAAGACATCCAAGGTGCGTGCGTACCGTATAATTATCAACAATTATAACAGCCCGCAGGGCGGGGATATCTAGTATTGCGAAAGAAGACATTTATGACGTGGGTCGTATACATAGTATGCGTTTTCCGTTTCATTGTCCGCCGCCATGACTTATGTGTCATATCCATTCTTTACGAACGTAAATTATGCGTTTCGTGTAGAAACTTACTAGTAATATACGTGATGTATATCAGTGGAATGCGGCAAACGGAGAAAAAAAGGTATACAATAATAAATAAATAATAATTGTATGTAATGAGTACCAACAAAATTAAAACGAGCTCCAACTTATTCTAGAAGACGGTTTGAATTGCATAAAAATATTATTATTGAAGGTGGTTGAGCGGTAAACGTAATATAATTGTACATACGAGTACTTATTATGTACACGATACTAACAAATCGCGGCAGTCTAAACTCAGAAGATAAACAGGTATTGGTGGGGTGAGATATTTGATGCATAGAAGAACATAATTTCACGTGATTTATGTAAATTAACTATAAATGGGATATATATATATATATATATATACTTAAATTTTGAAATGAAAAGCTTAAAAAGATTGAACAAAAAAGCAACTTTTAGTGAGAAATGTTTATCACTTTTAAGCCCCTTGAACGCTAAAAAAATACGAGAATTTGAGGAAAAAACCATACCTATATATACTATATATATATATTATTTTATGTGAATTTTTAGAAAAGCGCGCTAATTTATATACATAACATATATACGTATATACACTTAATCAGCGGAGGATTTTCATTTCCGTTGTGGAAAGTGGTATTGGAGCAAAGGGCTGCTGCGGCTTAGCCGATTACGAGAGCATAACCGACGGGTGAACACAACGACGGCCGAATACGTGCTCTATCTCGCCCGAAATCCCAGCGCGTGTTTAACTATTTAACCCGTTGACCGGTAAAACGATGGCAATTCATTATTAACGCACGACCTCTAGAATTCGTCCGTCGCGGGGTTGTAATGGGCGGGAGGGAGAAAGCTGGCACCGCATACGTTTTCCGGCCGGATATCAACCCCCCTGGATGTGCATATTATTATTACCATTATAATCATTATTATTTTTATTTACTATCTCCTGGTCCCGATGCGATAACGCACGCTAAGTAGTATTATAACGTCGTCCGACGCGGGATGACCATCGCGATTCCCGTCTCATATAATATATAGGTAGTTATGTGTAATATAAAGTTGACAGCATACGAGAAACGAGACGTAGTAAGACGATTTAAACTATACTTTTCATTACATTAAATACGTTTTAAAGCATTAAAAAGCACTAAAAATTATAAAAATTCCAAAGTCAATAATAGATCTTATTGATTTCAATAAATAACAAACTGATGCCATACCATATTCTAATTTAACGTACGCAAGTCCATACGTATATTTGTGTCTGACTTAAACTGGTGACCAACGTGGCCTTGTAAAATATTAATATTTTTAGATACCAATATATATTCCAAGACTTCGTGCTGTTTTGATCCTTGCGTGCACTTCTTATAGAGTTTTTAAAAGCATTGTATATTAATTCCCCAAAAGTACCAGTCTCAAAAACGAATTTTCATTTTAGGTATGCGTATACGCGAATAAATAATTATAGTATTATATACTCGTAAAAAAACGTTTGACGACTGACGGATTGAAAATATTTATAAATATATCATATTATGCCGTGAGTCGTAGTCGTATATTAGTAAGTATATTAAATAAAACATATTATATGGTATTCACTGGGCGCACGGTAATTGATGCCAACCAGATTGGGAATTATGTATATATACCAACGATATTGCATGTTCAAATGGTTTAACTGACGGTCGTTAACTTTATTCTAATACCCGTGTAGCCAGTTTGATTTTAAAAATAAAATGTTTTCGATTCATTTCTAAATTTATTATAATAATATATGTTTTATAATATCCCGATCGACGACCATATTGAATATAATATTATATTATATTAAAATCACTCGGAATCGAATATTCCCGAATCCATTACATCGTATACCTACTCATATAGTTGTAAAGTATTATTTGTTCATCGATTCCATCGTTCGTATCCAAAGGTTTAGCTTCTCAGCGGAATATATAGTTACATACAATTACGACAATACAAAATGTATAATATTGCAGCGTCGAAGCGAATACAATTTACACAGAAATATGATCGGAAAATGTTGCACTCGGCCAAAGTTGCATGAACCCTCGACAGTGGACAGAAAATAGAGGGGGTGGTTTGGGATTTTAGCGCAAGACATATTTCATGTCTATACTTTGTTGGCAACAATCGGCTACAAAGCTCGCGAGCGTGTACGTGTATGCGTATATATATATGTAATTTCGATACCTACCTATACTCACACAAACACTCACACTCATTCACACACTCACAGACATATAAATACAAAGGCACACATCATGACATGTACTTGTTTACGGTGGCCGGCGACACAACGTTTTCGACTGTTGCGTGACCATTGTGCGAAACACGCGAATATAAATACAAACTCTATGCCGCCGCCGCCACCGTTGCAAGACATTGTGTATAATATACGTATATAGGTGTAGTATCATAATATACTGCGCACATTCACACACCCGGGCATACACGCACACACACAAAATTCACACTCACGCACACGCGGGTGCAGTGAAAAGAATCTTTGGTTCAATTATATCCCGTTGGGTGGGGGGGGGTGAAGTTTGTGCCCTCTCCTCTTCGCCGTTCAAATAGTATAGGTTAGGTATACACCATGGTACGCATGTAAGCATATTATTATTATATTGTACTTTATAATGTGTGTTTACAGTTTATCGAACAAACAAAATAAATATAGGTACTCAGCGGCCAACACGCACGTCTAATACACACCGCGTGTCTGTATTGCGAAAATCCGCGACATGTACGACCGACTATACGCAGTATATTATAGTAAGCACTATATTGTAGTTGGAGAAAAGAACATAAGAACATAGGAACCATCACGAATAAAAACGGTTAACTCGATAATTACGGTTTTTAATTTTTTTTTTTTTTTTTGATGACGACGATGACGCCCATATGTTGTTTGTGCATTTATTATTAACTTGTAACATTATGTTTTTTTTTTTACGCGTATTCATTAATTTCCAGACGAATAAGACATTTCGTATAAATACGTTTCGAACTTTGAACCGCGGACGGGCAGGGAGCACGCGCGCACGCTCGCTCGGAGACTCGTGTGAAAAGGAGAAAACAAAAAAACGGCAACCAAGCGAGGCGACAGCGTGTTTTCATAAACGAATAAACGATTGTGTCGATTCACCACCGGGTGACGTCGTTGTCGATGACGACCGGCTATTACGGTTTATTAGAAAAATAAAAAATAAATAATAAAAAAATGAGTCGTCGTCGCGGCGGACCCTTCCGGACCAATTAAAAGTTAAAAAAAAATAAAGTCGACAACAAAAGCCGGCCGTGTCGTCGCCCCCGCGATCGCCGTCCCGCAGGTGAAAACACTCGTCGATTTAACCCTTTTTTCACGTCGCCAATGTAAATAAAGTACGACGTTCGAAACGACGATCACACAAAACGTGTGTGTGCGCGCGTCTACCTGAAAAGGCTTTTCAAAGAAAAACTAACACGCGGGCAGCGGTATACCTACCATGTAATTTCTTATATTTTATTTTATTTTTTTTGTTCCGTACATATTAGACAATAAACGCACACGCATAGCACACGTCGCGGTGGGAACCGAACGGGTTTAATTGCACACATACACACACACACACACAATCACGTTAATAACATTCGAATTAAAAATATATTGCATAATATAATATATACATGGCCAGCACGTAGTAAGTTTATATACATACGACCGCTGCAGCAGCGGTTGTTTACACACGCGCGCGCGCGAGCGGAGGTCTTGAAGAGCTCGCCGGACGTCCCGCGGTATACCTCTACTATACTTTCTGCACCGCAGGAGTGGGTTCCGATGGCCGTGCCTAGGGGATATTATATTATTTTACAATCGATACGGTTTGTTTAAATTAAAAATAATAATAATATAACAACCGTCGTAATGAGGGGAAATGAGGGGAATGTGTCATTGGGGGGGTTATAACACAAATATATATATATATTTATGTACATGTAAGTATAAACGAGAGACCACATTACAGAGTATATATATACGTGTGTGTCCAATTAACGATAACGAGCGAGAAGAACAACAAACGTTCGTATTGTCCGAACGGGACTACTGGCGCACGTATACTTATAACTATCGGTGTGGACCACGTGGGGGAAGAGGGCACTCTGTTGGCTACTGTGAATGCGTGTGCATACGTATGTACACACATAATAATAATATACTACCATTGCACCGCTACACGCAGTGCTTTGTCAATTGAACCGTAATATAATGGAATTAAACAATAATATTAATAAAAAAAAATAACCGTGCGGAATAAAAAACAACGGACTGAATATTATTATATTATTCGGGTGACAGGAAACGCACTGTTGATACATTTTAAGTGCGTCTATCCTGTGTGTGTGAGAAAAAGGTCCCACTTTTGTTTTCTGTTTTCATTTTACGCGCGACTCGTATGTACACACGCGTACCTATATATACTTATTATTACAATACTTTATACAATATGTAGGTACATATTATATAATTATTTATATTGTTATAGAATTATTAATTATTGTTGTCCGACGTGTTATTACATTATTATGATATAGTCGTCATCGCAGACGGAAGCTGTAGTATATACTCGAAGTAAGTACTTGTAAATACACAACGGTGAGCGGTGGACAATTTTCAAAGGGGTGGTAATTTTCATTTTTACTTTAACGGACCTTTTTAAAACTTTTTCGCGGAAATCCGACGCTCAAAAGACAGTGTCCGATGTCTTTTGACGCGCTGCACCGGTGACAGCCGCGAGACACAACGCTAACACGGTAACGCGGTGATAACGGTAGCGGCGGTGACGGCAACCGTGCTTAACGAACCGTACACCGTTCTTAACGAAAGGAAAAAAGTCTTAATTACATAACACCGAGAAAAATGTCGTGTTATTTTTTTATTATATTTTTTTTTCATTCACTAGTTTTAAATTAAATTTGACGCTCCTCTCGCAAACGATTGAAGGAGAGATCAAGGGTGTGAAACAGACGGACGCGTGCGCACACACACACTGCACTAAACACTGGCTTTTAATCAGCGTGATTATAGATATTTTAATATGCATAAAACAAAACTGGAAAAAAATACTGGTTTTCGGGGCGCGCGAGGGAAAAATAAGTATCGTCAGTAGAAAAAAAAAAACAAAATAATACACGGAGCAACAACGCAATGTTACAAACTAAATACGAACATAATGGGCATGCACGGGAGTGTTCTCCTTTTGTCGGATGATTGATCGCCGAACAGCTGCGGCCGAATAAAAATATTGTAACGATATCTATACAATATAATATATTTTATATTATAAAGACGAGGGAAACGGATGAGAACAACGCGCGTATAAGGTACGTTTTATAACACACTGAGAAACAGACGATAATGCCCACTTTTAGACGGTAAACAATATTATTATTATTCGAATGCGGGAGCCACAGCAAAGACCATTGGTGCAGTAATTCGGTTATTATTGTTAATTTTTTTCTTATTTTTTTTTAAATATCATACGAAATCGAACAAGTTTTTCGAAAACATTACTATAAGCAGTTAAGGTCAAACTTCATTTTTTTAAATTAAATAATTGTACTTATCTCTAATAATATATATATATAAGTACTACACATAGATGTATTTATATATTTAAACAAAAAATCTTTGTACCATATTCCACCGTGATCTTCAACTAATAATAGATGAGGAATTTCATATTTATATTAGCCGAAAATAGCGTAAATATATATTGTTGACATTATTATTATTTTGAAATATTCTGCTTACATGTTCATCATACGCATTGCAGCATCAGATTTGATAATGTTATAATCGTTCGTTGGTCGTTAAACTTGACCAAGTATAAAGTGGGTACCAGCCTACAAATGACGATTGTACGATCAGGATGGAATAAGCTATTATTCAGAAAATAAAAGTAAAAAAAAATTGTAACGGCAATTACCACGCGTGTACTACGAGTCTGATAATTAGTCATAATAAATAAAAACGTATTTGCCACGTGCTCATTAATTTAATATACACAACAGCATATCAGCCCACAACGTATGTCCTTATACTCACACGTACATAATATTATATACTGTATACTAACTTATAATAATTTATTAATCACTCATATACGAACGTTGATTAAATGATTTTCGTCTGTATATATATATATATATATATACTTTAAATTTTAAAATCACCGATTGAACACTGTTATTAAATTAATACATTATAAATAGAAAACAAATCGTATACGTGCTATGTACGCGTACGTCGTTCGTCATTACCAAGCGTTTGACTACGAAAGCGATCGTGATCCGAACGGTAAAAATCAAGTTGGAATTGAACATAATTTACCATAATTAAGAATTTAAAAACAGTTGTTAAACGGTTTTTAATACCGCGTTTGCGACCTCTGACCCACCCGCTCAACAAACGTGTGTTACCGGAAACATGTTTTTATTTTACGCTTAACCTGACTATTTGATTATTACTGTAAAGTATTAAATTACCTTGCAAATGTCCATTTTCGTAAACTCCGGCAACGTAGTCTCCATTTTCAAGACGGTGTTTCTTCAGCTGATGACTCAAATGTGAGGCCGACGCAGCCAGAGACAAGCCCACGGACGACGCTCTCTTTGGCGGTCTTCCGGGCCGAGAACTGTGAACAAGGGGAGAAAACAAACAAATGAGTAACGATTTTTAATAACATTGCAGCAAAAGTAAAATGAAAAGCAATCCTCATAAACCAATAGTAACTATACATTGTGATTTGCATACTGTATACATTATTCCAATGCACACGATCGTGTGAGCGAAAGAATAATGCGCAATTCTTCGTTCGATTAATATAGGGCCGCGCGTGCTGTGTGGAAATTGCATTTTTGTTTAAACACGACAGAAACGCTGTGCAAAAAAAGCGCTGTTTGTATTTACACACACGCACATACATCAGCATTGTACACGTATCTAAAACGAAAATACCTCGCGTTCTTATTAGATTTCGCGTGTATTTTTTTTATTTTCATTTCGTAATTCCACGAGCTCTCATTCAGTGTGTGGGTTCGTCGTCAGTGGAAAAAATAAAAACCCCCGAAAAACCATACGTGCGGTCCAAGTTATTGCACGGGATTATAATGGTTTTTAAAAAACGATTTCCGAGAACGAAAAAAACAAAACGCGAAAAGGGGAGACGGAACGTGCCGTGTTCTCGGGGATTTAATCTCGGCGTACGCGCACACACGCGCACGGATAAATAGATAGTATGTATATATAGCTATAGTATTTGCATCAAAAGTTCGGTCAGATAACGAAAACCGCCCTATCGCGGTGACGCGTATATATCGAACGTGTACGTTTTCGGGAGCAGAAAAAAATAAGTTCACCGACAGAAGACGCGACGACTACCCATGTCAATGATACGTATATATATATTACTATTACAAAGCAATATTTTGGTGATAAAATCACAGTGATGTGCGTATCATGTGTGTATTATACATTTATGGACTGAGTGACGTGCAAGTGCAGCGTGCAAATACCAAACGCTTAACGAATAGCCGTTTTTGTGTTTGTATTATTAACTATATCTATCTATTACTCCATAAATCATATATTATGTAACTGTCGACGGCGATATATTATAGATATTAGTATTTTCATTCCTTTGGATTTTTTTTTTTTTTGGTTTTTACGACTGAAGCCACCCCCGCGCCGGTATATCTGTTGATAACGTGGCTTGCTGGTAACGCATTGATAAGACCAACGCACGCGTTGCAGAGAACGAGCTTAAATGTTGTATACATATGTATGTATATATATATATATATAATATATATATGTACGTACGTACGTACGGGGAATTGTGGACGAAAGAAACCGAACAAGACGCAGACGCGTATTATTATATAATATATAGTTGCGTCGTTTTATTTACGACCCCGTTTTTATTGGTTTCCACCACGGACTCGGACACAGTCTGTTAGATCCAAACCTCTTTGATTTTGGTGTTTTCTCTTTTAATTGACTCTAGCGTGGTGGCTGCGGTATAGGAGACGGTCCTCGCGGAAGGGGATGGGATTAGTAAGTCCTATCGGGCGCAATATACACACTCCCACACATAAACTATATTTTATAGTAGGGAGTTTTCTGTCGCTATATTATTATATTAACGCTGCCGATATATTATATACCTATATCCCACACCTACTATGTACGAACGGAAACGCGCTATGACCTGATGAAAACCTATATCCCGCTTTCGCCACAATCACTACCGAACTGCGTGCACATAAACTATGTTATTATTGTGACGCGTCCAACTCGTGAGATTTATACTCTTTTAATATATAATATGTCTTTTATCGGAATAGTATAAAATGATATACGCGTCATTATTGCACGTACAGGGACGACGAAAACGAGTAGAAATAAAAAGAAAATCATGTCTTCGACAATAACGCAGGTCTGTATATAAATATATACATTTATATAAATTCAACAATAGAACCAACGGATAAAATACAATATTATTATGATATAATGTCATGTTATACGTATAGGACATAATATTAATATTTTATTATATCGACGAAGAGGTAAATAATATATTATACCGACGTATACGTCTAAAATATTTTTGCTCGACGTCATTGTTGTCCCTTTGCATATATAATATATGTATATGTATAAGCGCACATTTATTATTATTTTATTTTTGTTGTTCCGAACGTGGTCTTTTTTTTTTATTATAACGATTTGCTTTTATAAGCGCTAATATAAATATTGCACGAGAGTTATTAATATTTAAAACGATTTTCAACGTCTTGATATTTAGCAAATATAATTCTTGATAATTAACTTTGATCGACCTAAGGGTGCAATTTTTTCTCTTTTTCAAAAAAAAAAAAAATATATAAATAATAATAATAATAAACATTAAAGTAGATTAAGAATCTTCTAAATAATTTACATGATGTTTTCGGGGATTTAATAATTTTGGTATAATTTGCATAATAAAAAATATGATTTAAAAATCGACATTTCCCTTACAAATGTTTAACAGTCAAATAAATTATGTCAAAGTGTTATGATGTTGGGTTCACAGTAATAGCTTGCTCTTTTATTCAACCGCCCTTTTTTATTTTTATTTTTTTTTTTTTTTTTTGTTCAGAGCAGATTTGTTGTACTTTTTTCATATCCGACGGGGAGAAGAACTGCGGTTTTCGCATATTAATGTGCGGAATAAACGTACCTAAACGCCCCGCGTAAAAAAGTGTATATATAGTGAGAAAGGGAGTGAGCAAGAAGGGATGAGTTGCGGTGGAGAAACACGAATAATTCGTAAAAAAATAAATAAATACTGGTCGGAAACGAGGGAAAAAACCGTCAGATTTATGACTTCGGGTGTACCTATACATGCATAATAGGACGGGCATATTCCACATTCATTTGTTGGTTCAACGAAGGAAGTAAATAATTCAAATTGGCTGCTCAACAATGGGCTCTCCGAGTTTTTCTTCTTTTCTGCATTTACCAGAAATATTGATACATGGCCGGGGGTCTCGATTTTTATTATATAATTTTTTTTTACTCACTCCGACATAATAACATCATCTCGGAAAGGGACACGCGCACAATGCAAAACGCCTTTTATTCCATTCGCAATACTCTTTGTTGTCGAATTTTCATTCTCTGCGCGCACCGCAGTTCATATCACTACTATAATATGTAAATTGTACTCTCGCACGACATTACAACATTTGTTTATACAACAAGAATATCAATTGAATAGGTATATAATAATATAATATAGTATCTGATGTCGGTTGACTCAATTGAAACAAACATTTACAAACATTTATACGTAAATAATATATTATTGTGTTTCACCTTCCCTTTTTACGTTGATGCCTAACCTATGACTTATAATATATTTCGGTAGTTAAATCTATACCTACCCCGACTTACAGTTTATACTGTAAACGCTATATACACGCTGTAATGGCTAAAATTCTATTAGACTTTCGAAAAGTTAAGCCGGGTGATTTTAACAGCTGCAATTATACATACGGTAGCAGCGGAGTTTTATCAAGAAAAAAAGAGAAAACAAAAACACCTACAATTGCCCAAGTGTTTACGGTGCGGAACAAAGCTATCAACGCCTAACCCCGCCCGTTTTGTGTGCGTTACACGAAATTATAACAAGACGACGACAACGATGACACTTTTGAGGAAACGTGTTGCGGAACAAACAGACGATTAAGATATACAAGACATCCGTTTTCCGTGTAAGATACATATGTTTAAAATTTAGTATAAAACGAAAAAAAACAACAAAAACCCTCGACGAGTTCGTTAAACTTTGTCGTCGACCCCACAGGAGTGGAAAAAAATCAAAATCATCAAATCGTACCAAAAAATATACCCCGGGGAAACGTTATCTGAACAACCGAATCCGAACGGGTTTTCACGCTAGGTTATATTACAACACAATATATATGTATATAATAGAAATATAAACGTTTGTTATTATTTCTGCACTATCACGTGCCGCCGCTGTATCGATATACTGCCGCGCGTATTGTAAATATATGATGTATACTGATGTATACGTACGCGTACAACAATAGGAGGGCACATTGTCCGGACTCGCGTAGTACACCCTTTTTTTGTAATTTTTTTATTATTGCGTATATGTTATTATTCTTCGGAGTAAAATCAACACGAAATGCACACGCGAACGACTGCTGCACTGTACGACAATGACTCTCGGGCAGCACATATCGATAGGGTTACGGACCGTCGACTGTAACACGAGACGACTGCGTTCAAAAATAATAATAGTTATGATAATAATAATAATAATATATTACGAATTGAGGGAAACGCGTGTGCAAAAAAATAACCATTAAAAAAACGGCCAAAAAATAAGTTGTTATCGAAAAAAGATCGTTTGACTCGCGCTCGTCGAGGGTGCCGAGTATATTATTTTCGCACGTGTGGGGTGGGTCGGGCTATACATAATCCAATATTCCGACTGTTTTTGAGGCGACTACTATAAACTGGCTATTACTACTATACGTGTGTATATATCTATATACATACTAGTTTGAACAGGAAAACTAGATAAGAATATAATAATATACATTGTTGGCAACGATGTATTATTATTATTATTGTTATATATAAACGGGGACGGGGTTCAAACTCGTTTTGATTGATAGCCCTCCAACGCGCGTCTGGTCTAACTCCGCAGGCGTATACGGCGAATGGGAAACCACCACTTAGGACGGGTTCGAGAACAAAATTTACGAGCTCGCGAGACGGCGACGAGCCGATGGTCTATATAATATTATTATACTCGAAATTTGTATCATTTCATTTTTCCCCCGTTTAGCGTATACATATTATTATATATTATACTCTGCAGTCACACAAAACGGTGTGGTGACCACACAAAGAGAATCCCTTTCTGAAACCGTTTTCCCTCTATATCCCATGCTACTGTGCATCGTTTATAATAATATCGTCTGTGATAATATGTGTAGAGATTTAATTACGACGCAAACCTATATCGAAGAGCCGAACAGAACACGACGCAGGCCAGCCGCCTGTTGTATGCGTTCTTCTAAATTTGGTTTTTTTGATTTTAATGTTATATACTCATGACATTAAAAATGTATAATTAAGCTTTATCACGGGGGTGTTCAGATTTAACGGTGGTTATCAGCATCACTGTATATGTACATTATAACTTATAAAATTATTGTCACGCGTCTCGACTGCGTAATAATAATAATATCATAATATCTTTGATACGTAACAGACACCCGAACGACGGAATCGTCATTGACGAGGCGCCGTCGATCTCTCGCGTCTGCGACGACGATATACATATTTTACCCCATGTGGCCCAGGACACATGTCCCGCATGGCACCACTATATCATATTGTAATATGTATGGGGTCGAGAAATATAATATCGGATAAGAGAGACCGAGAGAGCTATTGAAATTGTTTATTTAAAAAAAAACAAAAACAACACTACGACAGACCGTCGCGCATTTATGGTATATCCGATGATGGGATGATGATTACCGTATGTGTGTGTATGTGTAAGTGTTGGTTTTCACTCGCGTATATATCAACGACTGCATGTATAACACACACACTACCCTTTTTCGGGGGTTGCAGCAGCGTTTCGAGTGCACACAAACTCTACGGATATAAACAATAATGCGCGGGCGAGAGTTGAATTTTACTCGAGATTTATGTCGGGAGTGCGATGAGAAAAAACATTCGAATATTATTATTACGGTCCGTTTACGTTACGGACACTTAACACGCGCACATATCATAATACACACACGCGCATTTATATACAAATGCGTTCGCGTCACACGATTTATCCGAATATATCGCGCATATGGCGTATACCTATATACAGTCGATTTTTGACTAGACGACGCCACTGCAGCGTAAGGGTGGCCCAATTTTTAAGTATATACACACGAAACGTAATGCGTTCCCTATTATATGTACATATATATATATATACCTAATATAATGGTAAACAACGAAAACCCGACGATTGCTGTAACGACCGAAATGACGTATATATATGAAAGTTTATTCGGATCTGACGTTGAGTTAAGTATGTGTGTGTGTGTGTATATGTGAACAAACGCATCTCGTTATTCCGCCTATCGGATGTGCTTATAAACTGTTATAATATTATTACTATAATAACACTGGTATGCACACAACAACAGTCATTGTTTGCCTCGATTATCAGCGAGCGTATTTCACTTCTTTTGATATACAATTGGGCAATAAAAGTTTTTTTTTACAGCCTCGTACAATTATAACCATTCTAACAGTAAAATGTTTATATAGGTGGATACGCACGCGCGTACTTTCGTCATTTTATCGTCGGCGCGTCGAATAAAGAACAAAATCTAAAACACATGACCTCTATACGCAGTAAATCATCGCCCGGCATTATATTATTATTATTTATTATTTTTATCTTTTTACGGAAGCGACTGCAGTAGTTGCAGCTACGTTTTTACTATACTGCTATTAGGTTCTATTACTATTAATATACTAACTGAGCGCGCGACCAAGGGTCGGGAAGGACAGAGCTTTGAATGATCGTTGAAATGTCTGAAGAAAAAACATAATATACACCTTCTTCCCGCTACTGTATCAAAGTACATACTCATAATACGGCGTATATTACATTATATATATATATATATATATTACGTACTCAGTATATCCGGGTTGACTGTAATAATGTGTACCTACTCGCACACACATACATACGACGATATGTCGACATCCGTTTATCGGTCTCGAACGTTATTATATTAATAATAATATAATAATATGCATAACGCGGCGCGACACTTCATTTGGCCTCGGCCGAGTGTATATTGTTGTCTCAACACACACACACACACATATAGGTAAGTACTACACCGGTGCGGTGGTGATCCGTATCGGATGACATACGGTTGGCGTGCCACTCGAGAGTGCCCATATATATAATATTATAATATATAGTGGTTGGTATAAAGTAATACAAATTTAAAACCAAGTGCGTTTTATTTTACACAAAAGTAGTATTATAAACACACGCACGCACGTACGCACATATTACGCGGAGAAGACGCACGGAGGCTTTTGTGTAATAATACGATATCTGCAGTATAATAATAATAATAGTAATAATAACTCAATGCTGTGTGAGCGAGCGAGCGCGCGCGCGCGATAAAAACAATAGTCCCGGGCCGGCGGGTTATAATATCGAATGAGCCCGGACAATATGATGCTGACAAAAACGTGCCCCGCGACGGTATACCACGCGATTTTTCTACTCGTATGATATACGTTTTAAAACAATGGATTGATGTCGAGGATTTATTATTATTATTATGACAATGATTTTTTTGTATTTTTTTAAAACAATTTTTTCTCGTCTTTGTGAGAGAAATAACCCTCTCGGTAGCCGAGGCGAAACGGCACGCTGCCACTTCATTACGGCAACGGCTCTCTGCTGATGCGGCAGATATAACATTATACACGTAGGCAGAGGTACCCCTATTTAATAATATAATATGAGTGCGTCGAGAGGATTGCAGCGATCGCCATCAATGTATAAAAACTGGCGACCGGCCGAAACGGAGTAAGGGACGAGAAAAGTACCACGCAATGTAAGACCGTCCAATGGATAGAAACGATTAATGTGTCGAAATGACCGCTCGTAAGTGCAAAGAGACGACGAGAAAATAGTCAAACGAACAATAGTTGTAAAAATAAAAACTTCAAATTGCACATAAAGATGTGAAGGAAAATAATAATGATGATTTGGCGAGAGTTTGCGTATTGCGAATAGAGAGAAAGAGTGAGGGTGAAAAAGAGATAGAGAGAGAGGGTTAGGGACTGAGTGAGAGTATAATAATAATATAGTATTATTTAACCGCGGCCGACCCGCGCGCATATTAATAAGAAATACACAAGTAATATTGTCTCTAATTAATGGCGGAAATGCAAAGCCCTTTTCGGTTTCGGTCGTAATATTTCCTCCTCTGGGGCTTTGGGCGCCTCTCCCGTCCGCGCGATGAATTATTATCACAATATATATATATATAATAATATACACGTAGTACATAAATACGATTCCACAGCGTTTTGAGCGACACGCCGCCGCGCGTGTTATTACATCCAAAGTAATACCTGTGTTTTATTCATGACGTTTTAATTAGTGCGAGAGATCTGGTTGATGGGCGGGCGGGTGATTGCGCGACTGCAGTGTATTAAATTCATATTTTCCGGTGTCGGCAAATTCTCAATGTGGGTGGATAGGGGTATGGGTGGACCGAGAAAAGAAATAATATCGTATAGCCACTGTATTCTCACGCCGTGCAAAGTTCGAACTTACTATGTTTAATGTGTAGGTATATATACAAAACACTAAAGTAAATATATAATATACACTACTGGCGTTTCGCCCTTTTTGACGCCACTGAATAATTAATCGAGTCCCCCCGAAACTTAATACCGTAATTAAATCGCCGCGCGGACCCCGGCGGCTGACTAACAGAAGTTTTGCAATTTGCGCGTCGACCCCCCAACCCCTGTACTACCCCACTCATTTGTAACTCGATTCAAAAATTTTACTTTCCATTTGGTTGCTCGTTAAGAAGACGTTGTTTTTCGGTTTTTCTAGGTTTTTTACTCATCGGAATAACACATTTTAGACCTTTATAATAATAATAAATAAAAATTATAGAGTTTACCTATACCGAACCATCGTGCATCTCATTATGCGCCAAAAAAATGTAACCAAACGATATATTAAAACATTAATTAACATATTTTGTTTCTCAACAACTCATGTGACGTGACTACCGAATGGTTTAAGAACCTAACCATTTGAGTGTCAATTAATATTTCCAGTTTTGTAGCGAATGCATTTGTTTTGAGACAAAAATAAATTCGTAAAAATAAAATGTTCATCCGTTAAACTGTTTCCCAGTTAAATTTATTTTTTACGTAATTTGTACAAAATGTGATAATTAATAAATTAAGTTCTTTATATTTCCCACTGAATGCTTTAAGAAACGAATATAATAATATATTATTATATTAATGTTATTATTATTGTTATTATTATTATTATAGTCGTTCCCGTGTACAATTTTACAGCAAACGTCTATAATATTTGTAATAACAGTATCGATAAAAATTAAAGGGATAATTACAGAAACAAAATATTTTCCAGAATTAAAAAAATTATGGAAAAAATTAAAAACAATAAATTTTTAACACCCCTTGCGGCCGCCATACGATTTTTCTTCCTTTTTTTACCGCTACATAATAGAAACGACCTTTCCTCGCGGCTTATTTGCTATCTAATGGTGTTTTCAAATTACTCTCGACCGTCTTGTTGCCTTTATTTCCTCTCAGTGGGCGCATGCAAATGCGTTTACGAAAAAAAAAACTAATACACCTTTTTTCCATCCAAAAAGCCATTTGAGTATTAAAAGTTGTGTACAAAATGTATATAGAATTAAACACACCGGAGCCTCTTTCCGGCAGATGGATACGTTTTTTCCAGTAACGGTTGTTGTTTTTAATAACTTTTCGTTTTTACATATTGTTTGTGACGGTGACGGTAGTGGTAGATCAGGGGCGCGAGGAGAAAAAAAGATATAATTTATATTATTTTTGCCCTCTGCCATCGCCGTACAGTAAATGCCCTAAATGAAATACGAGTCACCGGAGGAGATATTAAAAAAATAATAACAATACATACGTATATAATATAATAGTGTACACGCGTGTAATATAATAATATCACTGTTTTGAACAACGGTACTATTATGATTATAATAAAACTCGATTTGGATTATAAAACTTGCGGACTTTATGAGCGTCTTACGTAAGACGCGTAACAACAAACACGCGTATACAATAATAATATATTATATATATAGGTATATCCACCGCGCACACACGACCATTACCGTTGATTAAACCCAATACATACACATGTATATGAGAAGTTTGGCATATCAGCGGACCCTTGGGAGCAGTTTACATGCGAGCTCTGTTGTAATTTTATTTGAACTTTGGAAGACGACAGCGGAAAAATATTATATTAGTTGTACATATATATATATATATATATAAACTGCTCAACCACCGACGGCAATCATAAACTATTTTTCCAGGCGGCCAATCGTCACGCGATATGTCAGTGGATTGATAAACAGCCCTAATAAAAATCGTATCAAATTACTGGTCAGGTCAATAATAAATATACGTATAATATGTATATGAATATATATATATTGATAGTTTTCGTGGGTTCGTCTATGATGCGCATGTATATAATATGTGCGCGTGTGTATTGCAGGAAATTGCTTCAATTTCACCGGCGCCCTCGCCCTGCAGCGTGTTTATATATTATTATACTTTATCAAATTGGGTTTCGGCGCGTTCATTGGTATTCGAGCGCGAGATTTTCGCGAACGCGCCACACTACCGCCACCCTTTAGCCGTTAGCGAGGTGTAACGCCACAGCCTTTTCATTTATTTTCGTCACTTTTGCGGCGACGACGGCAGCGAGTGGGTTAATAGACAAGCGAACATGTTGCGTAAATATATAACACGAGACACACGAGTATATACCTAGGTAAACCAGCGGAAAGAGATGCATTGCACCAGCGGTGTGATGCTGTATATATGCGACTATGTGATATCGACGAGGGAATAAATGGCGAAAACCGCCGAGTCATCGGGTGGCCGTTAAAAAAGAACGCCGTTGAGCGGCAAGAAGAGTATTAAATAAATAAAATTGGAAAAATAAAAAAATAAAATAATGAAACGAGAAGGCACATTCGGAAGAGAAATGGTTTTTTGTGACAGACGGGTAAACCGTGTGTGTGTTTTGCAATTTCTGAAAGGTCCTCTCGCGCCGCGCGATCGATTATACATTAAATATATATATATCCATTGTACATATGCTATACAGCACCGACGACGGCGCCAAACAATAATTTGACGGCGTTTCTTTCACTACATATTATATTATACGGGTATATACTATATATACATGTATGCATTGCTGTTGAAGAACAAAAAGAAAATAAAACAAAAATGTCGATCGTGTGAGAACCACACCATTGCTTCAGTGACGACGACTATTTTTTTAAAATCTATAAGCGCTTTTAAAATTCAATATACCTTCACGTATTTATCATCACGGATCTGCGATTTCGACCGTTTACTAGCTATATGTATTATAAAAATTGATTTGACGTCGTCGATTCGTATACGCTACCAACCGTATACCATTTATTGACAGTTAATCTGCATCATGTTTAGTGAGTGCGTATGTATATGTAGTACAATATTGTGTGTATGAGTGAATATGCACAGAAAATCGTTTCACGAGCGCATTCAAAATATAAGCACGCGTTAATTATTCACAACTAATACCCATTATGTACGTCTCATTTCCCATGAGTTCTAAACGTTCAATCGAACCATCAGTCTGCTGAAGATTTGACTGTTTCGATAAGATTTTAATTACAATAATAAAACTACACTGAAACTCGAACGCTACCGCCCCTACCCTATTCATATAAATATAATACACGTGCGTATGTGTACTATAATAATATAGTCGTTTTCACAGTGAGTTCATTTCACGAAGCTTTAACGGCGACGGCGGCAGTTAAATACATCAGGTTAATTAAAATTGTAATTAAATATAATATATGAAACGAATTTCTTGTTCAGCAACTCTCGTAATCATATACACTGCAGTATTATAATACACCACGGTGACCCGAGAAACGCATTGCATATTATAACTATTTATACAAACAGATGTAGCCATGTAGGTACGCGAAAGAAAATGTTTCAAATCCATTTAGCTCCTCTTCCGTTATATTTTTGAATAATTACGCGCAATTGATGGAACGGAAAACAATAATTGTTGTGGAACGCGCGGTGGTTAAAAGAGAAAGAAAAGGAATAAAATGCGCGAGAGACTGTTAATAATAATACGGAATCTATATAATATACAGGGTAGTTTATTAATCATGCTCATCCCTATTTTTTTTGTTTTTATAACCACTGTAAAAACTCGAACGGTAGTATTTGTAAGCTGTTGAAGAACAGTAGTTGGAATGTTGATTTTGACGTATCTAGATATCGAATAACTGCATTATTGAAGAAAAATAAGGGGATGGCGCACTTTGTAGTGAATCACTCTGTACATAATATGCACATTTACTATTAATACGAGTGTATACACGCGGACAGAAGAATCCGGAAAATTCGAACGCGTTTATTTCTGCTCATTTCGATGGCTGGGGTCGAGAAACAGACAACTACGACACTCGTGCGGGTCTACGCAGAGCGGTGAATTGTTTTGCAAATTAAAACCGCTTTGTTAAAAACCGCCGCGGTGTATACCGGATACACGCGGATAGTGACAGTGACGGAGATAGACGTCGCATCGCGCGCATATATATGTAAATTATGTATATGTGTGTTGTGTATAATGTATAAATGCGAAGCGCACGCGGCAACCGGGTTTTTCCGAATCACCGGCGCGAGAACGGAACCGATTTTTCAGATAATCGTCCGGACGGGCCCGATATTAGCGGCTAATCGACCGACTTTTAATTCAGTCACCCGCCCCTGTGTTCGAAACACATTAATCCATGTAATCCTGCAAAAACCGACGGATCCGGATCGACGGCTAAATATACATGCGCAAACGCTATTAAATGATATATTATTACGTATATATTGTACTGGGAAAGTCTCAAAAGCCGTGTTTGTCACGGCGATAATTCATTTCCCGGGTGAATTCGCACATTTCTCCAAAATATAGTCTGTTGTTGGCTGCGACTATTGGGAATGATGCGAAATATACTGCAGTGGTTTTTCTAAAATATTGAGTATTAACACTAAGACTTCAAGTTATACAATAATAATCGTGTTCGTGAATACCTATTCTATGGAAGTTAATTTTACTTTTAGATTTTTTTAGAAAAACCAGACTACAACTATGTTTGCCCCTTGAAAAATGAAAAAAAAAATGTTGAAATATGATTAAAAACCTGATTTAAAAAAAACATATATGTATATAATTAAAAAAAAAGAGTTAAGTGCGAACACTAACTCTCCGCCGTATAAAATAAAACTACATCACAAACCCCATCGGGAACTCTGACCGTGTATAATACTTTCTGATTGAAAACCGTATATCACACGCTTGATAAAATACGAACATAATTTTATAAGCCGACGAAAATGTCCGGTAAAGGTGTAGCATATTGGACAACAATCTATTTGTTTTTATTATTTTATTTTTTTAACTACCGGTGGAGGTTAGCTTGTACATAGACGAAAACGTTGGTAATAAACGATACGCCGTTCGATTTTTGATCGGTCATCGAGACAACGATGGCCCTCCAGAACATGTGTATGACAAAAAAAAAAAACCTACTCCCTAAAATACGGTTAAACAAAAATGAACGCTATAGGTGCGGGTGTGAAAAAGTTAACGATTTTTAATAATTAATTAAAAAAATTTGGTCCCTCGTGTCATCAAGAGTGTTGTTTACGGTTATTTACTATTTATTGTTTCAGTCGCTTCCGTCCGGTCAACACACCGTTGTTAATTACAATTACCGTGCAGAGTTATCCGGCTCTATACGTGTGAAAACACGAATGATGCGCTTGTAAAATATTATAATAGTATAAAATATTGTATATATGTGTACAAGGTACAAACGAGGATGAGAGCAAATACATTATCTATAATATACGAAAAAACCAAAAACAATTTCACGGACAGCTGCGATTATCAGTACGTATCTATTTGTATTATCTACTTATATGTATATATGTTTAGATAGGTAGATCCCGAGAACAACGACAACATAGCACGCAAGTTAACGATAGTCGTGTGTTATGCTATACATAAGTAGCTTGCTTGAACGTGTGCGTGTGTGCGAGCATTTTTTTTTTAAATTTTTTTTTCACGTCTTGTAGCAAATATTAACTGGAACCCACTCGTATTGCGGCATGTTACATATGTATATTTTATAATAATATACCTATGTGTGTGTGTAACACGTGTAAAATGCGTATAGGTTTAAGGTTAGGTGTTTATAGGTATACATGCATAATATGGATGATACGACGGTCGTAATACGCCATGTATAACAGTTGATAATATACAAAACCCGATATCGTCGAACCCTCTCGCAGCCGTCACATTTAGAATCGCTAAAAGCTCTAGCAATTAATTCGTACACACACACACACACATATCACACATATACATGAACACATACGTACAAAAGGGTTCCGCAGTGACGGCGGAAAGAGTATATATCCACCGTTGCATAGGGAGAGCCTTTGTTGTGTTCCATTAGTCGTAAAACGCATATGTAATTTCATTCCGTATTTGCTTCCGATTCGCATCCTTTCATAATCATATATCTGTCATCTTCGGTTAACGTTGTTCTTGTAAGTTTATATGTGTGTGTGTATATCTGGGTCTGTGTATACGCGCGTATACGTAGCCTACAGAGTTGTGTTGCGCGCTTACAGAGGGTGTAGAGCGGGTGGGGTGGAGGCCAAATTGTTTGGCCGGCCGTCGGACGGGGTAGAGGTGGTAGAAATAATTGAAGGTCCAAAACCAATATACCGCCGCTGCCGCCTGTACACGGACTTAATCACCTTATATACCGACCCTATTTAAATTATTTCATTTTGTACATTTATAAATACATGCCCGCGTACAAACGCAAGAGTGACGTATAACGTATTTTGTCCAATAATATGTTTTGACATTTAAATCGTGACTCAAACAACTTCCACTGCGCACACACATACACGCGTGTAATAATATTTTATGCAACGATTTTACGCTCGACCGGCAACGGTTTATTTAATACTTTATAGACGGTCAAGGAGGGTTTACTTTATAACATATTATTTATACTCAGATACAAAACATCCGCGATTCGACGTTTATTAGTGGTTTTATTGCGACTATACGCGCTTCTGATAATAATATTCATCGTTGACGGCTTTAATAAAATCCTATGGCACTTATAGGTAACACGAAACCGTTCATTAATCAACACTGCAGTACGTCTATACTCTATACATTATTATGCGATAAACGTTTACGATTGCATTCATGTAAAGTGAAATGTCAACGAGTAAAATTAAATTGCGCATAAAAATCAAACGTATAATAATATGTGTTTTCCGGTGATAGGATAATAATTATATTATATAGGTACATACGCATAGATCGAAAGAAATCGCTAGACGGCATACACTTGCACCGCCCTCAAATGAGATAAATTGCGTGGCGTTAATAACCTAACCTAAGGTACATAATATAATATTTTAATAATGATGCGTCGAATCGTTAAAATATAATTATCATTTATACCACACACAGTAAATATATTACATTCAACTATAGCGTATATTGCGTTTACCAAATGTACATCGTGGCAATTAAGTCTATATGAAAATACATGTATCATCTTCGTAAATTTTCTGTACATGTTTAATGTACATCGTGTTTATATACTACATAACTACATTTCCATTTTGACCGTATGCAAAAAAAAAAAAAATTTAATTGATCAGTTCGAAACATTAACTACGACAAATACGTATAAATTGAATTACGACACACCTGTACCACGATTATAGTGTAACAGTATCGTAATATGTACATCCAATACCTATAAAAATCATACAAATACACAATATGAAACTAACCAATACAAAATATACAGACTAGGCACTTTATGACTCCATTCAAATTTTATTTATTATTAAAATGACATAAAGCAACCAGTTCAGAATAGCCATCACCCTATAATTAAATATTTTCTCATTGATAAAAACTAATTGCAAACGCATTTAAACTTCTATCATGGTTAACTTTTCCACAAGCAAAAGAAATCTTTCCCAGAATATATAATGCCGTAATAATTAGGATTCCTACAGACTTCGTTATAACTTATAATAGACACCTGTCCTTTATAGACCCATAATCTTTAGACACACTCTAAACGGTATAATTCGTTAGAAACATGTATTTTGCGTTTAATACAATATAATATTATTGAAGACAAGCGTATATTTTATGAAAATAAGAGATCGCTTGAGAGGAAGTGGGTGGAGGAAATTTCGTTTCCAATGAATCGTAATCAAACTATTTCGTAAAACCTACTTATATTCACGATGCAGTTACTGCGAAGCTCCCTTATTTGTTCAAAATAAATTGTTTATACCGACGTCATGTTTTTTCATTACTTTTTATGCGAAAGCGCGCTGTTTATAGAGCTAATCCTTCTTATTGCATTTTTTTATTACCTTACTTTTTTATATTTATTATACACATCTCTACCCGTACCGCGTCGAAAAAATACAAAGTATGTATTGTATTATCATGTATATTATTATTGAATCGACGTATAGATATAATAAAATAATACATTTAGTTATATGCGTTTACATGTGTATACGCTGCTCAAAGGAATTCGCGGCGGTCGCAGTGGCCCCTCTTAAGATGCACCTATTCGATTCCGACTGCTTTGCGGCGGCGTGTACACATAACTTAAAAACATATTATGTCATAACAACAATAGAAAAGAGCGAAAAGTTTGTTGGCGGCCACGGCAGCGGCGGCGGTGGTGGTGGTGGTGGTGGTGGTGGTATAAAACGGTTGTGTTTTAATTAAAACTTAATCCTTCGAATCGTTTTCGTTGTAAAGCCTTTATGCTAACGAAAACAATAATTATTGCACCGTGTAATATTATTCTCTGGGCGATGTGCGTGTAAATCATTGCCCGCGTTAGTTCTCGTCTTTTGCCGTCCGGAAAAACTCTTTTGCCGTCGGCGGAGGGTGTTGCAAAGAATTAGCAACAGCGCACATCCATTGTCCCGTGGCGTCGGCGGCGGTGACTGGAGGTGCGCGTGTAAAACCATAGCGGAGTGTATATGCCAACGGAAATTACGACATAAATTCACCTTAAAATGACGTTAATGAAATTTCGGTTTGCCGGCTTTTAATGCAGAGGGGACTCGACAGGGTGAGAAAATAGTGCAAAACCACTACAGCATCAGTAAGAAATAAGTATTGAAACAACGTTTCGAATGTAACTACTATAAACAATTATCCTATTAACCCACACCTGTGGCTATTTGTATATGTATAATATTTACTAAATTATGTATACCATGAATAAATACTGTACTAATAACTTTTTAATATACTCTCGTCTGCCCGATGAAATGTATACTATACAGTCCTGGGTATGTACCTTTTTGTGTTTATGAGTATATAATATGACCGCAATATGGGGTCAGTGGAAAGGAAATCGCGGCTTAGTGAGAAAGCCGGTTTGGAGGGTAAAAAAAATATATCGACAAACTACAAAACAAATGAGCGCATCGATTTCGTTAAACAATTGGTCAGCGAACAATAATAGGCGGCAACTACGACGACAGAACAAATTGAGAGAAAAAAGTATAATATGTATAAAAATAATGGTAATATAAACGTAGGTATGGAGTCGCGCGAACGAGGCCATCTGTGTGATTGTGTGCGCGTATTCGACGACGACAAGACAATGCGCGACACGTATTCGGGTACGTGATCATTTCGCCGGCCATTATAATACATATTATTATTGTCGCGGTGATTTTTTCGTTATTATTATTATTATTATTATTATTATTACTACCTATTAATAAAAATATTCGAAAAAGAACGAATCAAACGGAAGAGGTGATACGAAAATAATAATAATGATAAAAAAAATGACAAAAAAAGACAACGCATATAGCAGAGGTGATAAAGGAGATCGAATCGTTTGTGGGTATACACACACACATACACACGCACAATTGAACCCGATAATGATTGGACCAACGGGAAAATTCGCCGCCGGACAATTTGTTCTCGGCCTGAGTCTATTCAAGCGACGACGGCGACACTATTTATTTTGTATTTTGTATTTTATTTTATTATTATTATTTTTTTTTTTTTTTTTACTCAATGTAATGGATAAAAGAAAAAAAAATGATAAATAAATTCAACAACAACAATAATATATCAAACATGCACCGGGTGACTGCGGGGTGACGACTTAAAGAATAATCGATTATGTATAGGTATTGACCGGTTAAGGTTAAACACAATGGGCCACACCGTGAAATGATGCGATGCCGAAGACGAGACTAAAACGTATATATAATATTATGATATGGCAGAGAGATCGACGACGTGATCTCGTGTGATGTTAATTTTTTCCCCAAACTCGGCGCCCGTTTGTATATTTACAAATTATTATTACGCGCTATTTCGATTAAAAAGAAAAAATGCGTGTACGCAGTGTCACGTGTAACAAAATTACATAGATTTCACGGGATTCGTATGATGATATTATCCTCAAGGTTTTCGTAACATGATTTTGTATCGACCTACAGCTTGAAAATGTCGTATGCTT
Source organism: Melanaphis sacchari (assembly GCF_002803265.2). Classification (NCBI taxonomy): domain Eukaryota; kingdom Metazoa; phylum Arthropoda; class Insecta; order Hemiptera; family Aphididae; genus Melanaphis; species Melanaphis sacchari. Next base: position 253,810 of record NW_020271295.1, read on the forward strand.
ACATTATAAAATATATTATACGACCTAGTGCACTAGTGTACAGAGTGTACGGAAGCTCTGTTTAATGGATAATAATCATACTACAGCTGCTGTTGCCTGATATAGAACGAGTAGAATATTTAATAAATAAAAAAAAAAATACGGTGAGAAAAAGCGTGTAAATGACGGCGGCAACGACTAATTAAAATCCCAGACAACAAGTAAATGTTAGTCGTACCTATACTATAGAACAACAACTACAACTACTACTACAGCACACAATTAAAACCCTGTCGATAACAATTTCCTCTCAATCGTAATCCGATTCATTATGTGTTATTATATTGAAGGCGGCAGCGACCTACGCCGATCTCGTTCTGTGTCCGGTGTCGATAAGATAATATTATTATAATATGAACAATTTAATAATTCGCCAGGCGTTTAAACTCGCACGTCTGATATACTATTATTTTATAATTATTGTTAACCGATATGCATCGCGGAACTCGGTGAAGGGAGGGCAGGCAAGCGTCTATACGGCGATGGTTCATGGTACTCCACAACAGCTCGGCGGGTCAAAACATGATGGTGGCTACTGGCTATACTCAACATACGATTTCTGGATTATTACCGCGGGTTTCCTAACTCATTTTAAAGTTATTCGTGTTCCATTTTCCGAAAAATGCCTCATCATATAATAAATAGTATAAAAAATCTGCCACTTTATCGTATAAAACTAATGAAATACAATACATTTTCAAAAACAAATACCTATATTATATAGCCAAAATTCAAGATTCTTTAGTAAAAGAAATTCGTTCAAAGGTGTGCCTGTCTACGCAGATATGCATGTATACAACACTACCTTTAATCTATATATTATATACACACTAAATATTTAAAACTAGCCATATATATTATATAGTAATATATACATTACTACTACTATAACATCGTCATTGATCATATCGTAAACACTTTTGAATCCGACACTATAGTAATACTTGTGTTTTTCTTTTCTTTCAAACGGCCGGCGGTATGCGTGTCACATCGAAATCTACACCAATTTGCCAAGCGTGAAAAACGAAAAGAATACCAATACACACACACTCACTCACGTCTAAGGAATTCTCGTGGATATATATTATAATATCAACTCGTCCGTGATGCGTGCGTGTGCAATGTGCATATTGTGCAGTGTATGCACGCACCCGCGGGCCATCTGTCCTTGCGCCCCGAAAACTGGCGCGCTATCATCGAGAGTGTTGTTTTTTCGATCCGTCGCGGCGATATCGTTTTCATCTCGGACCCGGACGAGACGAAGCCCTCCGGAGGATTACGCGCCGTCGTTATACATTCGAGTATGTTTGGCCGAGCGATGACGACGACGACAAACCGCTTTTTTCATCCCGACTGGATTATATAGTAATGAATAATGATAATAATAATAATACATGGGTTACCCCGCACCCCCCATCATCGGCCGTCGGGTGTTCGTGTGTGTACGCACCCATTATGTACCTATTATTATTACCGTCATTATAATATCGTGTCGTTCGCGGATTGTCGAGTACGATTGTCAAGAGTATGGATCTGATCGTTTACAGAAAATACGCGTCCGCTGCCGCCTTGCATTATGCATTTATACTCGAGGAGTAGGGTACACCGACGAAATGGAATAACACTCACACCTATGCCATTAGTGTAGCGTATAGTATAGAGTATTAGGTAGGTAGTAAAAAGTATATGATGGAGAATAGTGCGGTAAATGGTATGTCTGGTGATGTGTGTATGTGTGTGTGCTCAAAAAGGCGTAAGAGGACATATTATTATACATTATTTTCGGTTTACGAGAAGACATCTGGTTTTTCTTTTTTGTCTGCGTGTGTTATATTATAACACGAATTTCATTCCCCGATTTCTAGCTGTGTGCGGGTGTACGAGTGCGTGTTATACACATTCCGAATTTCATGGTGTCCCGAACCCATTGCGACAGCGGTGTTTAAGTGTCGTTCGGGTTCGCCTTTTTTCTCTTTTATTTTTTTTTTACGTTGACACCGATACTGCATACTCACGCGACGGCGACGACGACAACGGCAACGACGGCCGGCTGTGTGCGAGTGTGGGGGATTCGCGCCTAATGTGTGAACACAAAATCGCCGATGGTCTGGGCCATTCGGACCGTGAAACGTAAGAGGATCACACACGCGCGGTGACCAGAACTCGTATTTGTGTCTCGCTGTTGTTGTCGTCGCCGCTGTCATCGTCATCATCGTTCGTCGTTCTCGTTGTCATTACATGTTTTTTCCCCATTATTATTATTGTTATTTTTTTTCGTTTCCAATCGTTTACTGTCTGTTGAACTTTCGACCGGTCCCTTTTTTGCCACAATAACACTCGGATAGCCGCCGCGGGGGTCAGAGTTATAAGGTGCGAAATTATGTGGGGGAAAAAAATTCGCATTTTCCATCTACATGCACGAAACGGCCGATGGTCATTTCGTGCTTTATATATATATATAATCTATACATACCTAGGTATTGGGTACTATTATTATATTATATTTATAGATGATTTTTTTTTTAAACGACGCAAAAACTGCAGTTCCGGTCAAATTGTCACAGTACTATATTTTCGAGAAACGCTTAGATATAAAAATGACCGGCTTTGTCATTTATTCCACATTATTACACTTTATGGATAACGTTGAAAAAACAAACTATATGGAAATTCGACTGCCACATCCGGTATATGTACTCATTGAAATTGCCAAAAGAAAAAAAAGAACGTGGCTTGTCAAAACGTCTTTTCAATGATAAATCCGATTAAGCGTTTTGAATAAATCTTACGAGGAAAAAAAAATCGAAATCGACCTGACAAAAATAAATTACAGATTTGATCCGACAGGCAAAAAAAAATCAAATTCTTCAGATAAAAAAAAAAGTAAATGCCGGAAGAGCGGACGCGTAATTAATTAAACAAGGGAGCGGGAAAAAAAAAGAAGGATATTTTTCTTTGCGTTTATAACCTTATTAAATAATGAAGGGGCTTCATCTGTTAGGGGAATGGAAAGGAGAAGAGTTAATTTAAACCCGACACGAGAAACAAATGCGGACGTTTAATAACGAAAAAATGTGTAAATGTTTCCATCTCTTGTTCGGATTCAGATTTTGCTGCTTTTTCCACCCCCGCGGGATAGAATATATTTTATTTTATTATTTTTCTTTCTTTTTTTTAATTATAAGCCCAATAACGATTTTTCTTCTCCAGACGTGTATCGCCTATAACCGGAAACTTTCTCCACTCCGTCGACGGCGCCTATATATACTTATACTTAATAATATATAACACGTGAAAACTTCTTACCCGACTTGTGTTGTATGTATATAAGTGTGTATGTGCATGCAAATTACATTATAATAATATGATCCAAATCGTTGCCTACCTGTCAGTCGGCTTGTGCGACATCATGCACCTGCAAACAAGAAACCAAACATATAGTTTAACTAAAGTGCATAAATAATTGGTAAAAAAAAAAATAAAAAAATAAAACAAAGTACAGGCAAACCCGAAATTCGATATAGTTTAACAGTGTTGCAGGTTGTTTAAAATATTGTATTGATAAAAAAAATTGTTTCTCTATTTAAGTTCAGTTTTTCTTCCGACACACTTAGTTAAGCTATATTGAATTTCTTGCGTGCACGTGTATTATTATTGTTATTTTACTAGTGGCGATGACGACGATATACCAAGTGTGTATACATGGGGTAAGAGACATAGGATACGAGCGAATTAGGAAGTATCGACGACAATTTCAAATAATACAATATATACACACATATAATAATATTATTATATATCACGCATATTATAACGGTCCCTGCTCGAAGTCACCGCGGGTCGTTAATCAAGTCCCCAAAATGACTAGGCGGATTTAGATCGCGCGACATCGGGACGTCAATAAAATGCAATAAACACCATTATACTGTTAAAAAAAAAAAAATAGGCAGAAAGGAAAGAAAAAAGTAGTATGAACAATAATATCATATATTATTCAATGGTGGGTAAAAATAAAAACGTAAAAAATAAAAAGTCACGGTTTACCGAGTACTGTCAAGGTATATCATTGTGGAGTGGCAAAGGTCATGGGCGTCGAACGCCTATTAAAACTGAATGATATTATGTATAGGGGAGAGCGAATATTGGTATCAAAGGTCAGCGGCAGATGTGTGCGTAAGGCAGTGCCGGCGACAATGAAACAAACGGGTGAAAAAAACCAAAAATAAAAAAGTTTTTTTTCGATGTGTACATAATTTTTTGTATTCTCAGATTTTTTTTGGAAATCGATCGACGCGTGATCGATTGATGACATTTTAGCCTATAACAATAAAATTGTCGTTTTAAACGCAATCTATAACTGTTATAATATATAATGTATATACTTTTTTATTTAGTAACAATATGATCGCCAACAAAACCAATAGTTATGACTTATGAGCATATGTGCAAATAATTATTATTTAACAGCTTTTAGAACCATTTCGAAAAAAAAAACTACGCGAGAAAAACGAAGAAGGCAAAAACTATAAAATTATACACATTTTTATTCTCAATAATTAACCAAGTGTGTATAATACACTGACCAAGGTCAAACCGGTCGGCTCGGCGATGATGATCTCGCAACCCATATTGAAAACTATTATACGAAAAAGGTACATCGTTGCACAACCCGATCAGTCGACGAAACGATGTAATGTCATTTCGTTCTGGCTAAAAAGAGCATTCGAAAAAAATCATACCGTACGCGAATGTATATTATATGTTGCATATTATGTACAACTGCTGACAGCGTTGGATCGACGCAATAAAAACCCATAAATATAACTATACTTCTACGCGTATACTCATCGGTACGTTCGCGACTATAACATTATATGATAATAATATAATATGTTAAACTGTGTATTATTAAAACGTATCGTTACACCTGTCAGACCGAGTTATATATGGCTCGAGTATCTCGTTTACATGCATTACGCGCATAGATATTTAGCCGTGTATACATGGTAACTCGTAAGTATATTATATTATGCGTGTGTACACAATATCGTTTTCGGTGTACACACTACACATGCAAACGAATGGATAGATCTGCGTGTATTTTTTTTCGCGCCCGACCCGACGTCGATTTTCCGGACCGAAACGACGTCGATCCGCGGTAAACGTATATTATATACAAAAAAAAAAATGTTTCTGATTTACCCAAAACCCCCGCCCGCGTCAATAAAAACAGTAATAAAATTTACATGTTTTACATACCCAATATACTTATATATAGTACGGTCCAACCGTACATATACCTACGAATATAATAATATAATATATTCTTACAACCGTTAAGTATAATATCATAATTTCGTATGGATACCGCGACTACTGTGTACACACACACGCGCGCGCGCGCTAGCGCAAGTATAGATACAACGAGAGTGTGTATTGTGTATATCATATTATTTGTATCAGTATACAATAATAATATTATAATGTACATGTTATTATAATGTGTTGGATATGCGCGTCGCACGTATCGCATTTTCCACGGTGAACGTTTTTAATAACGTGATTTTTTTTAAATTTCATTTTTTAATAATCAAACAGCCATTCCGTTTTTCTTTGGGAAAACTAAGTTCATCGTACGTCTCGTGTACATTAAATTCTCACATACGTGAACTGATAACAACCGAACACTACAGGTGGCCGTATAATCACTGCGGATCTCTCTTTCTCTCTTAGTAGTTCGATACTATCCACAAACATTTTTGAAAAATGTTGTCCCGTTTTATACTCCTAAAGACAGATAAAAATGACAGGAGAAACTCAGACATAAATTCTAGGAACACTGCAACTACACTGCGCACAAATCGGAATACTTGTGACTTATATTTTTCTGGATAGAATTCATCTCATGAGATGAGGTCAGTCACAAGTTTTATTTTCAATAACTGGCGCCTACGCACAACACGTGAACAATTTAACACTAACTGCAGACGAGACGACAGATTGTATACTATTATTATGCATATAACATATACGTATTATATTATATATTAGGTAATAATAATTACCGTTGGTACATATATAGACAGAGCTAGTGTGTATACGCGACGGAAATATCCAATCACCGTTTGTCGGTCGGACAATTACCGACGGAAATCGATTATACAGTAATAATAACAATATCGTGCACCTATACACATTTATACATCGTATATAGCGTGTATTATAGGCGGCATACGCGTCTGACAGTGGTGGGCTGTATGGCAACGGGGATACACCCGCGGGACGACACCGCGCGTCCGACTAAAAATCCGATTTTTCTCCTGTCCGACTGTTGTTTTCTTTTCGACTCGTTACAACAGCACTAAGTACACGAGCGAGTGGTTCCCCATTTCGTATACACATATTAATATTATTATGTCCGTGCGTTTGATAATTACAATGTGTCATCGCGGTCGAGTTAATTTCAGCCGAGTGGTTAATGACCGCCGACGCCGCCCCGAAATGGAAAAGTACAATATTTGTTGTTGTTCGCCGCAGTCGCTTCTTCTCGAACCACGCGGCGCCGCAGCAGGTCTTATATACGATCTATCTTTCTGTAATCATTTATCATCACTCGGCCGGGGACGGCCCCTGCAGTGGGTCTCAACCGTGCATCGTCGGCGGTCACACGACTCACACACTGTGTGTGCAACGGCAACAAGTCGTACGCGAAAATAACGAAATTGCCTGTTCTTATAACCATAGTCGGATGACATCAATAATCTTCCGTTCGGCCCCCTTCGCCGGATCGCGAACACAATAAACATCGTTTACCTATATTTCCGTACGGACTACAGTACTTCGTTATAATATTGAAAAAAGGAAACGCCCAGGCCGGCCGGCGGAGTGTGCGCAATATATAACAATAATTGTACAAATATAATATACGAAAGCGTTTTTTCGGTAAACGCACTACACATATAAATATATATAATAATAGGTACGCCCTAAGACACGCGACTCACGAATTTTGTTTCGAAGAGACGGGACGAATCATCTGCTTAAAACATTTTCGAATCGTTCGTATATTATATTGTACCCACGGACAGTGCAATGGATCTTTTATCCAGTCGCGTGTAACACCCGTTTTCCTGCGTTAACATTATGGGAAAACGGGAAAACACTGTGGCCCACCCTGTCACGCCGCATAATACCACAGAAACATATTATTCACCATATAATAGAGGGTATCCAGTACGATAAAACCTATAATGTAAATTCGTACATTCTTACGTGATCGATCTGAGTCGCCCTGGTCGCGGTTAATAATAATAATAACCATTTTAGTTATCTCTGCGATGACGGGAGCACCCGCGCTCAAGATATATCGTCTGCGTGAGTATTTTAAGTAATAGGTATACATACGTATGTTATATTATGTAATGTGTATATAAATAATACACGTATCGTACAAGACTAATATTGTTTTTGTTTAATGATTCAGGTGTCTGGATGAAAAGGACATTTTGAGGCCTCCTGAAGCGAAACAAATCATCGACCTGTGTATAATGTGTCGGTGTGTGTGTGCGTATAATACGTACACACACGCGCAAGCATATACATCGTTAACGTTTAATTATTGCACTGGCGCCTTTATGTTTTCCCAAATTCATCCGTCCCACACAAGGCGGCAGCGGCGTCGGCTCTCGACGTATTTGTTTTGCACCGGTTCATGTATTATATACCTTCGTCGCCTGTGTTATAGGTATGTAATGCGCCAGCGCTGTTTGCCGGGGGATGTCAATCCGCGCCATCGCCGCTGCACCGTGTGCTCCGAAGAGTTCAATATCACAAGTCCATCAATCAAACTTCGAAACAATTATAACGCTCGTAGAACAATTGATTACGTTATGATTTATGATTACTCTTGCGGCTAATGAACATTCCGATTGTGTTTCTATTCTATACCTTATATACACACGACATATTATACAGATATTATATCGCGTATACCTGTGTATATATTTCTGAATAATATTTCCGGAACAGATAAAAAAAACGGTCGATCGTAAATAAATGTTGGGTATTGTTATGCAATTGTTATTATACGTATTATTATTTATCATTAATTATCTAAAATTCGGTAGAGGACATAAAATAACATTTTAGAAAAGGAGACGACGATGTAAATGTCTAATTATTTATTGAGGGGAAAATGTCATTTTTTAACTAGCGAATAAACCAAACATATTAATCGTGTGCATACGACAAATGATTTGGTCGTCAAAGCCGCGAGGCATTCAACCTCAGTGGCCTCCAATCATGACTATAAGATATTTATAATAGTAATATTAATAATAATAATAATAATAATAATAAGAGAGATGGTTAAGAAAAAAAAACTCATATGAACCTATTGTTTGTTTTTCGAACATTAGACAATGGATACACCGTTCTTCGGGAATATAACAATTTTCATAGGTATAGTATACACATGTACACATGAAAAATACATATATCTACAAGAATTTTAATAGAAATTATTTTGGGCGCTCCCGATTTCCATTGTACAGCAACGATGCGGCCGTATACATTTAGGTATTTGTATTTTACTCTTTTTATATTATTATTATTTTTTTTTTGTGAGTTAATCCGATTCTTTTGTCCTTGGTCACACAAAAAGTCAATAATATGATTGGGTTCTACTACAACTACATCCATACTTACTATCCCCGACTCTATAGAATTACATACATTTTGATTGTGTGTGTGTTTGTTTACAAAGCGACGTCCGATACGCATGTACCACGAATTTGTGCCGTTTCCAATACGTGAAGCAATATATAAACCAATGACAGCAGGTGCTTGTGAATAAAACGAGAGAACGAGAGTGAGTGAGAGACAACAAAAATGTTTCTCTCTGGCACACGCACTACAGATGTGTCCACATGTTTTGATTGTTGTTCATCGGAAATCGATGCCGCCGCAGTATATATTATAATATACGGTTGTCAGCTACATGATATTATGTATATTATTATACTATTATAATGCATAATACACGCCAAGGTACGCCTCCCATGAAAAAGCAATGTCGTTAACGATAAAGTAGAGTACCTTCCCTTATAACTGTAACTGAGAAAAGTCGATTCGAGGGGAGACGTACTTTATAACTTGAACCGACCAATTTTGATTCAGTTAATTTCACCAAACTGATTGCCAAAACACCCGATTTAATGATTTTTAGGATCTCTAAATTGCATGGCACGATATAAACAACATTATGTACCTATGTTACAACCCCTGGTTCGAAACACTGATACACTGTAATTGCTGTGGTCGTCGATAGCTGTGTATAGAATCTCGTTGTCATCAATATTTATAAATATATATTTAAATGGTATGTCACATTGTATAACCTGGCATGAAAATTTGGTAGCTGACACGGAGGCGTATAATATAATTCAAACAGATATAACCAGTTTAATTCTAGGGTTCTGCGTTACGAATGTATCATTCGATAATCGTTCGCAATCCAACTAATTTTACTAGGTATTAGGTATGTTAAATACGAATTTATGAATTATACCGTATTATTGTGGTTTCCGAAGCGGTAACCACGTGATTCTTGATTGTGATAATAATATGCAATTATTGTAATGCGCGCTGAATAATCATTGTAGGTAGGTACAGGTAAAATATCGCGAGCTCGACATCTTACAAAATCCACTGTAGCGGGAGTAGCCCTCCGCTGTAATAACAACACGGATAAAGCCCCGGACCGGTTGATATATTGTTCTGTATCCTCGACGAAACGATACGAAATGATGTAGCTGAGATAGTGTGTTGCGTGTCCTCGTAGCTACAATTAAAGCCGCCACGCGAATCGGTGTGACGAAATCGTTTTCGTCGATACGGCGGCAACGCAGCTGAACGTCAACCGACGATCGCGTTTAGCGCGCGTGCTCAACATAAATTACGTTTGGTTTTATTATGTAAGGTACAATGTTATATTGTTAAAATTGTCTTAACGGAACCAACGCAAAAAATCATACAATTTACGATCGTTATTTTTTCCAAGTGGGACTGTGCAGTCTAAATATTTATTTATGGAAACGGGTCACGACGAGCTGACGAAGAGGACGCTATAGAGAATAGCCTATTATATATTTCCTACACGATAACAATAATTAAGAATATAAAATACGAAACTGCTATATTATATACGAATACAAACGATATAATTTGCAACGGTCTGTATTACGAGTAGGTACATATTATAATGTACGCATATGGACAATAATATAATATTATTGTTATTATTTCATATTATTGTATTTAGTCGTACTGCAGAATGCATCACGCTATGTTTCTTTTATTTTATATACCCCCATACGTACTCCCAGCCTGTGCGAGAACGTTAATTTAATGATACGTTACGAAGAGATTGAATAGAAAAATAATTTTAAAAATCGCGCTGTGAGTTTAATACTAGTTGAAAAAATAATAATATACATGTACACCTCATATATCATATACATATATACGATAATATAAATGACATTACTGTGCACACCACGCAATTATCATCCGTCGTTTCGTAAATATACATATATATATATATATATATATAATATTATATATATACACGTATTTTACGTGTATAATATAATATTTATTGTATTATATGTTTGTAGTGATCATTATACATATTATATAGTTACTACATTCACAATGGATATTTTACCGTATTACGTCAATTACGTGTGTACGGGAACAGGTGGAAGAACGCCGCCGGCGGGCGCGTACGCGTGCTAGCGCCCGAGACGAAAAGTCGATTTGCAGCGTCACAAGTTCGCTGCTGTAATATATTACCACGCAGACGTGAAGAAATCAAACCAATTTTCGAATAAAAAGAATCGTCACTCCTTTCATTTGTCCTCGTGGTGTAAAAATAGTTCTTTTTTTTTCATAAAAAGCGTTTATTGAATTTTGTACAATCAATACTTTAATACAACAAATAAAATTGATAAAAATAATAAAAACACTGTGATATTACTTGTAGAAAGATTGATAGCAGCAATTTAGAGAGGTGACGGTAATCTTATAAGTTTGTTCGAAAACATATATCAAATAAATCGCGTTTTGTTTTCAGTAAAGTATATATTTCAATAAAAAAATTTACGGACAGTTTTAACATTTTCATCTCTATCATAGGTATTATAGTACGTAGGTATGTAAAAAATATGATGCGATATTTGTTTTCCTGGCTGTGGGAATGGCTTAATTCTGCATTTTACGGTGGTAGAAAAAGTGTAAATACACAAACCTAGATATAGCGCAACGAACGACAATAAATAATTGTATATGAAATGTAATTCAAACGTGTTTTCAGCGGGAAACGCGTTACACATTTTTGACGACTCCGGTGTAACGCACACGTGATGCATAAATCATTATACTCGGATCATGACTAAATAATGTTGGTACATTTATATAGAGCATCGCCTGAATCTGTGAGTCAGATAGTGAACGGATAAAAGGTGAAAAAAATATATGGTGGCCAAAAAAATCGCATAAATTATAATGTAATATATAATAAGAACAACACACGCGTGACGAGTATTTTATATTATGTACTATGTTTATTTGGAAAAATAAATAATTATAATTATACGAGTCCCGTATAATATAAGATATGTGTGTGGTGAGTGAGTATTATTGTATAGGTAAGTATTTAGTTGAATATTGAGCTCGAGTGCACACGATTCGCATTGATCAGTGGCGTCGTTCTGACCCGTTTATGAATGCAGTATAAAACCTCCGTTTTCAGATATTTAATAATTACAAATAAAATTATAAATATTCTATATCATTAATATTATATTAACCGTATTTATGCAGCATATATTATTCATCGATAGTAAATAGATTAAATTATAATATAACGCGTCTGCAGGTATATACACATTTATTCAGGTTTACTCGACGATTCGTTAAACGTACAATAAAAAAACATGGCAATTACATGTTTCCTAAGATTATATTATTAGTAGATAGATGCAACAAATAAAAAATGTATGAAGCGCAAAAAATTCTTGAAGGACGATAATCACGAACGTCGTTCCATCAATGTCTTTACACAAGATAATATATACCTAAAATAAACGCGCCATTTTCATCACACTTCGGTAAACCATACATCGCGTACTTTATACGCTTAATATGTTATATATAGGTTCATATTATACGTATATTAAGTATTTACTCATTCGAAATATATATATCTATAATATATGCATTTTACGAGGCCGGTACGGATGTGAAATGTTATTATAACGAGTTCTAAATAGTCCGCCTCGTAACGCCGCCCGAAAACATTCGCTTTCCGTAATAAAACATAATATGTACCTATTACACTCGTAATACACCTAAAACAGTTGACCATTTGACAGTTTATTTTTTATTTTTACAATATCCGACGTAGATTGCGATATCGACCTTGGCGGCCGCGTACTTATTAGATAAATACGTCTGTTTTTATTATTATTATTATTATTATTATTATTATTATTATTAATTTATATGCATATAAAGTTGAATTTTATAGTATGAATAATTATTGTTATTAATGCCACACGACATAACAGTCATCATGAAATTTGGACCCGCGCAGTGCCAATACAACATTTATATATTTCAACGCGAAACCAGTGGAGTGTAAGTATTCTAAATACTTGAAACGTGCATAAAAACGATTATATTTTTACACGGTGCGAAATATTGCGATACCGCGAGTCGTATTAATTTATTTAATTTATGTGTATATAATATTATAATAATAATAATTTTAAAATCTTATTTGACCCTTTACACTCTCCACATGACTAACACGACATAAATATAATATTATATTATATACGATATTTCTATACTGACATGATGACCTATCATAAATGGAGAAGATGCCCGAGAACAACATAAGTATATTATATTGTAAACTCGGTATGAAAATCAAACAATCAATCTCTGCAGTTTTACATGGCTACATACGTAAATCAAGAAACGGACATTTTCGTGTAAAATACTTGAAGGTAGTCTATAATAACCGTAATAATTATGATGATAATAATAACACATGAATCGGCAACGAGCTGTAATTTCTGTTCGAACGATATTGCCATGATATACCAATATATCATATGGTATATACGATACCATATTTGGCCTTTAAGTTTTTAAGATCAAAATCGTCTCAACGCATTGTCATTAATTTTTGTCAAATAAAAAGTTTTCATTCATTCACTACGAATATATGATTTTTATTTCTTATACATTCCTGAAACTTTGAAGATTTTCATTTTCGGTACACTGCGGAACGAAAAAAGAGTTCAAAAATTCACATGACAAATAAGAAGTTACATTATTAAATCATTTATCTTTTCCGCCAAATTCATTCTCAGTTAAAATTTTCATATACGATTAACTACATTTACTTTATAAAGGAGTAATCGTGTTCCTCATAAACTTATATGTAATAGGAATTCACGACTCCCTTAATATAGCAATACCTTCTATTGGAGAAGATAGTATAAATAACATATTAGGTTAACTCTCCTTCTTATTGTTACTTCTTTTTATTTTTATTACAATACACGCACAGTATATAGTATATTCAAATATGCAATATTATACATAATATATCTATAAATAAATATTTACATTATATTAATATATTGTAGTGGACGAGTAATATTTGTTGCGCCACGTTTAAAATCGACCAAAATATTTTAAAACCGTTTTCTCAACCGTCTCTCTTTGCTCTGCAGCACAATACACACGCACTATATAAAATCGTGTGTGTATATATATCACACGCGTGTATTCTACGCATATATAATAATATACGTCTCTGTATTATAATAAACACGATAATAATAACGTGAAGACTCGTGTCGACGTTCGAATATTTACCAAAAGATGATCCGTGCGACGCGGACACAATATATCGCATGTTCAGTGTTTATTCAATATCATATACATATAGAAAAGAGCACGTAATGTTATGTATATATAAGGCAAATAACACAATACGAGAAAAGAAAATAAGAACGAATTCTTTATAAACAGATATGATATATACACATAATCGAACGACAGAGCAATACGCATATTATTATATTATATATATATATATACATTTATTTGTGTGTGGACATAGACGAAGACTGGATGCGGCTATTATCCCGCGGCGTTAATTTGGAAAACGTCAGCTAAGTAATTGTTGTCTGCAGTGCGCGAGCGGGTGGGCAGATCGGTGCGGGTGTGTTGTACACCTATAGAAGATATTTTATACGTATTATAATATGTGTATATGTGTATGTGTGTGTATGTGTAGCTGCTGCAACGGGCGTAATACGCGATTGCCTTTCGAAGACGACGAAAATCGGTCTGCCTGGCATTACGTGCGTCCTTTTGACGAACACGCATGACGAATGATAACAAATAGACACGGACTCGCGGCTGTAACAATATTTATTTTTTTAAATTACCCGAGAGCCCGTCGTCGAGACACAGCGTATCCGAAAAGTAATTTTGAACGACTAGTTGTTGGTTTTTTTCGGTTCCTTTTTTCATTTTTTTTTTTCAACCATTCTTCTTCCACGACGCGTCTCTTTGCATTCGATTCTCGTCATCTCTCTTTCTCTCTTTTCCTAGAGCATGCACGCGCGCCGTCTACGACGTGTTTGGTTTGGTTTGATTTGTTTTGTTTTTTTCTCTGTGTTTTCAAACACGCTCATTGACGTATTGATAAATCATTATTATTCTCGTTGTTTGTAGACCCATCGTCATATAACATAATAACTAATAACACATAGGTACACACACAAATGCAACAAGGACACACACCAAACCAAACCGATGTATTCCATTACCAGTACCTATAGGTATTATTATTATTGTTGTATACACAGTAACGCGGCCAGGATCCTCTTCAGATTCCCCATAACTAATTGGTCCGACGCACTAATGTGTTTCGGCGGGGGCCCCATCACGTCCTCCGCGTTAGTAGGTATATTATAGACATTATTTATTTGTTTATTATCATTATTATTTATATATATATAATATTTTATTAATAACACAACGATTGTTCAGGAGTAGCGTTTCGAATCCGCTGAGAAATGTAATGTGTATTTTGTGTTCGACCTCATGTAAGTGTGTGTGTGTGTATAACAATATTATACAACACAATAACGATACGACGAATTACATATTATCATATGTAGGTATAATACACTCGTTCAGATATGGCAGAAGTCGAACGCGTGTCTTCCTTCGGACTTACTTACATTTCTTGTGCCACGAGAGAGAAAACGGCCGGCACACACAAAAGACTGAATATGTATTCTTAAGCACATAATCATAGGTTATCGGCCACGACGGTGGGTTTTTTCTTCTCAGACTGCCTAAATCCGACCAAATGACACGCTTGTTGTTGCCGAGATAGTGTGTTGTAGTAGACGTAATCGTGTACCCCCCGGGAGCGCATGTTTTTATAGGGATAATTTCTGTAATAATTTCATTAGCTTAAGATTATATTTTTTACGTTTCGTTGGCATCACGCGATGTCTGTTCAGTGATTCTCCACAAAATACACACATAGATTATAAATTTATACGTTATAACATATTTATCTACGCTATCGACGCTCTTCCTCACCATTTCACATTTATGCAAATAATATACGTACACAATATTATACATGTAAATATAATAATATCATTCGAGAGACACACGTTTACGAAACCCTGGCGAAATATGATTTTTAAATATAGTAAAAAATGCCACATCGAAACGACTGCAGGGAAGATATTTTGGACGCAAAAATCAATCAACCGGTTTTTTTTTTAAATTTTTTTTTCTCAGTCATTATTTCTGAACGACTGTGATTCACGCAGAATACGGCAAGTAGAATATAATAGGTGCTAGTGTTTTTTTTTTTGTTTTCATTAATTTTAACAAACATACGCACGCGACTGAACAAAAAAACCAGATCAATATTTAGTGAAATCAGACCAAAAACAGTACTGCGCGCCATGAACGGTAACAGAAACAGCATTATTATATGAAAAATAACGACTTGGGTGCGCACACACATACGCACGCATACACACAAAAGTGCGCTCGCTGAACCTATGAATATTATAATATGGTATTTGAATAATTGCACGTGCATGTATAGTTGAACTATATACAATCATTATATTAAAATCGGGTTTAGTTTTTTTTCCTTATCTACATAAAAAAAATAAAACAGTCTATGCTCAGATCAAATCGTTTCGGTCCCGATACGACAAACGCCTACCGAATATTCTCATTAGTAAAATATTTTTTCAGATTTATAAAAAACGATAATATAGTAACGTAGGTATATTTAAAATGTTTGGTAACGTCTAATTGTGTTTCTCTTGGCCAACGGTAATAATTAATTATTTAAAATCATTCATTGTTGTTGGGTACTTATAATATGTATATATTATACATAATATTATTATGTTTATGTGCCATATAACGTATCATCGTTTGAGCATACGTGTACGAACAAATTTCGTGGGCCGACGTTAACGCCCGCACAACAAATTCTTGGCCTCAAAAACGACATTCGAATGCGTATAAAATTAACATCGAATGGATTATTTATTATTTATTCTACGTTTAATATTAATAATATTAATAAATGGTTGTCGCGACGCGTATGACGATGGTGATATTATAATTTAATAATTAGAAACCAGTTAACGTTTTTACGTAATATTATAATAAAAAGTTAAGTAGAGGTTTTTAAAATTTATTTTACAATAAAATTATAAAATTGCACCAATCACAAACGACCACCTATATAAATCAGATTTTAAGAAGGCCGTTATTATAATAATAAGACATCATTAATAACTAAACAACGTTAATTTGCGTAAAAAATAAATGTATTATTTATTCATGAATATAATATATCTATATGTAGGTACTAAATAATTAAACTGAAGAGTTTGTATGTTTAAACGCGTTAATTTGGACCTATTTAAATAAAATTTATACTAATATTATTTCAATTTAGACTCGAAGGATTTTTTTAACCAACCCCTATATAGGTTACTATAAAATATCTCCAACATGAACTTAATTTTGGCACATAAAATGGAATATTTTTTTTGTTTATATATATAATATATGATTATTATTGATATATTGGTTACAACTTAATTTCAAAAAAAATGTATGGACTAGCCGAACTACCATAATAATTTGTTTATGATTTTTTTTTAAATAAATTTAAATAATATTTAATGTATTGTGTGTTATTTTGATGAACAACAAAAAGAGTAATATCTTGATTTTTTATAATGTGTTTAACTTATAGATAAGATATCTGAAAATTATAGAGATTAATTTAAACCATGTTCGAAAATATACCCATCACGATCGAATTAGTTCACAAAGCCAGGTATACTGATACCGATTTGACCATTCACTTAGGTACACTAAAACCAAAATACACCGATATAACGCCGTTTATACCGTTTTAATTTTTCTCAGGTGAAGTTGGGTTGTATACAGCTATCAACTAATATATTATAATAAATAATAAATGCATGAAAAATAATTTTTATTTTATAACTATTTCGTTTTCGGCACACGCACACGCGTATCTGTATATATTCAAAATTTATACACGGTCAAATCAGAAATACTTGTTATAAAAATTGTTGAGATTTCATTTAATAATCGTATAGAATCTCAACCATCATTTCGTGTAACACGAATTTCTTTCTGATCATAACCCGGTGTGTAACGCCTGTATCTATATAACATAATCATGTACATTTGCATATATTATAAACCATTACACATATACACAGGCCATGTGTAGAAACTGAGGTAAACGTTATCCAAATTTAATTACGTATATAATAATATACCTACTGTGTTGCCTACGATCGCAGAAGTGCGTGCGTTTTAACTGTTTACCATGAAATACTTCCGATCAGCTATACGTGATCGGATATTGCGGTGAAATTTCGAGAAAAAAAATAATCTGGAAAGCAACGTGATGTCGTCTTATTATAGTAAGTATTAGTATATACCTACAGCGAATCAGATATTTTGTTTGATTTTTGATACGTTTTCAATTATATATTATATTATTATTAACGTAAAATAGTATAAGTATAATAAGCGTATACCTACGTATAGGTATAAAATAAAATGTTGACGTTTTTTAGATTTGGGCAAATTTGTGAAATTGGTTATGCGTTTGGAAAAATTGGTATAATATGAGTTTGGGCAAGAATTTTTAATGAGGTATAATATTTATTTAACAACTGTGCATGAAATTTTACATAATGCATGTTTTCTTTTCATATGAACAAAGCTATAGGTACTGTCTGTGAATACCATAAGTACTAATGAATAAACAAATAATATGTTGACCAAGTATTAGACATAGATACATCACAAATTTAAAAAAAAATCATAAATTTAATTTTCTATTTTAAATAAAACATTCTAATAAAGAAATTTCTGCTGTTATATTGGACTTATTTTTGTTTATTTTTAATGAATTCAATGTCATTTATTGAAACTATTTAAAGGTTTAAATATTTCGCACTCACTTTACATTAAGGTGGTATTAAATCTATTGTTTAATATTCGCCCAAACAGCATACTTTACACATCTCGCCCAAACACACTGCAATTTTTATGAGCGTGAAAAAGCAATTAGCCCAAACTCATTACGGCCATAATAAATATACAATACAATATAAAGTACGTGTATGCAAACATATAATTTGTCAATAGGTATAGGCCTAGAACAAAGACGGACAACCATGATCTATAAAAATAATATATAATAAAACGATTGTGATAAAAATACAAATATTGAAAATCGTGCGGGACGACCGTTTTACTAGGACAATTCGCTTTCTACGCGCACGTGTACGCGATTAAAAATTATTATGTGTGTTGTGTAAAAATACTAGTCCCAATCGTAAAATTTCGAACACACGGCAATGAACCTATATACGTATTTTCAATCCATGAAAATACTATTTTATATGTGCGAGGAATATTGTTATAAGAATTGATTAGATTTTAAAATACCTTCGTGTCGAAAACAGTGTACCGCTAAACGTAATCTACATTATAGTATCTATCCGTCCAGTCGTCGTATGTTTTTAAACATCAATTATTATTATATAAGTCATGAAAAATTACGCAGTTAACAAATCACGCTATTACCGATAAGCAACGGCTTTCCTTCGAGTGTTAGCACTATACATTCAATTAAATCGAGTAACACGTCTTGTGATGGAGTTTTAGACAGAGTGTAGGTACATACAATATAGTATATTATATACACGTACATAATAGTTATCGTTAATTCTCTCCCTTATATTTTACTCTATGTCTTCGCGACGGGGTTGTGGATTGTCGATTTTTCGTCGACGCGTATTTCGCGCTCTATATACAATGATATCTATTGCGATAAACAGCGGAGCTATTTCGAGTTTTCCCAGTACGGACGTCGATCGGGATGATATTATTATATCGCATAAACATTATTACGGTATCGAACCAGCCGCTTGTCCAGCCAACTGTGCCCGACCGCAACGACAAAACAATACGATCGATGGACACCGGGTGCGATGGAATCGTATCGTACGATATTATTGCAATCGTTATAATATACGCGTAATTATAGTGCGTCTCGTACGAAGTTTTCTCGCGGGAGCCGTTAACACCCGTCCGTCGCCACCATCGGTAAATTATTATCATTCGCTGAATATATTGCTATATAATATGCATATACCGCGACGTATACACAAAATATGTACTTGGCACGCGTACACTTCAGAGTATATAGTATGGCCTGGATAATACGAACATTTGTACAAGCAATAATCACGTACACGTGGTGTAGTAATAATAATATTATGTATATAATCTCGAGACCCGAACAACCTTTGCAGCGGGTGTATACCAGCTGCGTGAGAATTCAATTTTTTAGTCCGTTTGGATGGTAGGGGTGGGAAGAAAACGCATTTGCTGATAGTATGTTTTAAGTATACATAGCTCAGTACACGTGATATACGCTGCACCGAGTTAGGTAATGAGATAAACATAGTTTATTGTGTTACTTTTACAATTAATATTTTCAAGTGGTTTCTAAAATTATATTACTAAGTTAAATTTACGTTTAATATAAACACAATTGAATATTTTTTTATATTAAAGATGTTAAAATGAGTTATTAAGCCACTCAACAAAGTTTAATAATTCAACTTGGGACGCAATTCGTGCACACCGATATCATGGTGATCTTAGAGTTATCACAAGTATGTATAACCGTGATGTTTATTATAATATACATAATATATGATTAGTGTAAATGCGTAAAAAAATATTGTATTGAGTTCTATTCGTGTAAACGGGACGTATCACAACATATTATATATAAATAAAGGAACGTAACAGATACACAGCCTACACACGTCACACACACACACAAGTATTTAGATATAAATATATATATATATATATACGTAATATCGAGGTTAATAGAGAAAAATCATCAGGTGGTAAAACAGTGTATATGTTTCTACACTCGCGTTAGCCTGGCGTCATATTATTATTGTCATCGCGTGAAAAATTCTTCACCGCCGTGCGCACATGCATAAAAAGTGTGTACCTATATCTCGAATATCTCGATATATAAATGTATAGGAATACAGGCTATTGGCTTGAGGTTTCTGAGACGAGTCCCCGGACCCATTGTTCTGACGAAGGAATCAAAGATATAATAATTCTCGTACGGATTACTATTATAATTATTATGTTACGTGTGTGAGTATATATATTTATATATTGCATTGTATATGACTCGACAAATTTATAGATCTGAGAAGTAAACAACAAATGCGTATGTTATACTCCGGGTCGATAGATTTGTGTTAGTCTACAATAATAATATTATATTTTATCGATACGTATATATAGTGGTACATTTAATCGCGATGTTAGGTAGGTATCTCAAAAAAAAAAAAAATAAATAAACGATCCCGAAATGGATGTAGTTACGTAAGATTCGTATTGTCTTATAAAATAATATAACAATTGATATATTATAATATTCGGTATCTACATTAATTCGTTATACGTTATAACTGTGACCCCCCCCCTCTCGGTGCAGTGGTGATGTAGTTCGCGCGTACTACGAGATCGTAATATGTATGTAGGGAGTACCAAATACCAATACGCAACCTAATCTAACAAGCTCATCGATGTCCGCGTTTTTTGTCAAGGAAAATAGTTAAGTACACACAATAATAATAATATTATTATCGGTCTACAAATACTCGTTTAATTTAATTATATGACGACTGTAGCCTATGTATAATATTATATTAGGAAATAGGAAGTATCTAATGGCTAATAACAGCGAAATAATGGCGTACATTAATTTTTATTTTTTTTAATCTGCGTCTTAATAGGTGTGCAACGTACCGAAAATAAAATATTAATAATAATAGTACAAACATAATCGAAAACCGATTTCATTACGTCTCTGTCGGTCCGTACCCGACGTTTAAACAATGTTATTATATAATATGTTCAAACAGATGTTAGCAAAAGATAATATTCATAATAACGTAGAAAATTTTTTTTTGCTGTTTTTTACGCGCTCGAACATTAATTTATTTTATTCGGATGACCACCACCAACGGGTGGCGTCTATAATGACACGAGAAAGTAGTCGAGAGTAACGGACGGATGCAGCCAGTGCCGTACGATGCATTTGTGTATGCCGCGCGCCACAAGACGACAACGTCAACGACAACTACAGAAACAATAATAATTATCATTTTTCAGTAAGCACGTACAATTATCTTCCCAAGCCGTGTATATATTAAAATATTTACGGCGGATGAGGCAGAGACGTTCGCGCGTATAATTCGTTCATATATGCGTGTATATTTTTTTTCAGTCGAATCTAGTTTAATTAGCGTATGGACTAATTAACGTTTCTCTTATAATGTCTATTAAAATAAAACGGAATGAAAAAACATAAAACTCGTGTTTTTATTATTATTATGATTGCTGGTCGCGTCCGACATATAACAATATTATTATAACGTTTCCTCGGCGCATTCGTATGGGAATCGTATATTATATGTATATATTAAAACTCGCAATTAAATTTATAATATACGCACACGCACGTTTTATATGTTTCTCTCGGACGATTCACCGCCCGCCGATGTCATTACAATAGAAAACGAATAGCAATAATAATAACGTTGGTATATAATATATTATACATATGTAAGTATAATACCTAGACACATTGTTGTTATTCGAGCAAACGATTTTTTTTATTTTTTTTTTTTTTTTACTATTATTATTTTTTAATTACGATTACTATTTATGTACGTGCACACACACTCACGGGTGCGCGCGTACACACGCACACACGTCGTTACATACCGTAATTAAACAACGACTTGGACTCGCTACACGACGACGCGGTCTGTGAACTTGATATCTCTTTCTGCAAATATACTTCTATGTATTATAATGTATACTACATACTTAGTAGTATACTACTCTCGTATAATATACATACCTACCTACCTATATATTACAACTATTGTGTGTAAATATTACTTTAATGGTGAACGGTATTTTTGCAACATTATAAAAGTACCAATTTTTGACATCAGGTTATCGTATTTTTGTAAATTATAATTATGTTTGTATCATCCGAGAAATATTAAAAAAGTTTTGTACAAGACGTACACATAAATGAAAAATATTGGTTAAAACGCATAGTTTATACTGCAAGATAATTATTTTAATTTAAATCGGTCAATTTCTCTACAAATAACTCAGCGTTTCTATTGACAATAGTGTAGACCGAACAAAAATTGAAATTGCTTGTATGTTTATAGTAATTATTACTCAATTCGAAAATTAAAAATTAATGCGACTCAAGGGAGTTAATAGTTTTGGAGCATAAAATATATAAAAAGACTATAAAGAAACTTAATCGTAAGAATATTTTTTATTAGGCCATCTGTCACAGTCGCAGAGCTGAGCAATAAACTTAATTGATAAAATAAATAAAAAATAGCATAAACATAGTAAAGTGAAGAAGTCTCCAACTAGAAGCAATTTATCATGAAGTATTAGCTGAATGCATAATTAATAATAATCTAGATACATTTTTTTCTTAGTTAGGTGAAGTTAGGCATAAGCAGATTATGACACATCAACATCATTGTTTTTTTAACCTGCTCGGGATTCCACAGAATAGTTGCGAATGAGAGTTGAGTGATAAGAAAGGTGAAATAGCCAGTTAATTGATTAGTGAAACATAAAATGGAACTTTGCTAATACATTAACAGTAATAAGTAATTGTTAACTCTAAGTAAAAAGTGGTGCTTTTGAGATAATATGTAAGATTAAAGATTAGAATATTTGGATGCAGTTACAGATAAAAATAATTAAGTTCAAAAAATAACTATATGTTTACAAATATTTCAACAGCTAAGAAATCGTTTTTCAGTATACAACACAAAAATGAAAAGACATAAATTCAATCAGGTTTACCGCAGTTATATATGCTTGTGAAAAAATCTATCTTTATGTTTTACAATGTTTGCAACTAAATTTTATCTGTATTAGAATTTTTATATTATTATAATTAAAATATATATTATTTGACTATTTACTATTATTATTATAATCTACAAGCATGTCCACATCGAACAAAATCGTCTAAAGAGCATTAAATTTCACGGATCGCTAGCTAAACGTTTTTATGCATAAAATATAATTCATCATCATTCATCACTTATCTAAATACTGAGGCAGTGTAATTAATAACATCGTTCAGAAACTTTTATTCAAACTAGTAGATAGATAGTATATTATACCAAAAATATTAATATTGTAAATCGATTTTTAATATATCGTTTTAGAAATCTTAGAAGTGTAAATTAGATTGTTTTAGAATTAATTTCAATATAATTAATAATAAAAAGTATATATTAGGTATATATATAGATACAAGTCATATCCGGCCACTAATTAGTACCTAGCTTCTACCGCCATCAAGGTTCCTTAACACTATAGAGTAAGATGTATAGGTATATTTTATTTAAGTACAAATAATATATTTATATACATATAATACACAGGTATACAGATAATACAAATATAGGGCCCAAATAAAATTTGTGTAAGTCATATCAAAGATATATTTTAATTAGTTAAAAGCAATTTTCAAATTTTGCAACTTAATCATTCTATGTGTTATTTTTTATACTATTAATGCATACTTATCGGCACACTACCGAAAATATATTGCACCAAACGGTTTAATATAGTATGTTAAACGATAGACAATGATAAAAATAACAAATTTAAAAAACTTTCTCTATTGTTATTTACTTAAAAATATATTAATAATTGTGTTGATATAATAATATTATAATATACTGTTGCACAACGTCACAACATGAAAAAATATTTAACTATAAATAGTTGATAGTTTATTATATTTATAGGTATATAATGTATAATATTATATAGACGATGCATAAGCGGCTGTGCATGCCCCTCCGTTAAACAACCATGATGTTATATTACATTCACACTATCGGGACAATCAATAATCGCTTAAAATTATTAAAAAAGAAAAAAAAATAGGATTTTCTAAGTTTAAAAAGGGACGTCGAAATCTATAAGCTCATACGAATATATTGAATATATTAATATATTATTATATTGGGGTAGCGATGACACAACAGAATAAAAATAAAAATTACGTAATAAATTATATACTATAATGATTTTTAGGAAAATAACGGTAAAAAAATCAGAATCATCAAAATGCTCGTATACATTATATATATATATAATACACAAAACTATATTATATTAAGTACTATAACAACGTATACTGCGCAGCTGTTTTTTAATATTATCTGTGTATTTTTTTCTTTATTATTTTGCAACACACTACACAGCAATATAATGTATATAATATTCCGCCCCGTGCACATCCCGATCATCATTCGTCGTGTGTGAACCACTCCCTCGGGCCACGTGATTTTTAGGCATACAACTGTCATATTATACTTATATATTTTTACTAAGGATAAATATGTATGTATAATGTATAAGTATATACATAGGTTTTGGTATATACCGCACGCGTGTTATAGTATATAGTATAATATAGTGCGTATAGGTATCTACGTTAATAATACAAACGGGACAGTATCTATAGAACTTAATCTAGTAAAAATATAAAAAATATTGCAATAGTATTCAAGTCATATTTAAAAGATATGTGATATATGCCATTATAAGTACCTATGACTATAGTTAAACATAGCAATAATTATAAATTATAACTGCATGCTGGTAGGGATTTTGGAATTTAAGTGTCCTCGAAGGTGTAAAAGATATCGGAACACACGCATTAGATAAGTTTAACCGGAAAAATCAAAACAACGTTCATATACCAAATAACATCAGCATCAATGTTATGAAAACATTCATTAACCATACGTAATCTTCCCTTATTTTGGTACAGATTAGATGAAAAATAAAAGTTAAAAAGTGTTTCCAAAGGCAATTGAATATTATTATTTCTACTAAACTTTTCACTTCAATCACATGTTAAGTAAAAAAACGATTTTGGTAAAAAAAATAATCGGGGCCCGGTGCAAACGGCGCTCTTAAACCCGTCCATCAAATTCGCGACCGCCAAAATTATATATATATATGTTTATGATATACAATTTATACTGTACACGGTACAACAACGCATGCGACTGTATTCCCCCGTCGGTTCGTATACTCTAGGTACCTAGAGGTACCTATATATTGCACACACACACACATACATAAATATATATATATATTATATATGTATACATATAGACGTCATGTTGATATTGTTTCCGAATATATACGAGTGCTCGTGATGCTTGTAACTGGGTTACGAGGGCGCGGGGGATAAAAACGCTCGTCGGCGGCAGATCGATTTCCACGCGACCCCTCTCACATCTTATACAATAATATATGTTTATAACCCGACCACGCGTATAAGATTATACATATACATAAATGTGTGTGTGTGCGCGCGCGATGCACCGCTGAGAGGATGACACCCCTTCACGATATCTATATATATATATATGTATACGTAGCGGACCCGTGTACACTGCCGAAAAAAGAAGAGCACGCATTATTATTTATAAATAATAATAATAATATATTGTGTTCCACCATTTGTGTATACGAGTGCGTGTGTGTGTGTGTGTGTGTGTGTGTGTCTCTCTCTCTAAATTCGCATTGTTCCGCGGCCAGTCAGACGAGAAATACACATTTTGTTTTTTACGTTCCAACTGTATGTTCGACGCGTCCTCGTCGCTACTGTCTGTTTTTTTCAATTCGCTCGCGCGCCCGTATTTATGTGCGCGCACATCAAACGCGTATAATATAATATGGTTTTTTTTTTTTTCAAAAGGTTTTTCGAACATGGCGTCCGATTTTTGTCTCCGCACACTCACACTCGTACAATGGACACAGTAATCCGCTTTTGTGCGGTACATAATATATAGAGGCGGAGACATTTTGGGGGGCAAAAGAGGGGGACAACACCACGTTAGATACGTATATTGTATTGTATATCGCGACGAGTTTATTGTATATCACTGCAGCACCCGCCTGTGACAAACATTATGTATGAATATAATTGTGTAAGTACCTTCACAATACATTGCCATGATATTTTATTCGATTTCCGATGAGCGTTTGTCGGCCATTTTATAGTTCATGCATAAATGCATATATCTAGCAGTCACTAGCAACAAGACTCATAAATGATCTAATGGGTATATGTATTTTTTGAAACATTATTGACTATTTTTAGCGGGCTGTAAGCATAAAGGCTACGTAGAACAGAACGAGTGAAATAAAATTATATTCCGACACTACAGTATACACATTAAATTGGATGCGCATCTCTTGTGATTTACGTAAAAAAAAATGGCGTTCATAACCCGGTAAAAACGATGAATTTTTTTAAAAGGCTTATAGTCATCCGCATCTTTAGCCATCATGGAGTATTAACGTTTAAATAATCGGATTGTACAAGACATGACGTACAGCTGTATACCAAGTTTAATTTAACCCTTTTTGCGACCGCCCGCCTCCACCGAAGGGAACGGATATTCGTTAACGAGTTGCGCGTTTGTTACTGTAAATATGATGTACATGTACTTACTATTATACTATATACGTTGTATAAAACGAACAAAAAATAAACGGAATAATCAAATCGTCTTTGGGGACTTAATCGATTTGCGACTACTCAAATCCCTAGCGCAACATATAACATAATAAATTATATAGCTGCTGTCCGAAATAATTACTTCAATCATCTTTTGGTATGACACGGACCTTGACAACTCGAAATAAAAACAATTCCTTCAAACTGTCACATTGTACTTCGTAAATAAGATTATATAATTTCTATTCATTCCCATTAACTTGAAACTATTTTTGCAAAAATTGCAATTGCAACGTTTATAGTACCAAACCTCGCGCTATAGTAATAATAAACCTAATGTATTAAATTATTAAAGAATTTAAAAATAATGCATTAGGTACCTTTGGAAATAGAGATAACAACATTTGGATAATATTTTGACGTATACACATTATATACATTAACACGTACGTATAGATATTAAAAACTAGTTATATTCTGAATACTTTACCTATATTATATTACAATATACTTACATAATTTATTTATAAATCACGTGCATGACGCGCACACGTGAATATTTATATATTTTATATATTTCGTATTTGTGTAGGTGAATATTATCTACGTTACATGAGCAATGTAGTGAAAACTGTTTATAGAGCGATTGAAAAATTACATTCGATTATTACGTGTTACTGCTGTCAACCGAGCAAAATATAATTCGCTTCTCAAAATATTATGTACTATGTACCTACGTGAGTTTCCTATTGTAAATATCTATGAGAAAAACAGGATGTTTCACAGTCATGGTATACATTATAATAAACCACGAGCACATTTCTAAAACCGATAAATTATATGAAGTGTTTTGAAATTTATATTTGTCAACGAAAAAATAATAATAATATAATGTTATAATCTTGTAGATATATTATTATTATAGAATATAATAAAATATAAAACGATAATACAGGCGTGATCGTTTTCCACGTAACGGTACGTATACAATATTATAATATTATACAAGCAGCTAAGTATAAGCAAATCAATAATATTCTATCCATTTAAACTGTGGATGATGTTGGTTGTGGTGGTGGAGGTACAGTATTTCAGGTATAATTTCCTGCAAACGATTTATAATATTTTATATTATGAGCACCATCAACGTGTGTGTATAATATAATATAATATAAAAGACGCGCACACACGTTATTCCTGTATGGTTTTCGTAAAAAGAAGATATTATTGGAGAGCGGAACAAAATAATTGATATTATACAAGAATATTTTTGAAGACCACGGCGCACAAAAGAACTTTACAATTTTCGATCAACTGCAGTTTCAGTTTCGTGTCGTAAGTTTTGATATTATTAGAGTAAACTGATCTGTATTTTATCAAACTCCGAGATTTAAGAACATCACGTAAATTTAAAAACACTCGTATAAAAACATCGAAACAAAATCAACGCGCATCTATGGAAAAGAATCTTATCTTTAAATTTGATAATAATATATTATGCAGGTCGATATATAAGCTCTAATAATCAAAACTACAGTCAACAATGCACATTGCAATCAGGACTCCCGTGACGAACGCCTAGATTTACCTCGCTGTGTGATGTACGTTTACGAGACGGAGACAACACATCGCAATAATTTAACGTACGACATAATCGACGTGTAGATTTCGTAAAGATTTGATAACAGCACGCATGGTGGAACACCGCACGCGTCTCGCGTAGTTATCGCCGTGCTGTTTTCACTATCGTAAGCCCCGGCGACGGCGGTGAGAAAACTAGCGTGCGACGCGACCCGCGGTGCTTCTCGTACAGCTGCAATCGGACTGGAAATGAAAACGGAGAAAAACCACAGCCGGCGTGACGCTCGCGCCGAGTGCATTCGGAATGGAAATGTGTACAATATATATATACCTACGATGTAATCGCACCGCGCCGCCGCATCAAAGAGACAGACTACTATTACGATTATTATACTACTACTACTACTACTGCTGCTGCTGCTGTTGCTGCTGCTGCCGACTCTTTGACTCTCTCTCTCACTCTCTCTCTCTCTCTCTCTCTTTCTCAATCTCTCTTCCTCTTTCCGTTTCCTATCGGCTTGGCTCCGCGGTCTTCCCGTCTCTCTCTCTCTCGCCGCCATTCATGCTTACACCGAGTCGAATACTATTGCCCGCGTGTACGATTGTATGCGTGCCGTAGTAGTGTATATTCATATATATATATGTCTGTCTGTCTGTCCGTCTGGCCGACCACCTGTTGGCCGCCGCGGTGCACGCCTACGCTAGGGTTTTCCCACCGCCCGACAACATCGCATTGTCTCACTCTCTCACATTTCTCTCTCGCATTCTCCTCTCTCACTCTCTCTTTCTTTTTCTATGTCACTTGTGGTATAACACACAACATACATATATATATTGTGCGTGTGTTGTTTGCTGAACCGCGTTTTCCATTCAATCGCTATGCTCGTTCGCCCGACCATTCACAAACGCACATAACACACGGCGCGCGTTTACCACCCGAATTATATATAATCTATCTTGTGCCGCGGAAATCGCGCGTCATTATTGTCTACGCCCGGTTAGCACCTTCTTATAGAGTCCTATCTGAATAAATATATGTATGCATACAATTGGATACGTGATAAGCCTACGACACAGCCGAAAATACAACCTTTAAAACATACTATAGGTTTGAGGTATTTTGTACGCGGGTATAATTTGCGCGTCGTTGAGAAGGAATGCGTTCTTGGAATCAATTGTGACTTTAATGGGAAAAGGAGGAAGGAACGGATTCCGTTAATTTTCAATCGAATAAGGTCGTGAATATCTTAATTCTAAACTTATGTTTAAGATGATCTTGACTATCACTTATCAGAATAACCATAGTGACAGGGTATTGGTTGTCCACGCGTTTATAAATATGTATTTTAAATATTTATTTATATTGAAGTATTTATTCTCTAATTTAATAAACAAATTTAAAATTAGCTGATATTTACATAAGTATATATATACACTTAAATTTTGTATATTAAATTTATTTTAAATTTTTTTGAAAATTAAAGAATGAATGAGTTCGTTTATGGTATGAGAACAAATTCCGAATTTTGATCAAAAAAATTACCGTAAATAAATAATCAAAATATAAAATTGAATATCAATAACAATAAATAACTATTGAATATTTTTTAACATCAAATATTGTTATATGGATAAACACTAATCGTTTGTACATTATTCTTAAAATTCATATAATAATTGTACATAGGTAAGTATTAAAAACTTTACAAACCTACCTTAATATTATATTATGTTATGACTTAGGTATAACGTATAACGTCTTTATTTTATATACCTACATACGCGTCCTTCTCAAACAATATAGGTACCTAACTATATATTATAGGTACAACAATAACATTAATAATGGTATTATAATAACGTTATTAATGTTATTGTATAATATGTGTACTACCAACGGTAGTAAACTTATGGCATCAGATCGATAAAATGATTCTTTATAAGTATATCTATTATCTTTATATTCTACACGCATATATATATAACAGTGAGTATATGTATACCGTATACCTATATCTATAGCATTAAAGATATGTGCTCTCTCTAAGTGCTGTTTGTAACTTTTTTATTATACTATGTGCCAACGTATTTGATTTTTTCTCTATTATTTGGAATATAGAAACGATTTAATTAATAAAATATAACTATTCACGGGGGAACAATAATTAAAAAATAACAATTAATTAATAAATTGATTACAATTTGACTGATATATAAAATTATTTATATAAATAATATTTTTACGTATTGTACACTGATGACGCGCATTGTTCGTTATTTTATATTTTGTTTCCATCGTTTACAATAATAACTAATTAATAACGGCTGAGCAGACTACACTTGAATGCATTTTATAAAATCCCTCAGATTGGTTTCGAAAACATTAAAATCTAATAAAACCGTGTTCTTGTTTAATTATTAATCCATTGTAATACCTAAATCACATTGTTATATTATACTATGAACCATGGTATTACGCAATACAGGAAGCATAATATTCAAAATTATTTCAGTTTAAAATTGATTATTATATTTATCCGATATTTTTAAAAGTTGAAACGAGAATTAATGAAATATTTGACAATGATATCGATGAAGCAAAAAAATAAAATTTAGAAAAAATATTATTCATTAGATATTTAATTCTAATGCTGATATTTATAATATCTGATTATATAATTTAGTATTTACCTAATTTTATATTTTTCACGGTTATGAAATAAAGAAACGTATAAACAATAAAATATATAATAATAGGCATAAGTAACTATGTATATAGATCATTGTTATTTACAATGTACTGTTGTCGTTTCGCAAGAAATCATTTTTTTATGTTTATTTCATTTTAATTAAATATTAACTGCACGCATACCGCATGTTAGTAGGTACCTATAAAAATAATAAATAAGCCCGCCGGAAATGGTTTACAGTTAATTATTAGATCAATACATCTACACAGGTACCTAATTGTAATAATAATAGAAATATGCGAATCGAAACCAAACGTTTCTCTCTTATTACAATGTATGTTGTATCATACCAATTATTATACATGTTAGGTATATTGCATTAAATTATAAATCACAACCTATGTACCTAATGCACAGAAAACAATGTACCCATTTACTAATATCGTCGTCGTTTAAAAAAAAAAAAGTGGCTTAAAAGAACAAGAAAAATATCGAATTTCTGTGATTATCGAAACGTTACACCGGCTGTTTAAAACGGTGCATACGCGTCCTAAACCGTCTCTGTTGCGTCCGGTAAAAAAACGACGGAACCTATATAGGTATAATATAATATAACATTATGAACCCACAGCAGAGTACACGCGTGCGTAGGTGAAGTGTACCGTTTACGAATAAGTTATAATATTATATAATATTACTATATATTATGTATAATAAATACGGTACCTAATCATTCATAATAATAATTTTGATAATAAAATTAGTCTAACACAAATTATTCTTGAAATAGTCATGTCTGAAGATAACTGCTATAGTTACATTATCACTATAATATATTATATTTTATTATTCATAACTTAAATACTGCGAATTGCGATATATTATAAATTATAATTTATATGTATGTATATAGCTGAGACACTAAAAAAACAAGCGACAACTATAATGTAAAATATATAAAAAAGTTTATCAATAAAATCGCTTCTTTAATTGCAAAGTCTCCATATAATTAAAAGACGTTCCTAAAAATCTTAAAATCCCGTAATTATAAGTTAAATAGAGTCTAATAAATCGTATGCTTAAGTTCTGCTCCTACAACAAAGTTTAAAACTTCTATTTTGACTATGATCGAGAGTTTTAATAATAACAATTAATGTACTCGTATTATATTGTTATTTCATATTATATTGTATCTATTATATTAAATGATTTCTATTTTAAAATTCTGCAAATTCGTTAAATTCTAAACTTTCACACTGCAAAGTACCTATAGGTACCTAAATAAATAACAATATCTCCGGAGAGATTTTACATTACATTAAATTGGGAGCTGCAGGTTTTACAAAATAATAATAATATTCACTCACTTATGTACCTATTGTAATTTATTTTAATATACTCGTAAATACGTAAATCCATGCAAAGCCTTACACGGGTGCTTATTTTAGTATTTAATGTATATATATATATATATATGTATCGTCAGCATATTTGGATAAAAATATATTATAATGTAGGTACACCCATACTTGTGTTATATTATTGTAAAACCGTTTAAAATAAGTAGACTCTGCAGACGTCTGTTAACTGTATCGAAACGACGCGCCGTGATGACGCATTTCAATCGTCGGATTGATATCTATGAACTTGAACGAAATGAAAATGCGCGGCTATTAGTTAAACTGGTCTTAGTTACGTAAGTAATTTATTAAACAATATATATAATTATATTAGGTATCAAATGAACGCGGCTTTTGTTCGAACGTCTTTCAACATCGTTTATAACACGAATGATAATATTATTTAATATAATATGTGTACCTACACATACATTTATATACCTATGTATATTATTTATGTCATGTAGTTTTCGACGCATGTATTCGAACACATAGGCAGGTACGTTCTGATATCTTTATAGTAGTGTAAAAAGAGGTATATTAAAATAAAAAATATTTTTACGATTAACGAATACAAACTACCTACTAATAGAGTACCTACTAATATGTAAAATGATTATATACGTAATATTTGAATAAACCCATGTAAAATAATTAATAAACGAATAACTCATACACTATTAATGTTTACCTTGAGATTATGCCAAAACCATCATTGCAAAATGAATTCGACACTACAGAATACTATAATATCCAGGTGGCCATTGTTACAGAGGACTTATCATAAGACACTTATTAAGGGGTAACCGTTTAGATATTAATACGTATACATATAGTATATATAGTATTGCACGATAATAGTTAACTAATTGATAATTAAAACTATATAATCTACACAACCTAACTAATACGCTATATATCTATAGGTACCTATTTAAGTACATCACGCGTTTTATATATACATTATACATAGGTCATTTAAATATAAGTACTATAATATGTAGTAGGTATGAACATTGTATTTACATATCATACGTTTTTTAGATACGCTTCAATGTTTAGAACTGAAATGTTGTATTACTTCAAATTTTAATTTTGTATGTACATTTAACTTTTAATTATAAAATAGGGTTTACTCGGAACTTTAAATTAACAATCAATACACATCACTTTTGATGATATGATAATTATTATAACAAACAATTTATAAAAATGAATCTATATACATTATAATGTACTTATAAAAGCTAACCTACAGGATTCTAAGTTATATATTTATTTTATCATTTTTGAATCCTAACCTAACCTACATATAATATAATTTATACTCTACTTTAAACATAAGATTAAACTAAACTTAACAATTATTAAGGAGACAAAATATTTCGATTAACATGATATATATTATATATTGTGTATAAATATTATACAACATCGCGATTAATCGGTATGTATTGTTTATATAATTGTTTTATAATTTAATACGACAACAACACGCAAAAATAATGAAAAGTAAGAACAGAAAATTTTAATTAACTAACCATATTAAGTAGGAACTTAATGACATTTTTATTAATCGATACTTTAATTTATTTATTTTTTATTATTTTATATTATTAGTGGGTACCTACAAATTATGATATGCGTATAAAAAAAATTGAAATGAAACAATATTTCTATGGTATACTTTAACTACATGGAATCAATAGTTTGTTTTGGAATATACAATTATATAGGTACACTCGTGAAAAATGAAAAATGAATAAAGAAATAAATAAAACAAAACCGTACAGTCCATGTGGAATAAGTGTTATTTAGAGTTAATTTATTTTTATTTTTAGTTATATTATTGCAATAAAACTAATAAAATATAATAACAACGATTTGGCTAGTCCCCGTGCAGTATACAAGTATATACATGTATTCATGTATATAAGTTGAATAAAGTAAGAAATATATGCCACTTTATAATAAGGGTGGGCACAATATAAGTCCCTAGGATTTATATATTTGCCCCGCGCGTTTTGCTTAATTGATCCATAGCATGCGCTCGTCAATCGCGTGATCCAGCGCAATTTTATTGTTATTCATACGCGCGCACACATATAATAATATATTATACATTTCCTCCCCGATGTAGTTGATACATATAAAATATATATAGTATTGTATATTTTATTTCTTTGTAACAATGTATTTCTCTACTGGCAAATAACCCTTTCGACTACTATTTTCCCCCTTATTGTGCAACAGCGACCCCATATTGTGGAAATGTGCACCTATATACATATATATATATATATATATATATATATATATATATATATATTACCCTACCACTCAAAAATTTTTTTTACCTATGACCGAATATATACATACGCATATATTATATAAGCTCTACCGAACACTCCCGCGTTAGTATATGTATTTACCTATATCTATAATGTATATATGTATTTTAATACCTATCTTATATTTTTTGCCAGTCAGAACTGCTATAAGGTTAGGCTCGGTACCTATATACTCATATATATATTATATTTTATAGGTACCATATTTAATATGGTTTTCATAATTGCGGTGGGTACGATTTTTTTATTTATCTAAGCATATTATTGAGAACACAACTATAAAATGACGTTAAAATCCGTTAAGATATACGTTCTCTATGAACACAAATAATTCTAATAAATAATACACGTTACATGTAGGAAAAGTTTCAATGCGTGATTAACGATTAGGTAAATATAATATATTTATTTAACCTATACGCTTATATAGTTAAATGATATGAAAATATGTGACTGATTTTGTCTGACATAATGATATAATGTTAATAGGTATATTTAAAAACAATGTATCTGATATGATTGATGCCATAAATTATGTAATATCTACAAGTATCGCTATATTATCAAAATATATGCGATTTCAACTCTGCGATGATATAGGTACCTTTCCATAAATATGTCATACTTATGAGTGTATAATATGTACACGTGCGATTTGAACAAGTGAAAATAAATGGGATGAATACGATTCGCGGACGATGTTTCCGTTTGGGTATAATAAAATCTGTCAAGGGTTTTATAAATGCGATTGTCGTCGGGATTTGTCTGTAAATGCAACACGTGTTTTCCGACCCCAAAAGCTGCTCTTCTACGGTGCATTAAAGGGGGAAAATCGTCGGCGCGTATATTATTTACACGCGAAAACGGTGGGTAATTCTATACGCGATGAGCTTTTACGTTTATTTCGTGTCGTTTTTCATATACATCATACCATTCCTAAATAATATATTTATATATACAATTTGTAAATAATACATTTAGATAGTTTTAAAACCGTCAATTACGGGGTTACGTGTATATTATCCGGTGTATCCCGAGCCGGGTGTTTAGTCATAATTTTCGAAAGTGTTTCATGAAGATTTATACGTATGTCCATCTACATAATATATAGGTATTAGAATAACTTTATACAGACACTCGTGTCGTGCACAGGAAACGCAATTTGTCTGCATCGAACCTTTTGGATTCGTTTATGCCTATATAGATAATATAAAATTATAGGGTTGCGCCCTATGAGAAATTAGAGGTATTAACCGGAAAGAATAAGCGAGCAGGGGTCAAATTTTAAGAATCCGCCCACAATACCTATATTATACCTATACATATAAATAAATGTGTGCAGTGTGTTCGGACATCGCAAAGGCGAACGCGTTAAAGTCCTTAATATATTTGCGGGCACACGTGAAACATGTATACACGTCAAGATGTACGAATAATGAGGTACCCATATAAATCTTCGAAATTACCCACAAGCATCTATACACACCTTCGAATATACATGTCTAAACAGAGCGTATATATTATATATCCTAGCGGATTTAACTATTTTTATATATATATATACCTATACCAAACAAATTTATGGTTACATCGAAATACGGTTACCGCGAACAAGTATGCCTATTATATATTATACCTAAACCTTCGTCACCGCCAATAGTTTTATAAATATATCGTTGCAACGTATAATATACGTATATACCTAATAGCTGTTACGATTTACCTAAGTGCGTGTAAAATATATCATAATATTATATACTATCGTAAAGCCCTTACCTGGCGGTCGTGCAGTCTCTGTACAGCGTGTCGAAGTCCTTGCACGAGAGCAGCTTGCACCTGTTCACGC
Source organism: Melanaphis sacchari (assembly GCF_002803265.2). Classification (NCBI taxonomy): domain Eukaryota; kingdom Metazoa; phylum Arthropoda; class Insecta; order Hemiptera; family Aphididae; genus Melanaphis; species Melanaphis sacchari. The sequence continues at coordinate 291,066 of NW_020271295.1, forward strand.
CCGGCTGTATGGCGCCCATGCCGCGGAGTATGCGTACCTGTTCGACGTTGCACACGAGCGGCACGATGTCGAGCCGCTTGAGCTTGGTGTAGACGGTGTGCAGTCCGCCGACCAAGTGCTTGAGGAACAGCTCGAACGCCTGCGGCAAGCACAGCATCGTGTCGCCGGCTATCATGAACGCGGCCACCTTCTGGCCGCGGTACTCGACCAGCTTGCACTCGTTGGCGGCCGGGTCGGTGCTGCTGATCGGCGGCGGGCTGTTGTACGACCGCGGCGGGTGTTGCTGCTGCTGTTGCTGCTGCTGCAGCGACGGGTGCTGCTGCTGCTGTTGCTGTTGCTGCTGCTGCTGCTAAGTATGCGCTACCTGCCACTGCCGTTGGTTCAATGTGCTGCTGCTGTAGGCCGTCGGACGACGCGGACGGCGGCGGTGGGGCTGGCGGACACGTTGCTGCTGCGTCGCTGCCGAGCCGGTGAATCGCGCCGGCTTCGACAGTCCATGATCTGTCGTCGGTGCTGCGGGTGACGCCGATGTGCGTGTGTGTGTGGTGCCGAGCGCGGTCGACGTCTACGCTCTGTTACGCGGCCGCGGTGTTCACGGTATAACTCGATGATGTGCCCGCTGCGGGCACCCTATGCAGACGTGACAATAATGGCCATATGACGGACACGGCCGCACTGCGCTGCAACGGTCACCATCGCGATGCGCAATGCCTGCAGCCTGTCGGGATCACTAATACTGCACTCGCGCGGGTGCGCGCGGAAACGGATATTCCGGCAGTCGGTTTCCGGATCGAGTCGACGGCGGTACAGCTGCGGCAGACAGTCGACATGCGCGGACAAGAAAATCGGCGACACCCCGAATAACGACGGTTCCCCTGCCACGCGCGGCGGCGGCGACGACGCAGATCGCGGACACACGCGCGCGAAAATGCGGAAGTAATGTACGCGTGCGAGTGTGGTACACGACAATGTTTTGAAAATACAATATACTATTATTTTGTGCGGTGTGCCGGACGGCGGTTTGCGACCGGGCGGCGGTACGTTGAACGCGACTGTTGCGGGCGCGGCCGTCTGCGGCTGCTTCTGCTGCTGCTGGTGCTGCCTGGTGCGCTGCTGCTGCCGCTACCGCCTCGTCGCGTTCCGCTTCGCCGAATTTCCCCACCGCGCCGGTCTCGCGCCTGGCCGGCCGAGCCGCGGCGACGCCGCCCGCGGCGCTGAACCCGTCCGCGCGGCCGGGCGCCCAGACTCGCCCCGTCCGCCACGCTGTAATGATGCCGGCGGCGGCAGCGGCGCGGCGGT
>NW_020271295.1:296257-516598 GCF_002803265.2 Melanaphis sacchari
GTTGCTGCTGCTGGTGATGGGCCATGGCCATCAAGTCGAGCGGCGACGAGTGGTGCTTCCTGCAGTTAACAGTCCATCATGATGCGGGACTGGCAGCGTCATCATCGTCGAGACGGGGCCGCACCGGCGGCGCGGACTGCAGCACCCGGCTGAGCCCCGCGTTGGACGACGACGACGACTCTGACTGTCTCCGTTCCGCACATCGTACACACACTCGCGCGAACGTGTGTGTGTGTGTGTGCGATGCATAATATTTCTTCGTTTTTATTATTATTATTATATTTTTTTCCCCCATTTTTCCTTTTGCGCCGCGCTTGTGTTCTTCCGCGCTGCAAACGTATATATTGTATATATGAAATATGTGTCTGCGCGCGCGCCGCGTGTGTTTGTGTGTGAATTCGCCTCTCGCTCGCTCTCCGTCCCCGTCGAGCTACTCACACCCGCGTGCCGTACGCATATAATATAATAATACATATATAACTCTGTCTCTCGCTGTTCGCGCGCCGTTTACTTTTGTATGGCAAAAGTATCGCTCGTGTGTCCAACCCCTTTGTGTCCTCCCCCGCGCCCGGCTCCCCCCCAACGAACTCCCCGCTGAGCACCTTGTGCAGCATTGCTCCCACCGCACACACTCGACCGCAACTCGCCGCGCGCGCGAAAATCGCACCCCTCGTGTGGGCGCCGGCGGACTGGCGGGGACGGTCGCGGACCGACGGCCAAAAAAATGGGTCAAATATTGTACATGGTGAATTGGAAAAAATTAACGCGCGCACACAGAGTTTTCGTGTCCAAATCGATTTTTGCCCGAGCCCGCCCCGCAACGGATATTATATTATGGAAAAAAAAATAAAATAAAAAATACGCTCTTATATTAATTTTAAAAGGCCCACCGCCGTCGATGCCCGTGTATACAACGCATATATTGTATACCCATACGTATTATTGCATTTTACATAATAAACACACAAATATGTGTATAATGATGCCCGATTGTTTGTCCATATATAACTAATGAAATATCATCTGTACAATATACGATGAAATATATTATATACCTGTGCGCATAGGTACCAGCTCTAATACATTATATCAATGCGTCTACGTTCAAATATACCTATATATATATATTATATATATATAGGTACACGAACCTATCATATATTTATCATTGTATATACAGCAAATGTTCAGTAAAAATTACGATTGCACTTAATACGAAATTATACACGCGCGCGTTAGTGCTGCGTGCATATTTTATAATGCACCATGTACACAATATATACACTATGTATATACGCGTTTATAATACATAATATATTAAAGTGGTGGCGCGTGGAAACGTAAAAAATTATTATTAAAAAATAATAAAACACCAAATGTGTGTGTGTGTATGTATTTCGGTGATTTAAAATAAAATTATACAGCTATTTATATTATACCTAGGTATATATTATGTTTTAGAAAGCAGACGTTACGCGCATTTTAACGGCTATACATACGTATAGGTACATAGATTAAATATTAAAATAAATATACTATAAAGACGCATTATCGTACATATTTTAATATATACCTTTATTGGCGTTTACACCCATCTGCATCTATATTACATCTACCTACATAATATATCTATGTATATGCGTTTGTCTTCCGCGGTGCGCAAATATTGATAGATATATCTATATATAGTGTGTGAGAAAGAAAGAGATACAGCGAAGTGGTGTTGCACACAAGTTGTGGTGGTGCAGGTAATGTCGCCTTGTAACCATCGCACCCATCCCCCTTCAACACTTTCAGAATTCGTAACATTTCAGTTATAAATTATAATATATTATAATAGTATGATGTTGCAGAATGCATTCGATTAGTTTTAGATTATATAATTCATACGCACTCATTGAAGGTTTTTCTATATATCTACAAAAAAGTATCTACGATTCGACAAACCATAAAAATATTTCATTACGTTTTCGTATAATAACCATAAGAATAATTTTGTTTAGCAAATCACATACAAATACACCTAGTCGAAATTATCAATAATGAAAATATCCAAAAATTTGCAACTCTATGATTAGCAATTTATAGTCATAATAAAATATAAAATGTATATATAGTATACAATCGTTTATTAAAAACATCAAATTATTAATATTTGAAAAGTAACATGTATATATAGGTCAAATGAAGGTTAGTGGTAATGTCGATATTTAATTGTGTATGGCAATAAAATAGTATAATATTTAATCCAAAAACTTAGATATTATATATACATTCTAATTTTTTTTCTTAAATTTTTTATGATTACAATGTAAAATAATTACAGGTATATAATTTTTATAAAACATGTCATTCTCATCAACGACTAAGCACGAACAATAAATACTATTATTGTTATATTATTATAAGTTCAAAAAATAAAGAATATATTTACTAGACAACCTTTTTAAGATATATGATATAGGTAGGTATTTATTACCTAAAGGTATTAAATTCGAATACTAAACCTTTACCTCAATTGAGTCTTTCATATTATTGTCATAATTATTATTACTATACGCTAATATCATCAAAGATAAAACAAAAAACACTAATATTTGTATGATACAAACTTTAGACAAAACAATTACATTTATCTATCATACATTCATATCATAGGTTTATCTAAAAACACTATTGTATTGTAAAAATAATTAATATTTACAAAATTAGATAAATATTTGGAAAAATAACTTTATAAACTTAACTATGAATTATATACAACTGATATATTTTTGTATTATATAGATATATTATTTACATAATTGTGCTATAATGTTTGCACTTAAGTCGCGGTTTTATTAAACACCTAATAATATGAATAAAATTTAGTAAAAAATAACTATTATAAATATAAGCAAAAATATGTAGGTATATATAGGTACTATATACGTCAGTTGTCAATATAAATAATTGAAATAGATACCAGCATTACATTTAACTCGCAATAATTGAATAATTCGTCTATTTAAAGTATATAGGTATAGTTATAATATACATGGTTAGTTAGCATACCTATAACATGTTAAAATCCTATAAATATAACGCGCTATATTATGTATAGTAGATATGATATATTCTATAATTAATTTTTTTTCCAAATAAAAATTTTCGACTCAAATTTAACGATTTCCACTTTAATATAATATGTTTAACGAACAGACTTATTAACAATTACTCACACATGGTCGGATACCGCGGTCGGTTGACTGATAAAGAGAAAATAAATAGGGCGATCTACGTTTAAAACAAAAGTCATTATCGCTGTAACATAATATGGTTCCTGGTGTATTTATATATACCCTTTTGGTTCTCTTATATAGCTACATAGTTATACTAGCATATAAAAATCTATTAACTATATAATAACTTTGAGATTTAATTATTTTCAATTAATTGGTTTTTTGATGTACTTATATTATTTATATTTGAATAAATGTGCTGCAGATTCTTTTAGGATATTATTTATTCAAACTCCTTTAAGACACACATTAACTACGTTTAACCTAGTGAATTAAAAATATTACTTTTACAACTAATTATATAATGTTAGTCGATAACATTTTTAATTTTTTTTTTTTTTATAATAATGAATTATTATTTAGAGTACAGAATGGAATTGTTTTAATTTATAATTATATTTTATTAAAGCGTTAAAAATAAAAAAAGTAACAACATATAATTTTCAAAGTTAATTTTACGTTGAACTTTGATAACTTTTTTTTAACTAAGTACATCAAATATTTTTCCTACCGTCTATTTAATAAATATAATAATATAATGATACGTATACACTAAATTATAATAATGCTTAATATATATTATGCATTAAGATCCTAAAAATATTTTACTTGTGATATGAATTAGAATTATAAATATCAATAAAAGAGAATAAAAAAATAAATTAGAAAGTAAAATTTATGCTTCATGACACGAACAGAACTTCAAACAATACTTAATATTACATTCTATACGGAGCTCAATAAATATAGTATTGATCTGACAAGCCGAATTGTTTAAATTGTGTTTTGAGTATAATATTTATGCCCATAATAACCGTAAAGGCGCGTAGGTATATAATCAATAGACAATTTCAAAATTCGTGTAAAATCGTATAAATTATTATAAATAGTATAGGTATATACACAAGAAATATTTTCATGAATATAGGTAGACATAAATTAAAACTATATATTTAAATTAAGTCATGAAAATTAAAAGGAAACGTTATAATCTGTTGGAAATCCATTAAAATCACAATAAATTAAAATACGAAACTGCATTATATGGTACAATATATATATAACATCAAATATTTATCCGTATACTATGTTTACGTTAATCTGTTTTAACGTTTCATTTGTTTTTACATATAATCCGGTTTGAAGGTAACTATATTATATATTTTGTTTATTACATTATAATATCCATCCAAAACAACTATACATATTGAATTATCTACCTATAAATGAATCACCATAATGAAACAATTATAGATATTTAGTTATCAATGTTGAATATTCAGTGAACCTTTATTCAATATCTGTTATTAAATTATAATAATTATATATATTCTTTAGGTACAGATATCTTAAGAATTATTCATTAACTACACATAACAATATGTATAGTGTGTATGTCCAAACAATATTATAATATATTAGAATAATAAATAAATAATCAAAGATAATATAGGTACATTATTTCATATTTATATATTTTAATTTTTTGCTTAAAATGTATGTGCGAATTGTTATTGAATGTGTATTTACTACTTACATTACACACACACACACCATCGGTTTACCTATGCATTATATTACATATGCGCTCCTGTCGTATATATTTTCCTATTAAATTATATATACATAAAAGTACCTCGTAGCTACGTTATATGTATACATCCGAGCAGGAACATTATTGTATACCGCAGTATTGAAAAGGGGCGAGCGAAAAAAAATGCATCATCTACACACACACACATATATATATATTTATATATATACCTAAACCTACTCTATATACAGGGGCAATTGAACAAAGCGGTTACAGTTTCCTTTTATTTTGTTGTTTTTTTTTTTTTTTTACAAGCATTAAATTGTACCCTAAAACACATTTTGATTTACTACTGAGTGGCTTATATGACAGATTCTATTATTTTATAGTTTTGAAAGCGCATGTATAATATATATATATATATATATATATGTATATATTGTACTTACAACAAACATAGTAGCTGGTACCTACAGTCTACACGTATAGTAAAATATATATTTTTTTTTTTGTGTATATGCTTACTACCTTTTATAATACATATGCGCACACAAGCTAATCGAAAAATGTTTTGACATTAAAAAATAAGGAACAGCGAGATGGAACAAAAGTGTAACTATACTTATATGACTATACATATTATATATGTACCAACTATATAATATATAGGTGTATATAATATTGTGTGTGTACAGCACACATATGCATATATATATATATTGGCTGCCTCGACGATAGTATAATGAGCAAGTATATATCCACAACGGTTTTTTTCCATATATATAATAATAAAAATAATATAACGAATATTTTTATTAAAATCCTTTGAATTTCATAGTATAACACGCTTCAAGTATCTAATACAACTCATTTTGTTTTATTATTTGTGGTAACCGCGCATCATAGACCGTTGATAAATCATTATAACCAATTAACAACATTTTCATTTGACGGCGGCCCAATAATAAATAGGTATAGGTAGACAAAGGTAAGTAGATACCACCTATATGTAATAATAATATAGTATATTTTTATTATTATACCTGTGGATGGATACCTGCAGTATACATAAATGCCGCAGACGCCGCCATTCGGGATGTAAATATGCGCAAACCACCTACTGAAGCTACATAATACACTATTATGTTGTATACATATATATTATACACGTTTATGCATCATATATACACGCTAGCATAGGCTACTTACCGGAACAATTTTTTCAAATCACTTTTCTATCAAGGTCGGCGGGTGCATTTATCGGGTTCCTTGACTCGGAATCCGTTTTGCATACCGAACGCGTCCCCGGGCAAATCTACTCGGTCCTAATACGACGACAGCTGAGTATATTATATATATTTATTATCATCGCGTACACCCTATAGTTTATGTACTGCACCACACAATCCTTTGCCCGAAACGACAATTACGTTTAGCGATGTTATTTTAATTTTTCGCATAATATAGCATTATGTACCTACATAATAAATGTGATTTATTTAATTACAAATATACATATAATAAACTTTACATGTTAGTATATACTGACTACTGGAATGGTCTCGTTTACAGGGTCATATTCTTGCATGTATACAGGTGTGTTGCAATGTTTATAGACTATACAGGATGATTAACCATGAATGTAAACTCTGAATTTTTTCTTCGATGACGTAATGGATTTATCATTTATTCAAATACTGCAGATCTATGGAACTTTTAAGTAGATATACTAAAATAATAATACTAATTTTTTTTTTTTTTAACCCTATAATAGGTATTTACATTTATATTTTTAAAAAAGTCTTCTGTTTAACAATTTTTGATAGTAAAAATAGCTAGTTATTGGTTTCAATTTAAAAAAAGATATTTGTATCACACTCCATAAATAGTGTGAAAATCGGCATCATTTAAAATATGGTTTTTAGACTTTAAGTACCTAGGCATGTTATTATAAAGTTATAGGTAAATAATTAGAATTTGAATATGCTCATTATTTATACAAAGAAAAATGAAGAAGAGCACCTATATTCAAGGAAAATCATCCCATAAAGTCATAACAAAAGATATGGCTGGGTGAACTAAAAATGTTGGGCTTTTGATAAACATTAATTAAAAATATTTAAAAACCAGATAAAAATTTTATTTTTACTCGATAACTATTAAATTAAAAATGCGGTTATTATATATAACCGATAGGTACTCATATACAACTAAACTTTTACAAACGTGATAAGTGATAACTAAATAAGTACAAACTACCTAACCTGACCTCGTATATGAATTATTTAAAAATTATGTGAAATTCGGATTATAATATAAGTGTATAGGTATCTAGTTTTAGTGCTGACAATATATAATTTAATTACCTACTTATTAGTAAATGTTACCTTATTTTTTTTTAAATTCTCTAATTAACATGTATAAGAAGAACATATTTTTCAAATTTAGACTATTTTACATTTTACATTTTTATATTTAAGCATTTTAAAGTTAGTAAAAATATTTATTTTTATATTATTATGACAAATAAGAAGACTTCAATAGTTCTTATTTTCTACAACTGCATTATATTGTAATTAAAATCAATTTTAGTTTTGCTTTCAAAACTTTAATGAAAAATTACAGATTATTACATTACATTATTCTGTACACAAATCTACAGAAAAAATCACGTTTAAGCATTTACATTTCTTGTAGTTTAGTTTGTTTTTTTTATACAACAGTAGTTAATAACTTAATTTATTTATTAAATATCACTGATATGATCTTATTTATATAGTAACAAAATTAAGTTACAATAAAATTAATTTGATAATAATTAAAATGAATAACTAATAATATAATGTATATTGTATAAGCATCTATACATATTGTTTATAATAAAACTTATTTATACTACATACTACATGGACATTGGACACGTGAATGTTTAACGTTTATAAATATAAATATAAAAGAAATAAATAATCTATTTTAATCTAAATTCAATTTAAAAAATTACAGATAATATAATGGCAATCAATATAGCCAGTAGCTACATGCGTTTGAAAAATATTAACAGGAGAATTCATTAAAACTATTTCAAACAGATTATATTATGATATAGGTACAGAGCATAAAATAAACATAACAATATTATAAAGGATCATCAGATAATTTAAATGTTTAATTATTTAGAAATTTGTAAAAAAATACAGTGAATCAATATTCTCTTCTTATAGTTTCAAAGGTTTAATACTTTTAAAGCTAAATAACCACATTATTATACCAAAATTATGGAGATCATTTAATGTTACATGCTTAATATAGATGTAACATAACAAACTTATAGGTTTGCATGACAACTGTTGGGAAATGTTAATTGTATTATAATTAGAAATTTCCAATAACCCACAATTATCTCTCTACGTACTGTTTTTCTCCTTCCCCGTCCCGAATGAAATACGATTTAAGTACCAATACTATCTATTATAAATTATAATAAACTCAAATACATGACCCCTTGATAGCGTGATTCTTACTACTACATAAAACTTTTAATAATACATATACCACACATTTTTTACTTGTAAATTTTATATTTTGTATTCTTACTTCATGTAAACGAATAACGATACATCTCTGTACTTTCTATACAATCATAATATTATGTTGGCGTCATCTGCATATATTTTCAAAAATAAATTTGTAATTATTAATCAATGTTCTAAATTGTTTTGTTTTCGTTAACGCAACAAGTTGTAACTATTCTGTAAAATATGAATAAATTATTTTATTTTTTAACTATAATAATAATTAATACACTTTAACTAATAATGTGTTGTAATTAGCTATACCATTGATTTTACTTTTACTTTTATTAATTTGTTATACAAATACCTAATAAAATATAAAGTACATAACGTTTATAAGTAAGTACCTATCTATACTATATGTACCTACATTGTACACTAAAAATTGTTTTAAAAAAATACATAATTCCACGCAGTAAACTAAGGTTCAGACACCTAATATTCATAACTATACTAATAAATGTAAATAAGAATAAATAAGTTAAAAAAAAATTATTATCCTTAGAAACTAATATATAAGCATAAAAAAAGGAATTATTTTTATGTTTGTAGTATCAACGAATATACTATAAGTAATAATAAAGATGGTTTTTAATCATTGTTTGTAGATTCTATAGAGCGAAGCTGAGAATATTCGTTATTGCATAATATGGTAGCAAATAAAATTTTCTATATTTATTGGGTTACTGGATGACCTAGCAGATCATCCGTGCGGCGTTGCTGCTTGCTATACGTACAGTACACACACACACACACACACAGATATATCATTGGTTATAATAATGTGTAAGACGTTTTCACGAAAACAAATAGGAAACAATGAAATCATCGGCGATTGTTTGGAAAACGATTTAAAATTAATCGCGTGCCCAACTCGTGCCTAGAGGTGGGCAAACACAAAAAAAATATAATAATAAATAAATAAGAAAAAAGTTAACAATGAGAAAAATGTGTACCTATATTCCTTCCTATACGGATAGAGTTTTCTACGGTCGACGCGACGACGCGGTACAATAGAAAAAAAAACCGCCGCGTTGATAGAACGTAATAATATTACACGAACACCTCAGTTCTTGCAGGACAATATAATACAATGTGTATATTAGGTGATATAGGAACCGATTCAGCTGATCAGTAGAAAAAATACTATTCATTTCAATATTTAACGAGTATTTTCAACACTTATTTACCTACCGACAATAATCGAATAATACATTATAGTATATTGAATGTAATAATAAATAATAATATAACAATATGTTTGAAAACATATGCAAACATTTAAATACATTTATGATTCCCGATTGCTACAGCGAAAACTTTATAGTGTACCTACCTAATATTACATACCGATAATTTATGAACGAAGGCAATTTTTCAAATAATAACAATAGGGATACGCGTAAATTAAAATAATTTTTGTATAAAATCACAGGTCACACGTATATACCGGTATTTGTATCTATATAATATTATGCAGGTATACATATGTTTATTGTATTCGTGTCTCTTAAGTATAATATGCGTTCACATATTTGTGTAGAATTTATAATAATATAATCAGCTACGGCGTACATATATTTTTAATTAAACAGTCCTTTGTTACATAGTTCGATATTGACAGTTTTATCAAAAGACGATTGACACGTTTTATTTACTCAATAATAGCACAGTAAACAACCAGGTCAACACAATTTATTATAATGTCAGGCAGGTGTCTAATCCAAAAACGTCCGAATATGGCGTCCATCCACGATGTATATACACGTGCATACACATCATGCATCATAATTCTTAAAATATACAATATGTGAATACGAAATAATATATGCATGTGAATATGTGAATAATAACAATAACATAAAATAGGTAGATATATTACAAATAGTTACCAGACTTGCGGTATATGCTGCGAAAAAAACTGAAAACAACGACGTTCCAATAATGATTTACTATACAGTTAAAGGTAAATACAGTTTTATTTTTAAAATAAATTTAACAAAATGTTGACAGCAGCCACTAGTTGCTTTCCAAAATTTCACGAAACTAAGCCTTCAGTTAAGCGTTTCTTTAGAAATTCATTAGCGCTTATTTCAAAATTTCTTTACGTCATACCCGTCGTGAGCGATCATTAACTACTGACTACTATAACATATATGGCACGTTTTATTATAGACACATTACGATTTGCAAGCGAAAAATAATGGTTCAACTTTTTTCCTAAAAGACGATCGTGAATATCTAAAATACTGGAATCAAATTTATATTTATTTTCACATAATTTAAAACTACTAAATTTATTTTGTTTTAGAAAAGTATTTTAGACTATCTAACTCGTTTTATATTATGTGTATCTCAATTTTAAAAAATAAATAATGATCAACGATCTACATATAAAAGTATTGCTGTACTGTAAATTTGTTTATTGCTAACGTAGTTATAGTCGTATAATAAATGCAAATATAATTTTTTTTTTAATTTATCATTAATAATCTATTATTTTAAATGCACATATTGTAATAGATAGATTAGGAAAGTATAAAAGTACATTTTATGACAATATTAATTTATTAGTTACTTATTCAATAGATTTATATTATAACATTACACAGTTCAGTTAGCACATGTTATTCGATCGATTTTCATCTTCTCACTGTTTGATGATTTCTTATACCTACTTAAGAAATAAGTATATTTATATTTATATATATACTGTACTTGATTTTATTAGTTTTTGTACGGATCGTAAAAAAAAATAATTTTACGATCAGTTGTTGCAATAGATACATATATATATATATATATACACGTTTGGTCAGTCTTCACAAATCAGCAGATTAAAAATAATATACTACTGTACGGGTATAATATAGTTGCATTTCACATAATTCGACATTGGTAACGATTGATAACAAGTCATAAAAACATCGACTCAAAGAAAATAATTTTAAAAGTAGGTACCTACGTACATTTAATTTTTGTTTTATCTTTATTTAAATTTAAATTTTAACGAACCTATACCTACTTAAATAGGAGTACAATTGTATAATTGTGATACCTCAAAAGTAATTTTTATCTTTTTAAAAAAAGTTATCATTTAATATACCTAATAATAAAATAAATACATCACGATTAATACAAATTAATATTCTCATAATGATTTTCTATTAAAAAAATACAGCTGTAATTGATAAATTGTTAAAAACAGAAATGTATTTTGCCATATTATTGACCCATAATTTAAATCTTTTTGAATAATAATTACCAAATTACTTTATAGGTACCTATGTAGTTATTTTCAGTGAATAGTTAACAATAATGTGGCATAACATAACATAAACATAATAAATATACGCTATATAGGCATATTTATATATATATATATATTTTTTTTTTCATGTGAAAGTATCTCCCAACATGAATAGTATATTAAAGTATTATTTAGGTATCGATACTACTTTAATTATAATTAAGAAGATAAGAAAAATGTTTTTTTTTTGTTTTAAGCGTCCTCGAACAATCATAAATCTGGTACACGCGCAGGCAGTACATAATTACATAAAGTATTTTAATGAATTCGTGTAATAATTTATGATTTTCGATAAAGCTGATTATATTTTATGAATTGACACACATTTAAATTAATTTCTGAATTGTGTCATTGACAAATCATAATATTAAAACGTAAAGAACTGGACATAATAGTAAAGATTGGGTATCAGCGATATTTTCCAAGATAATTACTATTTAGTTTCTCTTCTAATACCACACCACAGCTGATGATAATAATTTAGTGTTTGTAAAATTTATTTCAACTTTGAAAATAGTTTATTGTATTCGATAAATGTGTAACTTGTTTTATTAGAAGATATTTACAAAACTAAGTTAAATTTTAACCCCTCGTAAAACGAATTTTTGCAAATATATGTTTTTAATGTAGATTGAATAAAACAAGACATACCTACATAATGAGAAAACATATATAATATACATATAATATTAAAAAATAGTTAATAAAACATAATAATATGATTTATTGTTTTTATATTCAAATTTGAAATATTTACAACCAAATACCCTATAAACTTAAATAATATAACACAATTTCGAAAAATTTCCAATATTGTTATAATTAAAGTTTTTGAGATGTTCGAGATACAATACAAGAACTCAATAAAATTAATTACGCACTAAATGTTAAATTGGAAATTACATTTGGCTAGTTATTTTATCATGACATTTTTTTCGAATTGTAAATACTAAAAGAAACTATACTAACATAAAATATCAAGAAGTCATTTAAAGTTTAAAACAAAATTATACACAATTTCTTGACAATACATTTATAAAATATAGGTATAATACGCGGGTAACTAATAAATATCATTATCATTTTACTCATTTTACTTAAAACCATAAAAATGTAGGCAATTTAAAAAAAATGCATAACCAATATAATATTGTATAAAACTTGAAATATAATAACTTCATTTTTCGTTTCATTCATCAATCAAAAAGGATATGCTCATTTTATCAGTTTTTACCATACCCAAATATGTTCGTTATGTATAATGAATGAAAACACTGATTAATGTTCTTAAATAGAATTTTAAAGATCCTACAGTGAACAAAACATAATATAGTATAATATGGTGGATGTAAATAATATTATGGAATTATTTTAATGGCCTGATGGTGCAAAACTAAGTAAAAATAGATAATACTAAAACTAGAAACTTTTAAATTTATTGAACATATTATGTATACGATTAATGCATACGCTTGACTAGGCTTGGTGGTAAAACAATAATTTTCCCTGCACCTAAACGGTTAAAAACTTCATTTCAATATTGAAACGTATAGTAAAATATTTACCTATATCGTCGAATTTAGAATGCCAAAAATATTTGAAACATGTAATAAACATAAATAAAACGTAATACAACATGACGTGATGGTTACATATTATTATGACTTAACGTAAATACATAACACATATATCATATAAATGCATAATTTATGCATTACGAGATTTATATATATTAGATTTACATAATACATATACAGACCTATGATTAATTGTCATTCTGAGTGAATAAAAATACTTCACACATCAATAATTGATCATAATTCAAACAATAAATTTCTTAATCGGTTTCTATATCATCAAATATCAAAAAACTTAATAACTCAGTATAGAATTGTTCGATTTTAATCATGATTTTATTATTCATCAAGATACTATAATGAATAGATTCATTTATTTTTGATATTACATATTATATACTTTGCTTTAAGAATTAAGTTCTACACATACGTAGTCATTCGACTTATTTTTTTAAATAATTATCTATTTTCAACCCGAGATTATTCTTCTAAGTATTTTTTTTTACAAATTTCAGTAGTCGAACATAAACTTTCAAAGTTAATACATGGTTGAGTAATACTATTTAAAATATTAGATAGGTATGATATATGTATAAAACATATAAATAATCACTTATTTATCTACAGTTTTTAAACTGAGCGAAATGGACGTATTCGGTGGAGATTCCTAATAATATTTCTTAATATTCTCTTATATATATATATATATTTATTATTACTGACTACGAAACCCACAATTAAAAATAAAAATATAATGAAAAAAATGTAATATAATGTTTTAAAGCTTTGATTAAATCATCCAAACAAATATATTAAAAATAAAATATGATTAAAAAAGATGCTGAAAATGGGAGTAAGTATAGTATAATTGAGTAAAGAGAAACCCATACTATCTTACTCAGGTCAAAAACGGCTAATAATTAAAAATAATATCATACGGCATAGTGTATGTAAATATAATATCCAACATTAAGAACGCTATACTACTCTACCATTTTTTAACTTTCAGTTAGATAGTTTAACTACAGCATAAATATATGAATACTTCAGTATCAAGCGTAATCAACAAAAAACTTATGATTAAAATCATAAAATCACGCTGATATAGTTAATGAACCTTACGATTATCTTAACGTGGAAACATTGTAGTGCATATGTACTCCAATACATCATAAAACTTTGATAATTGAAAACATAATAGAAAAACTATAGTAGTAAAAGATAAACCGTTAACAAACTTATTACTATTTTTTTTATACACAAACACAAAAATATTAAAGATTATAGTGAATTATTATTCAAACAAAAAAAAAATAATAGTAATAGTACGTAAAAAATGGCGTAGCAGGAATCAGAAAAATAAGACGATATTGAAATAAAACAAATAAAATTGATAACCATACGTCCATACATGTTTTGGACTTGGTTTTTTTGTACCCATTAAAATAATATAAAATAAGTGATAGACTGCACACATACCGTGGCAGTAATGGCATTTAACACAACAATTTTTGGCCATTATGCGACCGCGTCGGGTATGTATATACATATAAATAAAGCATAAGCGCGACTTTTTTAAACACGTGGAGAACGCGTATGCTGAGCACTTATCTTCCATCGTCACCCCGCTATATTATATAACCGATTTTACGACCCTTTTTATCCGCCCCAAAAACGTTTATTTTTTATATATATTTATACTATTATTATTCTTTTGACACAACATCAAGTTATTGTACAAACGAATATAAATATAACTAAACAGGACGCAGACTTAAATATTTAAATGTAAGCACTATATATACATATGTCGTCGGACAAACAATTTTTGTTGCTAAAATGAACATATATATTATACCCATACACGAAGACCTTTTTAAAATAATTTAAATAATACACATTATAATTTTCTGTTCGATAAAATTTTATTTTATTATAAACATGTCCAAGTAATATATAGCACATCCTAATAATACTTATTAGATATAATATAGACGCATTTAAACCAATATTTTTGGGGTACCTACACAAATTGTACAGATTTCTTAAACACTTAACACTGTACTAGTGTATTAACAATAATTTCAAATATAACTATAATATTTATGTACCAACTATATACAATATATTTCAATATGAGTAAAACAGTTATAGCTTAACAAAATAAAATTTTCGCTACTACTTTAATATGGTCCTTCTATATAGCAATAAATTATACTAATTTAAATTGCAACTAACTTAAGATGACGTCATTATTATCCGAATTAATATAAACCATTACAACTATTTTTATTAAACTGAAGACTTTTTAAAACGGACTGATTTGAACTAGAAATAGAACAGCTTAAAATTGAAAGACCTAGATCGATATTTTATTTTTTGGTATTTTTTTTGTTTTTTGAAAATACGAAAGATACCTACATCTTAGTAACTTATCAATTGTTTACTATAATTTACTTTAGTATATATGAGTATAGGTAATAGCTGATTATATTAAAAAAGTAATATTAATATTAATATATTTAATTATCATAAAAAATCCATGAACTACACATTTTAAAATTTTACTTGTGTTAAACTAAGGCTCGGAAGTTTAAGCATTTCGCATTTTTTTTTTTTTTTTTGAATTTCTTAAATGATGTTTTCTTAGCTGAAAATGTGTTTCAATAGCATACAAATTTAATTAACTAATTTTTATTTTGAATTTTTTCTCATTGTTACCATTTACCATTGTATTATGTTTCATACCTACATTTTAAATAATTTTTCTGATACTTTACGTTATTTTTGTCTAAAATAATGTCAATCTTGCCTATATATATAGATAGGTAATATATTTCTTTTTTCATTAAACGTAAAAATATTGTATTATATTTTTACTTTTAAACATAGGTTATGAAAATAAATGGAAAATAATTATTAAAAATTTCTTGTCACAGTCGGACAACTGCAGCGGCTGGCTATATACTAATGTAACAATAATTAAGTATGAATGCAATACATAGTTAGTTTTATGATACGGTAAATATGTATTAATAGAGCTCACTTCGTATACATTTCATTGAGTACATGGGTCAGAGTGCACATGTGCGATTTCCATCGAATAACCAGGAAAACTTGTTAGAAATAGAGTATATTTGACCATCTTATCTTATTGTTAACAATAGAATTATTATTTTACGAAAATACCGATATTGACCAAAATGTATTGTATATTAATTGTAGCCACTAGTTAATATTTTATATAATATAATTTTGTGTTCAATTATATCGTGCGCGGTTTAGTTGGTCCAGTTTTACGAACTTTTTTGTTTTTAATATTCTTTTATAAAATGCCTAAAAAGAAAATCTCGAATAATGCTCGTTTGCGATCTCGTTTGTATCAGAATTTGGAAGTAATGTTTTTTTTGACGGATGGATGTATACTAGATTGCAAAATCTGTGACGTTAGGTAGCCGTAAATACAAAATTCACTGTGGAACAACACGTATGTCGTGTCAAGCACATAAATGGTATTGAGCGTAGAAATTTACAAACTCGAGATTCAAAGAATCAAATAAGTTTACTCACTCAGTCATCCAAAAAATTTATATTTAATTATGATTTATGTCAAGCCCTTTTATCAGCTAATATTCCGTTAAATAAATTATCTAATGATTATTTTTGTAGCTTTTTAGAAAAATATACAATCAAGAGTGCTCCTTGATGTGGCTTAATGCCTCAAATTATTATTGCAAATAACACTTCGAAACGTTAAAAGAAATAATACTTGGCTTAAACAGAGAATACGCTACACCAATTGAAAAGGCTTAAAATCTTATGAACAATTGTAACTTAATATTTATTTATTCTATAACTTTGGAACATTAAAATAAATGATTCTATAACTCAGCTAGAAACATCTAGGCTTACTCTTCACTGTCCAATACAAATTGTACAAGACGTAGAAAATAAAATTCAACAGGCAGAAAATAGAATAAGTCAAGATATTAAAAAAAAATTAAAAAGCGTATTGGATATAAATCCGGGCTTTAGAAATTGTGACAACAATTTCAAACATTTTAAATAATGAAAAAGTACCTAACTTAAACTTTCCAGACGATCTCAATACTTCTGATTTGGCTTATTTTAAATTTGCTCTAATAACATCAGTAGACGCAGAAAGAAGTTTCTACAAAATATAAACATTAGTTTTCTGATAACTGCTGTTCGATCAATTCAGAAAATTAAGCATACACTTATTGTTCAATGTAATTTTAATATAATTTTAATTTGACATTATTTTTATACATACATATAAACATTAAAAAATTTAATTAGTTGTTTAAAAGTAAAAAAAAATAATTTCTTAATAAAGTAATTTTTTCACATTTTTTATTTATTATGTTATTTTATTTCATTATATATTATGTCAATTTCGGGTAATTTTAAAATACATTTTCTGTCATTTTTAGATCATTTATTCATACTTTTTAAAGTCATTTTTAAAGGTTTTTTAGGTTATTAACTTTTGAGCCCTAGTTAAAACGAAAATTATAAATAAGGAAACAACCCACTAAACAATAATTTATCCCACTAATGTTAAAGGTAGTATATTGCATTGCATACACGTAGGTATGAATTACATTTCTTTAATTGTTTTTACTCTGCAATGATATCTTTTAAGATACGTTTTATTAACACAGTGGTGGTTTTGGGGGTAAGGTAAGTGAAACGATACCTCACCTAAAAATTTTGGATAAAGAATAGCATGTTACGTTAAAATAATTAGTTATTACTAAATTACTTTTTTGTTTCTTTCATTTGTATAATTTATTATTAATAGTCAGAATTCTGTCATGGTAAAATATCGAAAAAAAAAGTTGTATTGTAATATAAAATCATTTTGTAGTATCAGTTAATGCGGAAGTTCGGCCGTACGAGAACGGGACATAGGTTGTGACAGGCTAAACGTCACGATTTTGTGGTCCAGCGGTCGGCTGGTCTCGTAATCTTCCGACCGTACCAATAAGAGCGATCCGCTGCCGGTGCCTCTCATATGCTGGTATATTTAGTATAACTAAATTATACGTAACTCGCACTAACACACGCCATACACATTGCACATGCACTCCATAAGCGATGATTGAGGTGGCATATAAACATTGGCTCTGTGTTTCGGCCAAAGAAAATACACAAATTTAATTGTTGAATTATCATCAGTATCGGCGACACTGCGTCAAAATCAGATAAACGATATAAAATAATAATTACAACCATAGGAGTCTTCGATTACAACATTGTAGCTGTCTTATATTTGTATTTCATATTTTCGTTTATCAATGCTATCACAATTTAACTGATCAATAATCACTAATCACTTTTATTTTGTATTTGTCGACACATAGACTACTTTTGTAGTCTCGTATTCGCACAAATATGTATAATATTATGATATTATATATCTCTAATATTGTATATATATATATGCGTGTGTGTGTATGTGTGCGTATTCGTGTGTATATATTATATAAAAATATACAGTATAAAAAAATGTACGAAAAAACCTCTATGTGGTATATTCTAGGCAACAGTAGCAATTTAAACCTGCTACTCGTTAATCTTTTCGGTGATAGTTAAATGTAAATTTGTGTTTTTATACATAAATGTATGTAAAAATTTAGTCGCCTCACTCAAAATTGAACCCTAAAACCATCACTGTATTAACATATCTTTTTAATATCCCTTCAGAAGTTACACATCGATATTCTATAAACGTAAAATAATAAAATTACATTTCTATATAACATCAATTAAGATAACTAAGATGTTTAAAAGTAATCTTCCCTAAATACATTCATGTAATGTTTCAAATTACTGTAATATGGATTTTTAGTAAAAACATTATAGACATATACTTATATTACACATTTATGTATAAATAATATATAGTATAAACTCGTACTCGTAAACTCATTTTTGAACATTAAACTCTTTATAATAAATATTTATGAAAAAAATTTCTTTTAAAAAAATCAATGAAAAAATATTATAGAAAAACATTTATTAGTAGTTTAATACTAATAATATAAACACTAGTAAATTCAAAATAAAATAAATAAATAATGCACATAAATTCTATTATGTGAATTGAATCAGCTTGATCTTAGCAAAAAATTAAAATAAAGTATAAATATAATTTATACTGCACGATTTAAAGAAGAAATCAATGCTTTATTGTTTGAAAACCTAATAAAAAAAATATTGTATTTTATATTATTTAAACTTGCACAAAGCAATGCAGACATTTTAATTTTTAGTAGTGTCAAACATGTAAGTACACATCAATTTTAAAAGATGATAATGGTACAATAAAAAATTGTGAAAAACTAAGGAATTTATTTATGATTAAACATGCTAGTTTGTTTTGAGACAGAACAATTTGTTGAACAGATAAAAATGTACTATTTATTAGCATTATTCATTAATATTTTTCTTTGTAAATATTTATTGATGAATTAAAAAATGGTAAAATAATTTTTTTCAAATAGTATATCATTAGTATTAAAAGTGGTGAAAGAATTCTATGTATAATTTCAATACATAAGGGATTTGAAAAAATAATTTTTAAAAAACGTTCATTACTTTTTTTGTTTTTGATTTTCTATTATTCTCTTGAATATTTCTTGTAATGGTTTTACATAGAAAACAGATAAATTGTCTAACTTAAGTACAAATATAGATAAATTAAAATAAAATAAATTATTTGTATTAAAGACATTAAATAGTTGGTTAATTTTTTTTTTTTATGTTAATATCTAAAATTTTAGACAGTGTATGCCCCTCTCCCTAAAAATAATTTTGGATACTCTACTGCCTAGAGGTACATAAAATAACAATAATTTAATTTAACACCTATCTATATAATTTATTTATATTGTTTAATTTTTAATGCTGGCTACCTAATACTTAGTTACAATTTACTACAAATGACTAGTAATTGAACAATAGAAATAATAATGGGTACTTACCTACCTACTTCAAGTAGGTATGTATACAAAATATATTTAATTTTGTAAATAACTTACCCATAGAGTTTAAGAATTAACTAAATCTTATTTTACACATTTTTCATATTTTATCTTAGTTTATAATAAATAAAATTATATTATAAAGTAAATAATATAAATACCTATATGAGTTATTAAGGAAAGTACTCAATTTCTTATAATTCACATTTTACATAAAGTTGAAAAATAATGTATATTAAATAAATATATAATATACATTAGGACCATTAGGTATATAGTTGCATACTATAATGTAATTTATACTTATCAACTCAAAATTGTATGTGTGGGAATTAACTAATTTAATTAATAAAAAAAAAAAATCAGAAAATTATATGTAGGTATATACCTACCTATCTATATATAATTATTTAAACCAGCTAATATGTAGACAGGTAGGTGTACAGAACTGCAAATTCTAATTTCTCAATTTTAATCAAAAATGTTAAATACCTACCTAGGCTACCTAGTAGGTAGGTACCTAATAAAAAAAAATTATAAGTTCTCATATTCATATACCTTTTACATAATTATAAAAAAGCTATACCTATTATGAATTAAAGTTTTTAAATCCACTTACCTTTCTATTGCGTTACTTGAGGATGATTGTATGACAGAAAACACCAAAAAACACTGGCTATATTATTCTATCCCACGAAACTACCTATATTTTAATACAATATAGTTTAATATAATAGATATGAAAAAAAGGGCGCGCATTGTATACAAAGGTTTCAGTGAGTTGTGACCTGTAGGTAAGTCAGTAAAAAGTTGCTACTTGGAGCTCAGATTTTATGATCTCATGATCTTTACAATCTTCATATAAACCGTGGTTCTGTGGAGGGTAGACTGTAAACTTATGGTTACTGCAAGTAAATGGTTTCTACGCGAGAAAGCGCGACGGAGATCGGTTTAGGTTGGCACGCGTATGGCGGTTAGGAGTGTTAGGACAAAGTGACAGACTGACGAGTTTCTGGTCATTAGAATACCGTATAAGTGTATAGGTAACTCAATAGTCAATAAAGTATTAACTATAAAATCTAAATATATAAAATTACACTGAAATGTCCGAATTATTAATTAAAAATATTAATTATAATTGCGATTTTATTTGTATTTATATAAATATTTTCAACGTTCAACAATACACAACAGTCAATAGTATGCGTCATTATAATACTCATTATTGTTTCCAGAAATGGCTATAAATATCGTTACACTTTTTCAAACCAACATTTTCAACAATTAGTAAACAATCTGTTGCTGTTTATTTCAAATAAATTACATTTAAATATTTAATAACAATCTTTAATGGTTTTTTTATATGATAATTATAAAATATATTATAATAGCTCAGGGTTATTAGTTTTTGAGACAATAAATGCACAACATATTATAATGACAGGCCCAAGACAACCATCAAACATCGCAATACGCTGTTTCTTATCAATTATCATATATAAAATTTACGTTGTCGAGATGTTTAGAAACTTAAAATGTTCAGTGGTATGTAAACGCGTTCGATTTATAGGCCATCCCTAATCCTGCCATAGATAAAGAAAAACGTCGTTACCCTGTGTTCAAAGTTATTTCGTTAATGTATAATAAAATAAAACCCCGATTACTGTGCTACAATTAATAACTTACGTCCGTAACTGTGATCTAATTTGTATAACATTAAATAAGCTTAAGATATATCTAGCTATTCCTCAACATACAATATCTACTGGTATACCTACTCAGTACAACATTTTGGTGTTTATTGACAATATTTATTTTAAAATAATAAAAATATAGTAGAATAAGGTTTTTGTTTTTTGAATGTATAGATTTTAAATTTGGGGGAGGGATACTAGACCTCTGTATGACCTATTGCAGATTGCACTTATTTTATTAATTTATTATCAATTCGTCAGTAGTCGAACATACATGTATACAATATGTACAGATTTATATATTATATTATTATAGTAAATATAATCATACTTCAAAATTGACAGCATTACACAGTTACCGCTATGGAACGATAACAATATTTGCAAATACTTCATGATGTTTTCGTTAATTTCACAAACCACTCGAAGTGAACATTTTGACTTTTGCGTCATGAAAAAACGAATTATCTGTTCGTCTTGAAAAAACAATTCAAACTGACATTGCCTTACTTACATCAATGTAAATATTACAGGTTTTCCGTCCCAAAAATGTTGTTTTTAAAGTTCACCAAACTACAAGAAAGATGAGTAACCGCGAGTCACAACGATCTTTCGCCAAATGATATTATGGTTATGGTATATAGGAAAAAAATATTGTTCGACAATAAAATAAAATTGTTACAGCATTTAGAAAACGGTATGATTTGTCACATAACAATTTTATCTTCCATGAAGATGAGACAAAAAAAAAACCAAACAAAATTTAGAAACCGTAAGGTACTTATAAATGCTACGGTAATAATTGTATATAAATATAAGTACATATTTTAAAAATGCAAACCATTTTTTTTTTACTTAGCTCAGCAACGCACTTCTTTCTATTAAGGTAAGTATATACTCTGAACAATACTGTAATATGGTTACGTAGTACACTTGAATTCGACTGAGAACCGCTTTACTGAATATTTGATGATATTTGCATGTGATTTAAAATTTAATTACACATCGTATTACTGTCCCGCAATGAGGTAAACGAAGCGAGACGAGTGGCCAACATTGTATATCCTGTTTAACATTTATAAAATAATAATAATAGTATATAATGTGTCTGTACTTTATTTATACTATTTCTATAGATACTTACTATATTATTATCCAGCTATACATTGCATTACATAAATTTTACTACCGTGGATATACATAGACAATATAAGATTATAATTTTTTGTAAGAAATTCCTTGTATTCAAGTTAAAAATAATGAATGCACAAAAAAAGGGCAAATTAAATATTTTATGAATATGTGTAAATAAAACAATTAGGGCTATGAAACACGTTAGTTTTTTAGGTATACTCGGTGAGTACTTGCTCAGTACTCACCGAGTAAATTATAATTTTTTTATAGAATACGTGTAATTTTTTTTTACATATATTATCATGCGATTCTAATAACAATTAAATGAAGGCGTGGTTCATCAATGTAGATGATTTACATGTCTTCTAACTGTTTTGAATTTTATAAAACGCAGCAAATAATTTACTCGTATATACGTACCTGCATAGGTACCTATTACCTACTTACCGACCAACCAAAAGTCAAACCATAATTGTAGAAATTTTAACGTTACAAATGTATACAAATTTATAAAGCACTCTAGTATGTGTTCATAGAAACCAAAGTTAACATTTTTATTGGTAATGTACCATAATTTAAATTCATATTCTTGGTATAAATAGGTATTACATTTTAATTAATTTAAGTTTAAAAAAATAATAATTGCTTAACGTATGTGTAATCGTCAAAATTAAACATTCAATTAATTTTCCAAGATTTATTTTCGTTTCATATTTTAATAATACTACTTTGTTTAAAAAAAAACCCTGCAGAAAAGGTTAGTTTTCTTTTATACTTTAGTACAATCAAACGCAAAAAATCAGTTTTCTACTTAACGCGCATACAAAACAAACAACTTTAAATTACATTGAACCCTTTTAGTACCTACCAAATCGATTAAATTTTTGTTCTTTATGATTGCCTTTTGGTTAACTTTTAATGAAAAATCATAGTTCTCAACTGTTATTATCACAAAACATGTATCAGAAACTATTAAATTAAATATAATTAAAAAAATATCTTATATTATTTACAATTAAAGTATTTAAAATTAAAGTCTTTAATCTTCATAAATATTATTAAGGGAGACAATAAAACGTTAAACGAATAGGTACATTATCAATCTCTTCAAGAGTATATAATACCTACTGATTATGTGATAAAATAATATATGCACACAAAGATTTACACTGACTATTATTATGTATATACATTTTTCAATGTATTGTTTTCACGATTTCATTTTGTAAAATTTAAGAAGTATTCATAAGATTCTTACTTCACACCTTTTATCTATAAATTTAAAATTTTTATAAACAAAATATTTATTTGCTCGATATTCGATGATTATATACATCATGATAATATGATATGCATAGAAATATTTTTCTGTAAATAAATCTAGCTAAAAATATAGGTTACTTTTTTGAAATCATGATTAAATACGAGAGATGCCTCCAATTATTACCTATTGGCTATTACTCACTAACAAAAACATGTCAAGTGTTAAGATCGTATGAATAAACCATAAATTTGAAAAAAAATCTTAAAAAAATGAATACTTTAAATACCATTAAACAAATACATGTTGATTTTGGTATTAGGCATAGGAATACATATAAATTACTTGGTACAGTGAATTTTTCATTATTTCATGAATCTACCTACAATTTGAAATGTTTTATATTCATCTGAGGAATACAAACGCATTAACAAATGGTAATGTAAAAAAAAATAGTCGATAGATTAATAATTATTGGTTAAAAACAAGATTTGGCCGTGAGCCGTCTAGAAAACTCCATAGTAGTTTTTGCGGGGTAATAACATCAAATTTACATATTTTTGTATTGGTACGCACGCTATTATTTCTTTATGTACAATAATTTATATATATGTATATAAATAAATATTATTCATTAATACCTAACCATTAGATGAAGTTTCGAATTTTGTTCACATGATGCCCATAAGCCAATATGACAATCTGATACCTATCGTTTAATGTGTGTTCGATCTTCGATAGTTGCAAGTAAATGGATATATATATAACGTTTATACGATATATTGTGTATGTAGAAAAATATATACTTTTATTATGCAATAATAATATTATTGGACTCATATATAATATCAAATGATAAGGAGAGTATAAACATTAAGTATTTATTTTTATTATACATAAAACGTATTATAATATGTATAAAAATAATCATTTATTATTGGAATTATGTCTATTATATTTTGGTTTTATTTTCAACCAAATTGCTAGAGCAAAACAATTTCTAATAGCTACCTATTATGGATTACCTGCGTACAGTGTAATTATGTGAGTTGTTTAATGCTAAGCCATATAATAATTTTATTTAGTATTACAAGCTAAATCAGAGTGAACTAATAAGTTATAATTATTTTAACGTGTATAGAATTTTTTTTTTTTAATAGCTAAACAAATACAATATAAATACTCGTAACGAATGACTATAATAATAAAAATTTTAGTTTACAACAACAGTATCCTGTCCAAAAAATATTATGGGCAGATACTCATTTTTTTTCTGTTTGAATTTTTTAAATTGCAATGATAAATTATGATAAGTATACAATAAGTTATCAATAACTAATAAGAACTTTTTATTAAATACAAGTAGTTGGATAACATTGGGAAACAAAAATATTACAAGAATAACTACAAATACTCTGAACAATATATAGGTTATTACGAAAATAATGCATTTATTATATGCATTTATGATCGACTCGTTTTACACTAAAACTGACCGAATTTAGAAAAAATTGAGTTCAACCATGTTTCAAGTAGATAGTTTATTGCAAAACACTTATAATAATTTTATTGTTTACAGATCGTATTAGCACGGTATAAAGAGTAATAGGTTAAAAAGGTTACCTATAATATGGTTTCAAAATAATAACACTGTTATAAATTCATAATAAAAATAAAAGTTTTTATGAAGTAATTAATCATTTCTTAAATACCGACGAATAACACATATACCGGTTAATTGAATTAAAACGTTTTAAAATTAGTCTGAAGAATAAGTTCCTTAATAATACAGATCGCAATGTGAACTGATAAAATACAATATTATTATAAAATTATGTCCAAAGAATCTCTATGGAAATCGAAAGAAGTACCTAAAGCAATCTAAGTTTAATTTAATAAAGTAGGAGGATAATTTTAAGGAAGAACGGTTGAATGGTTGTAATAAAAACAATAATAATAAAGTTAAAAAAATATGTAATTACATACTAACAACAATCGGCCATATTATAGACCAACACCTGCTACCCGTTTTTAGGTGTAACCAACAAATATTAACTTTTTTGACGTTTTTGCATAAAATAAAAGTATAATATTATTTTTAATCATCACTAAAATGAAAAAAACTAAAGCAATTATTATGAGAGATAGGTACGTATTTTTTTATTTTTTTTAATGTCTACATTTTATGAGTGTTAAAATAAATATAATCGTTGTAATATAATATGATATTTCAAACGATATTAACATCTAATTCGCTTATCATACCTTTCAATTATCGAATATTATCTTGTATTTTATTCACAATAATAAATCCAATATTGTCTTCTATTTTCTCTGCTTTATCACTGTCATTAAAACAGTTGCAGGTAATTATATTCTATCTACTATTTTTGCAAATTAATTGAGTAATATTAAAAACACGCGAAATACGTACGTACAATATATTATATAACATCATAATTGGAATACTTTGATAATCTTATTACATGACTTAACATATGTTATTTACGAACAACCCGAGTTTGTTTACTGCCGTAAAGTTCGAAGAGTAAAACTGGATTTTCGGTTTGATACGAGATCAGCAACGCACAATACATTTTAATGAATTATAGTTGGGAGGTATATATAAAATGTACCGTCTAATATACTAACTTACCTACACTGCAACCATAACTTTCCCAATAACAGGCTATTTCGTATTTATAATTACATGGCGAGTGCACTGCAGCAGTGTTTAATCGCATAAAGTAATTTTAACTTCAAACGTATCTTACTTCAAGACCTTTGAAATATAATAATGGACACGAAATTAAATTAGGTATATTATTCAATGTCCATTGAATCTAACCTTAAATATATTAGAGTTGTTCGACTATTTTAACTAATAGTTATAGTATCAAACCTACTGTAACATGTACTAAATATTTGTATTCAAAAATACCACGAATTTATAAAATTAAAAAAAATTTGTCGTATAAGCCGCTAGACTGCTAGAGCATAAAATAATAAATAAAATACTAATCATTACACGGTAAACATGTTTTTCTCATACACATTCAAATAATAAGTATACAATTATCATGTATACCTACATAATGTAACATTTTAAACTTATAACATTAAACTTCCCATCGTTATACCAGCTATAAAATAAAATACGTTTTTACATTTGTTAATCATTATTAATAAACAATAATAATAATTCATATATCTTATACCTACTGTTATGTATTCGTGACACCATGTCCCAAAATATCGTAAAGCCAATCTCTGTAATCCAAGTTTGTAACGACTTTATAAAATGCTTAATAATATAGGTATGTCATAATAATATGGGTCGAATAGTAAACGCATATAATAAAATACACCATATAAAAACCTATATCATTGCTCTCGCCACCTAGATGTAATATTAATTTTAAAATGGAAATCTTTATCACGCATGTTCTCTGAAATTACTCATCCAATAATCATTTTCTTTCTTTTTTTTCTTTTTGGAATAAAAGAGTACATCCCGGAGCAGGTTTTAAGTCTATTTCTTATTCTATAAGTTAATGAAAAATCTAGTTATGATTTTTTTAAACAATTAGCAAATACGCACATCCCTAGAGATATTTATTTTTTTCATCAGTGTTACCAATTATTAGTTATAATTAGAAATTAGTATTTTAGTGAATAATTGATGTAGTATAACAGTACAAAATGTATTCGTTATTTTTAGTTCACACTATTGAAAGTTATAAGTTGTTGGTTTTTGGATCAAAATGAAAAGGAAATCAAATATGGGTCGTCCAATAAAAAATAAAAAATAAAAATGCTGTATGTAAAATTGATACGTCGGAAATATCATTAATACGCCAAATCGGAAAATCAAATATGTCATTTATCCGCACGCGTTACGCTAAATTTTGGTATATTATATTAGGCAACCAAATTTAACGCGGATGCATTTTGTACGGGCAACTAAGTGCACGAGAATAGCAATAGTATATTACACATTTGCTTCGATCGTTTGTGTTGATGTTATATTATTGTGTACGGTCAGAATGTATGTACGTAAAAGACTTACAGTGGATATAAACGACATGTTTTCACACTGCACTGCGAATGTGTTAGCCGAGGATTTAGTCGATAGAATTGTTTTGAGAGTCCATAAAGTGCTCGTTTTATTTTTTTTTTTTTTTTATACATACTTTACCCGGTTGCTCGTGTATTTTCTCATACTTTCGACGAATACGACGGCGGTTACCAATATAAAAACGTAATCGATACCATTGGGGCTAATACGGAAAACGTGTAAAGTCTGTGGAGTATAACTTATGGCTGTTTACCGAGAGAACGGGAAGTCATGGAGCGATAAAAAAACATACACTCACACATACGCGCGCGCGCGCGCGCGTAAACGAACATATTAAGTATATATATTGTAGTATAGATGTGTGTGCATTTATGTGTCTGCGTGTGTGTGTGTGTGTGTGTGCACGCGCACGCGCATGTGTCCCCGGAGAAAAAAAACGAGACAGCAGAGGGAAATATATACACACATATAATATATTGAGACCATCAAAATAAGTATCATCGACTTAGCGACAATATAACGCGTTATTCTCTCGCCTTTGAGTATATTATTTCAGTATATTTTATGTATACCGAAAATAATAAATTGAAAACGCTTTCTTTCGTCTTTCCTCCGCGGTGATGCCCTTTTATATTTTTATTTGTACATCCCTAGTTTTCTCCCCAAAAACACTTTATTGAGCAATCATACCGCGTGTTATGATCATTTCTTATCACCACTGTTTTTATATGGTACGCTCCTGCCTCTTGTACCGTGTATATATATATATATATATATATATTATGATGCGTGTGGTTTTAGAAATAAGAAACAAAAAGAGGGTTAGTGATTTGGTGCGTTATAGATATATGGTGATAAAACACACACCAGACTACTAGAGAGATAAAATTCGTGGGCGACGATCAGAGTATATAGTTGAAAAACGTAGCTTAAAGAAATTAACTTAAATAGCAGTTATCAAATATTATATCAATCAAATTGTTTTATATTTTTTTATTTTTTCTATTTAACATAGAGCAAGTTCGTTATTTTTCAGGGTAATTTTCAATTTTTTTGACAATGAATTGGTTTTGTTATATTAAAATGGTTTAGGATTTCTTTATAAGTGCGCCTATCCAATATTTTTATTTTTGTTACTTGTATTATAAATTAGATCGTTCAGAGTACGTAGATTTATGTCATAGCTGCTGCAAGAGCTAAAAAAAATAATAATACGTAAAAAATGTCAATACAAATTTTTAATTTAACCGTTTAACACCGTCAATGCAAGAGGTAATAAGACAACGGGATTTCGCAAAGCACAAAAGATTCAATACAACCAATGAATATAAAATATAACAATGCATTATTATTATGACTCTCGAGTCTTGTGTATAAATTCAAGTTCACTTTGTCTATATATTTAGGTACTTGAAAACAATAAATGTCTAAATGCCTTACATCGACATATTTTTTAATTCCTAAATACCTATTAACTACTAACTGGTGTAACAGATATATCAATAGAATTCGTGTACTATAAAAGTGCCTATCTGCAGTCTTATCTACATGATACTTGACAAAGCGCATTTAAAATTTTTCTTTATAATTTATAACATATGTTAACATTTTATTCTACTGTTCACAATAAATCATATAATAAGATGTATTTTATTGAGCTAAAAAAATAATTACAGTTAAATACAAAATGGCCTTTATACTTATATTAAATTATTTTATACGCATTTTTAAAAGATTAAAATGTATCATAAATATATTATTATCCATATAATTTAATTAATAATTAATATATACAGACAAATGAAAAATGTATAATTCCTAATTTATACAAATATATAATATATTATACAAAATCCATCAATAAATACATTTATTGTTGTATCATCGTTAATATTTAAAAACTATTATAGTTGCGTTTCGATTTAATTGTATCATACCTCGTAATTACATTAATGATTATGATCATCTGGTATTGAAATATAGTAATATAATCATTGTAGTTATGAATTCATATGATACAGATTATTAATGTAAAATAAATATAATGTATTATAATATGATATAAAATATAAATATTATAATATTATGGTTGCTGTTATGGGGCAATACAATCCGCGGTAATTTAGCTTTGAGACTTTTAAGGTAATTGAGGATGAAGACGAGATTCTAAATGGAGGTAACCGACGTCTAAATAGTATAATCCAAATATGGTAGTAATCTTTTTACACGTAAATCGGTTTACCGGTTAAGCGTTTGAAGGGTAATAAAAATTTGTGTAGACTGTAAATGTCGATAATAACACAATACCGGCCCCGGGCGTATTGGTTAAAACTAACAGGTATAGAAATGATTGATAACGCATTAGCAAGTTGTGATCTAAAAGTATTCTACAAAAACTGTAGGCTATAATTAAATTTAAAAACCACGTTAGTTTGCTTTGGACTCATGCAAAACCAGTGAGCGTTTATGTTTAAAAAAAAAAAAAAACTATTTATACAGTCACTGCTTATTATTATGTGCATGGTTAGGTTAGGTTAACCTAACCTATGTGCATAAGTGTGTATTTTTATTCATTTCAATAATCGAAAAATAGCAGTAAATATATCTAAATTTACTAACACGATTAAAATATATAATTAAAATTCACTAATAATTAAAAACTTTGACATCCTTTTGCACATGTTGGTCATGAATATATTATGGGAAGAGACATACATATTCACTTATAATTTTAAAAAGAGTTTAAAGACCTAATTGATATCTTGAGATTTTCATGACAATATGACAATTTATAAACAATTTTTAAGTAACATTTTACTCAATATCCAACTTTAACTCTAAAAATAATAATTACAAACTATTTAGAGTGCTGAGTAGTCTTTTGACGAAATCAACCATAAATAAACCATTTACGAATTACCTAATACCTATTTATAGACACTCAGGAAAATTTCAGATTTTTAGGTAACATAAATTTTAACTAAAACGTATCAAATAACATTATCTTTGAAATATTTCAAAATATCAACATTTGAATTTGCAATAACATCAATTATTCGAATGCAATAAGAATACGCATTATATCAAACATTTTATAACATTTTAAAAAACTGGATAGCATACAAAGTCTCTGTTAAATACTCGAGTTATCACTCAAATCGATATAAAATAATGGTGTATCGTATAATACTATAATATATAAATAAATAATAAATTAAACAGAACTTGCTGACATTTTATTATGGTTATCGAATGTTTGCGTTACATATATTATACATAATTCAATAAAACAGTTGCAGAGAAAATCTAAAATACCTAGGCTGTTCAATATATTCAAAATTGTTTATACTTATTAGTTATTAATTATTACTTACCTATCAACTAGAGTTTATTTATATTAAATTGAATATTTGGAGCTTTGTTTTATAAATTCAGAAAGAAAGCCATCAAAATTTTAAAACTTCTATACATTCCTCATTTTGCTGGTCATTGTCTAAAATAAAATAACTTATTTGTTTATTATCATTAAATAACGCAAATAGTCGATTAGATATATATTTTTTGTCATGAAAACATTAGAAAAAAACTAAAAAAAAAATCTATTATATTCAATCATAATATATGTATATTCAATCATAATATATGTAACGCGTTCAACGTATAACGTTATTTATTTATATTATTATTATTAATAATATATATTTATTTTTTTTTTGCTAGTTCAAAAACGATTTAACAACAGCCATACCGGGAACTCGGTGGCAAAGAGGGTGCTCGAAATACGTGCCTATATACACGAGTCTCTTGTACATTTTGAAGCGTCACGAACGAGTAAAAAAAAAAAAATTGAATATCTTCGTCTCTCGATATCCCCGCTGTCATTCAAACCATTGTGGCGCGCGTGTCATGCGATTCACATTGGAAATTTGCATCATATTGAAACGGTGTGCAGACAAGAGGACGTGGCGTTATAAAAAAGATTCTTTTGCCGGCAAATGATGAATCGGCGTCGTCGACGGCGGCCGTTTGACATTATCCTTCGTGAGGCGTATTAAATATTTAAAAAAAAAAAATAAATAAAACCATCCACCGGCATTGAGTCCACGCGCGCGGGGTGTTATTGTGAGTATTATTTGACAGGTCTGAAAGTCTCCCGCAAAAAAAAAAAAATAACCGCAAAAGGCTAAGTCGCCACAGACGCCCTGTCGCCGGTACTGTCAGATCGGTCTCGTTCCGATTTTCCAACGACACCACAGCCGGTGGTCCGGATTTAAACACGAATCCACATCGTATAATATTATTATTGTGCACATGTATTTATACGTGAAAATAACAATTTGACGGATCTATAATCTTATGCAAAACGAATACGAATTGAAAAGAAAAAATAAGAAGATCACGGAAAAAAATAAATAATTTTAAAATAATTTCACGTTTCATTTTAAGCACATAACTATATAAAGGTAAATGGGTATAGTTATAGTATAAAATATTATAGGTAGCGTATATTAATCGATTAAACGGAATTCGATAATATTTGCATAATTTCCACACGTTTCAAGAGCGAAAGAAATAGAAAAAAATGACATATTTCGATGATTTGTACGGCCATTCACTAAGACACGCGGTAAAATGAAACAAAAAAAAATCTTGAAATAATTTGATACAATGCTGAAGCTCAGTATTATGTGGAAGGTATATACATAGGTACCGCTATGGAGACGCTATCAATTATTATTATACTCAATGGCGGTAATTACTTTTAAGTGCAGTTGTACGTATATACGTATATACGTGGTCTCGACGTTATTATTATTATTACCCGTACAGATACAAAACTAGAAAATCGTGTATATAATAATAATATATTATATTATATCATTATTATTAGGTGTATATAGTTGTTCTTATCGATTGAATTTGTCACGCGCTACGCGTTATTTTAATTTTAATTTTTCATTGTGTCGATTGTACGTCATCACACAATATTCGTCGTCGCCGTTTATCAAAAATGTTTTTTGTGTTTTTTGTGTTTTTTTTTTCATTATTTAAATTGATCGCCGTCTCGAGTTTGGTACCTGTGTGGTATAACGTATTTCGTATATATGTATGTGTATAGTATTTATACTATTTTCACGTCGACTACGTCAGATAACGATTACAACGTTCGGTCAAAATACTGTCTGTATAATATAATAATATAACGCAGAGGTAAACGCAGAGCTATACACACTATTCTATTGTCGACGTGGAATGAAAAAAAAAAAATCACGATTTTTTTCTCTCCTGTTTTCGGGGGGGGGGGGGGGAGGAAAAGAGCAAATAAATATAATTACGAAAATTTATATAACAAACCGACAATGCGACTTATTGTCGCCCATCCATTTACGTGTAAATACATTGGATGCAGTCTGCAGACGGTTATATAGACACACAATCGGTTAAAGCCTAAAACGTTTCGTGATTATTTGTAGGCGACCGTCCGTCCGTCCGTCCGTCCGACCGACCGATCGGTCGATCGATTATTATTATTGTTGCCGTTGTGTGTGCGCATAACCCTATAATTTGGACACGCGGAGGCGATTATTATATTAGGATCTACGCCCGGGGCCGGACCGTTGAAACAAAACTATATAATAATATCAAAATCGTATTTCGACCAAAAAAATAAAAAATAATAGCAATAAACGGTATGTATATAGGTATGGATCGTTAAATTTTACGGGAACATTATTGGACACATATACTATATAACACTGGCCGTGGCGCGCGCGTTCGGTGTGCCGCTGCAGTGTCTCGGTAATTCGTTCGTGATGCATTACTACGGCGGCAGAGTCGAGTCGTTAAAAAACAAAAAACACAATTTTCAAACATCGCGGGTGCCTACGAATAAAAAAAAAAAAAACCCGGTTTCCCGCAACCGCATGCGTATAATATAATAATACATTACATCGTCTAATAAGCCGAACGGCGGTTCAGATTTAATTAATTGATACATATAATACGTATTATACATATTATTATTATTATTATTATTATTATTTATTATTATGTGCAGAGTTACACGATTAAAGACGGATCTTAATCATATTGTCGTGGGCGGCGGACGGTTTGCGGGTTGCCGGTGTTGGTGGTGGCGGGGACGTGGACAAAATATCCAGGACCTGCGAGGCAATCCGGCCCGCGGATTTTCATTGCTCGCTCACGACACGGCCCAAGTCTCTCGAAATCGGTCATTGCGGTAAAACGATTGCGCAGCGTTAAACCATAATATTACGATAATGTCCAGTGTACCGAATTTCGCCCCTTGTCCTTTCCCCCCTCTCACCACTCCCACCACCTACCAACCGCAAGCGGCGATATATTATAATCGTAAACCACCTATTGTTTACAAATCCGCTCGTCTACAGTAGTTGTAACACGAGTGTGTGTATAATATAATAATTATGATGTATAAGCGTCCTACCTGTACAAAACGACGAACGACGGTGTACGCGTATTACTACTTTATATTATCTGCGATGGTCAAGTCACCGTGGCTTCGGTCATAACGTAATATGTATTTAATACACCATTCAAAAATACAAATCAAACACACGGGCTAGGAATTTTTTCCATAGAAAAACGAACGTAAAAAAATCGGTTGATCGTATAGTAAATATTTTTCGCTTTCACGTGCACAACATCTAATATAGCTATACTTGCTTTTAAGTAGTGAATTATATACTTACTAAATTAACATTGCAGACTTCGATCGCTCGAAAAAATAGATAATTAATCAGTTATAATTATATTGCAACACACACGTATATATGCGTATTTTTATAGCTGTAATTTTATAGCTCCTGCGACTTATCTTTCGATCAAAAATTGCAGCGAGAATCTAGTAAAAAATAATTATCGCGTTATTATATTCATAAATATAATATAAATATATATATAAATAATTTTTAACGACTTTAAATTATTGTGTCCAAAATCTAAATACAACACCCCAAAACGCCGACGGGGATAGTATAACAACGAAATATACCCATAAAAACATACGATGCCCAATAAATGATCTATTATGCAGCATAAATGTATTATAAATATAAAAAAAAATTATAATGTGCAGTGTATTAATATTCGTCTATACAATATAGAATTTTGAATTGTATACCTACGAAAGCTAAAAAACAGTTGTCACAACACACACCGCGTTTTTAGAACTGTCTGTAGTACGAGCAATGGCCATCATACTGTAAAAAAACGACTTAATTATATGGTGTGTCCTCTATGAATTTAGAATTGTTAATATTATTATAATATGAGTTTAATTTTGTAATTTAGAATTTAAATAAATAACAGTCGAAACCAGTTTGATCAGTGAACTCGACATCATAAATTTTGTATATTTGAAAAAGTCTTATTCAAATTATTTAATGATAAATTGTAGCTATAGTAGATACCTATATGATTAGTTTTTTTTTTTTTTTTTTAATGTAAAACAAAATCATACGTATATTTATGTAAGTACCTAATGGAATAAAAATAAAAGTATTTTAGAAAATATTTTCTATATTTATTTATAACGAAGAAAAACATATATTGATACCTATAGGCTATGACTAATAATAATTTAAACGAGTAATAAATGTAATTTAACATTGAAATAGAGTTCAGTTATTATACGATTGGTTACAGATTTTACCAACCTTCTAGTAATAAATAATCTAAAGCAATTGGTTTTGAAATAATTACGTTTCTATGCAAAATATATTTTTTTTAAATTTTGGAACATATTAATCCTTATTTGATGTTGTACAGTTTAATTATTGAAGTTACTAATTTTGAAATAAACTTAATTATTTATCCAAAAATATAATACTATAGTTACCTCGCAATAATTGCAAAATAGTAAGAAATTTATTCAATAACATGTCTATATATTCGATGTATTAAGTCAATTTCCTGTGAAAGTAAGTTACTATTTATTAAATTAAAAATAAAATATTAAAATTAAAATAATAAATAAATTTAATAACATTATAATATATGCATATAAAAGAATATTATAAATTCATATGGAATTCAAAAATAAGAACATTTTATAAGTTGTACTTGTATAGAATACTAGGATTTAATATGTTATAATATTTTTTATTTTTTTTTTTTACTTTCAATATTATATTATATTGGTACATCCAATAGAGGGATATGAAAATTAAATTCAAAAAATCCAATCTATTTATTAGGTATTAATCATCCTATCTGTTAAATAGGTTCTATGTAATATGTTAAATAAAACATTTTTTTTTAAATCGGTTAAGACTAGAAAATAATTAACGCTGCCGGTTGAACCAGTTTATTTAATAATTAAATATTAAATAGAAATATCAATGAAATTAATTATCGACCACACATGCAGTATAATATAAAACATTTCTGCCAATATTTAATTACAATTATATTCTAGTCACATATTATTATAATTCACAATTGGATATTATATAAGAGACAATTATTTTCGCCTAAATTGAACATTGCTGGCAAAATTAATATCAAAGAAATAAAATTAGTGTTCATCGAAATTGTACTTAAAACATTTTTTTCTGTTTTTTTTTTTTTTAAATTAGGGTCAATGTAAATTCTACCCTTAAGTTATTCCCATGTATTATGTAAAAACTGTGGTATATACTTTCACATTCAATATGTTTGATAATTAGGTATTAAATTTCGACAAAATAAATATTTAAATACTAAAAATTAATTAATAAGTCGGTCACTATGTGTTGCGTAATTAAATATAATAAATGGAATATAACTTACAAAAATATCTAATGATATTGACTTTATAGGTAGGTAACTTATGTTTCTGGCGATCAATAAAATTGAAACAGTATAAATTTGTGTTGGAATAATAAAACGACAATAATTGCACTGAGAATTCTCAGGTCGTAACATTTTACCATTGTCCATTTAACACTCAAAGCAACATTTATTTGTGTGGCTTGATACACTTCTAGATTACATTACGATGACTGATATTATTTTGAATTAAAATATTCTATAGAAAAATCATTAGCTAAATAGAATACTATAAAATTGCATTTAAATACTATCACCATATTATCCATAAACGATAATATTCGCAGTCATAACTGGACATTTTGTTCCAAATAAGTTGTAACGCATAAACGTGCGTATTACATCGATAAAGAATAACAAAGCATTAGAAATATTATTATTATTAATATTATTAGTTTCAAAACAACTTAAATAACTTAATGGCTTCAAATTTTAAAAAATAAAAATAAATTCATTCGCATAACGTAATTCGGTTACTATAATAATTTTAGTTGCTATAATAATTTTGCTTTAACGTAATTATTTTGTGTTTTAACTAATGCATTTTGCGTTCCGTGGACGTACATGACAAAAACCTATTCGATTGTGCACGTCAAAACGAATAACGTTATAGTAGTGACACACAGTGTTTACCCCAAACAAAATTTGTATCTGATGAAGGTTTATATTGTGTACGTTGAACACTCGAATGAATTGTTGTCATTGTTTCAGACACACCAGCATACTCGAGCGAACATAATATCCTCTATCATATTATATATCCCAGTGTTGGGCTTTCAATTTAAAATCTGATGCTACAACCCACTCATTATTGCTTATTATTGTAGTTCGGTAATGGGTGCTCATAAAGCTATATATCTAATTCTGGAGTGTTCCTACTGGTTATAACGTGTAATAGCTACCATTAAATGACGACGTAAACGGGATATTTTGTACACAGATTACGTATCTGTATGTACAACAATAATGCATCGTTCGTCGTACAGAAACAATATATATATATATATATCGATGTTGGCCTATTGAAGTGTATAATATCGAAACAGAAAAATAACAAACAACATAATATTATCATTATCATATTATTAAATAGGACGTGTGGAAATCATAATAAAATAAAACAAGTCGAAAAATCTGTATATTAGCTCAATTATTGAGTACTTAATCAAAACATAGTGACCTATAAATTTATTATAATATAATAATGATTGATACTATTTTTAACACATTATACGAAAATTTA
This sequence comes from Melanaphis sacchari, assembly GCF_002803265.2. Classification (NCBI taxonomy): domain Eukaryota; kingdom Metazoa; phylum Arthropoda; class Insecta; order Hemiptera; family Aphididae; genus Melanaphis; species Melanaphis sacchari. The sequence goes on from NW_020271295.1 coordinate 334,802, forward strand.
ACATTAAGTCATAATAATTTAATACATATTTTTTTATCTAATTACTACGTATAAACTTGTTTTTCGTCAACTCCAAACCAATCGATAAACATTATTCGGATCTGTGTGTAGGAGTAATAAGCATGGTGTAACAAGATGAATGATCAAATGGTTTCTGTCTATAATGTAGCATGTAAGATTGTCGCGAATGTGGCTAGTAACTGTTATATCTTAAAATGCATCCGTCGCGTTTCAAAGCTACTTAATCCAAACGGTAATAAAAATACGTTTAATACGAATTGATCGTGTGTAAAAATAGTTTTTCCAACAAGAAAGTATATACCAGATGTTCATTTAGAAATAATCTACATTTGTAAGGCTTTTGTCTTTTACAATAATGGACCACCATTATACAACTGAAGTGTCTAGTAGAGTAATTGTCTATTTGTTCACTAATCAATGTTTAAAAGAATTAACAAAAGGATTTTTATTTTAACCATTAAAAAAATACATCATTGTATTTTATAACTACTGCTACTTGCGTTAATATTATGAAACGGTCGAGTCGAACATTAATATTATAATATTATTGATTACCAATAGATATGCAAACGTTTTGATGTTTAAGTAAAAATTTCTCAATGATATATTACCCAACAATATGAAAATTATTTACCGAACAGTTCAAACAGGACAGGTGTTTTCATATTCGGGGTATTTAATGCAGTAATCTGCGACAACTTTGTATTCGGTGACTATACTTTTAAATAATTCAAACGCACTACGCGGCCAAAGCTAATAATTCCCGATAAGCCATTCGATTCGATTCGGCAACAGCTGTTCCAATTATATTATACATCCGGAAACGTGCGATTGCCACGAAATTCGGCCGATCCATCTATATGTACAATATATTCCATTTTCAATAACAAAGTAAAAAATACACACACGTACAAAAACCTTTTAGTTATGGCTCGTGTTCGTCCAAAGGCCGAGACGAATTTCCAGTATTATCGCGTAAAACATCTGGTCCATTATATAAATTTGACGCCGTTTATCAGAAATAATACACATAGCAATATATACATATATATATATATATATAAATAGAGGGCTAAAAATGAATGGAGACAATTTTGCGGTAAAACACACACCAAAACCAGATTAATCGGTTGACCTAAGCAATCGCTTAGCCATCGCCGCTGTACATGTCAATTAAAACACGTCACATATTTAGGGGGTGGTTCATTTTTTTAACGGTTTCGATTTTGCGACCGTATCGGAAATAATAAAAAACGAGATTAATGTGTCATCGGATTTACGCAATTATATTGGCCATTAGGCCACCGAAAACACGTTGGTTGATCAAACAATTTATACACGGATTATTTCCCATACACGTACATATTTCAATAACATGTTTTAAAATCTTTATCGGCCAGTCTACAACAGTCTGTATACGTTCAGGTCTATTGCACGTGTGGTTCCACAAATATAATATTAAAACTAAATTATTTATGCACGTATAAAATATGCCATAATCTATTTTACTATATTTTTATTTTTATTTGTATACACCTACAATCCCATGTATTTGTAAGTAATTGTTTGTGTGAAAGTAAAAATGTATTAGTAATTAAACCAGTAGTATACTGAAATGCGTACAATAATAAAATCACAATTGTTTATTTCTGATGATGTATACATAATATTACGCAAGTCTTTGAATTAAATATAGGTACCTACTTTAAAAAAAAAAAAAAAATGGTTTGCTGGCTTGGAAATTCAACTCGATATTACACGAGATCGGCATACTAATCCTAAAGTTTATTTTGTATACGAGAACATAATTGGACAATATAATAAAACGGGTTTAATTAGACCTATTATAAGCAAGGGAACATATTATAATAAATAATATTCATTTCGGGGTTTATGTATAACCAACACGCGGAATTATATTTAAGATTAAACAAGTGTTACCCTTGAATGAATTATGTTTATTATTAGAGATCGAGGCAAGGGAAAATACTAATGCAATAATAATTTTAAGATTAAAATCGTTGGCGCAACAAAATCTTTATTTTCAGGAGCTTAAATTTCTACGCGCTTTACCGACTTGCAAGAGCTTTGTATCCAATCTCCAATCCTTTCCCAAACAATTATGCATATTTAAAATAACTAAGATGTAAATCAATATGGTTCTCAGCCAATTATTCTTTGCATATTATACTAAAAAAAATATATGTGAAAGTCTCAAGAATTAGAGGAATAATCGTCATAACTCTCAACCGGTAATCACTATTAGTGGTTAATGATAAAACTTAACGTCGTAAATTTAAAAATTTAGTTAAAAAACTAATAAAAAATTGTCCACTTATATAATATCTTACTTATAAAGCATCGTTATTAGTTTTTAAAAAATCCCAGGAAAAAACAAAATTAATACACAATCTGGAAAAATATTTCTAAAATTAATTGTTATTTACATTACAGGAACGTGCAGGAGTGTGTTTCAAAGTTTCTTTCCGAAATCCGAATATTGTTTCAAAAGAAGCCATATACATAACAAAACTTTTCAGTCACCAGACACGGCCGTGTTGCAGTGTGCTCAACCTAAAGAATATTTTATAATAATATTAATTCTATTCATTTCGTTACAAGAGTTTCTTTAAAATTCCACTTGATTTATAAACTTAACGTTAAGAAATTGCGCTATTACAAGCGCATACTTGCATAATATTTAATATAATATTATTACAATCCACCTACTATTATACAATCGATTTTACGAACGTAGGTGCCTGTACGCGTTTTTAATGACGATTTTAAATAAATTAAATTCATAATACAAAATGGTAATTACACAAACACGACAATGTTATACAAGGTATGAAAAACGATTTGCAGATCGGTACATGCAGATAAAACGTGTCTGTGACCGACAATAAGAATAAGATATATTTTTTTCATTGCATAAAGCCGTCAAAAAGTTTTTTACAAACCAACACTTTACCCGGGTTTGTCGGTGGTTTACCGAGATGCATAAGCTTATAGATCATTTTGTGAAATCTGTCATTAATTATGCATTATAAATTTGTTAACATGCAATATTTTACACTCGAGAGTGCGGTCGTACGGTTTTTTTTTTTTTCACATGGTAGAGATTTTAAAATGTGTCTCGTCATTAATGGCCCCGGCGCTGCACCCCTTCAATTGAAGTGTGATTTTTGCAGCGCCGAAAGGGTGACAACGTTCAAAGGCATGGGATACAGATATTACATTAAACAATGGAATGGGGCGAACACAATCATTTAGGTAGGTATAAGTCATCATCGTGTAATAAAAACCTAATATTTGGTTGTCACGCGATGTTAAATTTAAATAATCACATTACATTTCACATTTCGTTTCCGAAAAACGAGTCGAGCCCACTTCACTGTTATCCGATTATTATGCATACAATAACGTTAATTATAGATTCATTACGTAATTATACGGTTTTCGCACGGAAAATTATCGTATTCTTTTTACTCTGAATTAGAACTAAACCAAATTTCCATTTAAATATAAACAAACCATAATAATTGTTTATAATTTTATAATGATTTGTACAAAAAATATTTTCTATCAAAGTCATAAAACAAATTAACTTCACGTTAGAATTCGTGAATTTCATTATACTGTTAAAACCAGAAAGTGTAATCAGTTAAGACATTTTGATTTGTTAAGTATAAGAAACTTATTTCCATCAAATCCTTATTTTTCAGCTATTTAACGTAACTCATAAATTATCATAATACTTGATTCTTAAGTATCTAGGTTCTTTGTATATTTTATATTTTGTTATTCCACCAAAACTTAATGAAATTTACTAATTTTATTATTGTTTAAAAATCATATATTGTATTATGTATTAATGATTTTATATCGCATTAATGTTATGATAAGAGATATTACCTTACTGTACTTGAGCCAAATAAATAAATAAATAAAACTAACGAAATAGAAGATTGTTAATATTTACAACTTCTTTACAGAAGAATTAGCACTTATTTTTTTAACAGTTCACACATTATGGTTTATGACTTATGATTTTTTTTTTTATACTCGTCTACTCTCACTTTTACAAAAATGATTAAAATTTTAAAATAATTTACCATGTATAAGTACTATCTAAATATCATAATAAAATTAGGTTTTTATTGGGTTTTGTATGACAGTCGCCCAGTCGCCTTTTATTAACCGCATAGATGACATATCGTACACCGTCGTTGCGACTGTTTAACGCAGTGGTCCACAATAAGCGGCTCGCGGAAGAGAAATAGCTGGACCGCCGAAAACATATTTTTTAACGCTGCTCTTTCCGCACACAATAACTATTCGATATACTTTTATGACGTATTTAGAGATTACGATGGCGTTTTCATCGTTAATCGTTGTTTACAAAATAACAGTCACGATAACACGAAAATCGTTAACTTTATACTCAAGACATTTCTGGCCCTCGAAAATTATTTTTTCAAATCATCCGGACCGCCATAGGTTTCAATCGCCGACGGCCGACCACCGGTCTATCGTATGATGAACGTAGCGTAGGCAACGAGGCCTGCAAAAACGTTCGGACTAGAATTGATCACTGGCTAGCCGCGGCTTCGTATTATTGCGATCGATTGTGCGTTAATCAAACGGTGCTAAACAGTAGCGTGCCACCGGTACAAGCATTTTTGAGGCAATCGCCTCGAGACCAAAATTGATGGGTGTAGGGTGAATGTAGGTGGGTGTAGCACCTGCAGGGTACTGGACAATGGATTTACGCGCGATGAAAAGTTTTTAATAATAATATTTATGTTATCGAGTAAAAAAAAAAAAAATATGTAGATTAAAAGCTGTGGGAGGTCTCGAGTAGTAGTTTATCTAAGGTTTGAAAACTGTTCAACACGCTGTCGTTGGTCCTAAAAACCGTCGAAATCTGCTCTCGCGAGACGGCTCACCGCGGAATTCGCGTATTAGCCGCGTTTCCGTCCGAATCGTCGCATATCGCTATTATACCTCCCCGACGCGTCCGCCAAAAAAACTGCAAAAATATAAACAGGGAAAAACCGAAAAAAATGATGCCGCGCTAGCAGACCCCCCACCTCCCGAGCACGCACGACAATGATATTATCGTCAATATACACGCCGCGTATATCTACCGCGCACGTTATCCCGCCCCGCGATAGTGTATAACGGCCAATATAACTCGCCTAATGACGATATAACATAATACCGCCGTAATGTCGTGAGCGCCCGTTTCGTGGGGTGCACAATAAATCTCGCCGCGCGTAGGTATATAAGATATGCTATATTATATAATCGCGCACACCTCGTACATAATATTTTACGCGTCGCACAAAGGCCGCGGCGATATTATTGGTAATGCGTAGTATGGGCGTGCAAACGTTTCCAGACGGTAAAGTGATTTCCACTGTACGTATAACGTGTGCGGAGAAAATAAGTGGCGAACATGCCAAAAAAATGTATCGGCGGAGAGGAGAAAAGGGTTGCGAGAGCTTGGAGGGGAGGGGGCGCGCACACACGTATAGGTACCTATTTACCTACTACTCATATTATAACGCGCGCGCGGCTTTTTTATAACATTTTTTACCGCAGACATAATTTTTCTTTTCTCAAAACCGCCGTCACCACCGCCGCCGCCGCCTCCGTCGTATTATTTACCCGTTGGGGCGTGACACGATGTTACTGTTACGGCGGCGGCGGTGCGAGCAAAGACGAATTATTGACGGCGCTAGCGAGGGGGGGGGGGTGTAAGTGTGTATACACCGATGACGATAGGTGTGTGGGTAAATCCGATATTATATACCCACATACGCACACACACACACACACACACACGCGCACGCATATGAGCGCGGAAACGACCATTATTCACAACGGTCGTCGGGTGAAAGCTCATCTGTGCAGCAGCGGCGGCGGCGGCGACGACGACGTTATCGGCGCCTTACAGATGGAAGGAATCGCATATACATATACATATGGTGTATACGTATAAATTCGGCGGCAGCCCAGTGCGGCTTGTTTTGCATGTCGCCGCCGCCGCCTCGACGTCTCTCGCGCGCGGTACACACGTCGCGTACAGCATCACACGCGATATTTGGCACCGGTCCATCATCCTCCGCCGCCGCCGCCGCCGTCGTCGTCAGCGTATATCTATCTGTGTGTGTGAACGCATATAATATGATATTATTTTTCACCTCGCGGGCGTGACGTGTCGTGTGTGAAATATATCGTGATGCACATACTGTTGTTGTCGTCGTGTTATTATTATTATTATTATTAGTGCCTACTATATTATCATTGTCGCTATTATCTCAACCACGCCACCCTTTGGGCTGGCGTGTGCGTGTGTGCGTGTGTGCGTGTGTGTGTGTGTGTGTGGGCATATTATGCGTCGTGTACGACAATCGATCTGCGGCGAGGAAAAAAATGTGTCTGTCGAGAGAAAGAGAGAGAGAAAAAAATACGACCGCGAAAAGCCACCGCGGGGTTTTAGGTATGGGACGGCGACGGTGACGACGACGACGACAAAAAACCCGGATAACACATACAAACACACACACACACACACACCGTCACAGAATGATTTATATCCAAAGCACTTTTTCAAATTGATTTCTCCTCCTCTCGCACGGTCATACGACCCGCTACACGTCGTCGTCCGAGGGAGTAATGATGATTGGTGAAAAAGAAAAAATAGAATAAAACATTTTCCACGACATCGGCTTATGTATTGTATACACACGCGAGTATAACTATCATACTGCAGAGATATATTATTATTAGTAGTAGTAGTATACCTATCGCTGCATGCGCAGTGTCATCTCGCTCGTTACCGGGATCTTAATTTATTTTTTTACCGCGATTTGAAAACATTCGCGTCACCGGTCCGGATATTGTTTTCGCCGATATCGATTTTAATATAACAATACGCGTAATTATATAATACGCCACGTCGCGTACGTGCCCCTGATATAATATTAAAGGTTTACTTATAATTGTATTAAATCATTATGCACACTTACAGGGTACTGTGAATAGAAAGACAGAGAGTCCTTTACTTAAACGGCCCCACTTTACGGTAGGTGTCGAGCGCTCGTCGTCGGAGATGAAGTACATCACTCTGTCCACTCTGCGGTGATGAATGTGTTAAAATTGAACTCGATGAATGATAGTAATAAGTCATTGAGTACGGTTCTGAGGCTCTGAGCGACAAAAACGATCTGACAGTCCATGTTATTGTATATTTTATAATAAATTTGTATGTTGCTGCTAAAGAATTTTTTTTTTATTATTATTATTAGTAATACAATAAATTTAATTAATTGAATTTAAAAAAATTAATTTAATTTTAAAAAATATTGAAAATGTCATTGTGCGCAACTCGTATAATTAGATACGTTACAAATTGTAAGTTCTCACTAATAATAATTTTAAACTATATCAATAGGATAATTAAAATAGACATTTTTTATTTAAATACATTTAGTTTTGCTTAAATTTAAACTTCAAATGTATTTTACATGTATTACTTAGATTTTTTGCTTCCGGTTTAAATTTCATTATGAGTAGATAACATAATAATAAATTTGTAACTTTAAATCTTTAATATTTTAAAGAGCTATAATAAAACTTTTTAGGAAATTTTTTAGGAACCTTTTAGGGTTTTTTTCAGAGACTTGAAGCTTTTTGCCACTATTCATATATTATTTATTCACACTATATACAATAAAGTTACACGTTATGAAATCAAAAACAATTTTTGTCAAAAAATATATACCGTGTTATACTGTTATATACTTAATGTAAATAGAAGAGAAAACCAAAAAGCAAGTGGATAACGAATATCTAACTAGATTTATTCTGTTCTATTTTTCTGAAATAAATACAATAATAAATTATTTTTTAACACAAGTGAGCATAATATCTATCATATAAATAATAAATACATAACCCAATTTAATTTCAACAACATTAGGTACTTATCCACCTAATGAAACATTGCGCGTTATCCTTTTTATAATATATTAAGACATCCATTGTGATAGGTATAACTCGTATAAAGTATTATAATAAGTCTTTTCGTGCGATGCTGAATTTACATTTATTGTTTTAACATAGGTATGAGTAATAACACTAATAACATTAAATTATTTTATATAGGTTGAATTTTCATTAAATTAATTTATATACCTTTATAAAAATTTAACAAATTTATTTCAATATGTTTAATAAACGATAAATAGTTAAGCGAGTTATACCTTTCATTTGTTAGACTAAACAGTGCACTTACTATGTGTTACACATATTTTAGTGATTATAATATTATGTAGACATTTAGGTACTAAATACTAATTAAATGTACAGCTTAAGTAAATAAAAAGTATAATAGCTCTTACAGTGTACTTTTATTAGTATAATGTTATCATTTAATTATATTTATATATATATATATATGTATATATATTACATGATTAATAAACTAAGATATTTGCATGATATACAAAATAATTATAACGGTTGGATATGTTTATAATTTATATATAACATTGTAAATAGTTTTAGTTGAAGTTGATGGTGAGCATAGATTTAAACAAAAAATAAGCTTTTAGAAATATAAACCAATATTTTTTATTGTCGTCTTTTGTTTACCAATTTAATGAATTTTAAACAATATTAATTATAACAATAATAATTCAAATTCGTGTTAATTCAAAAACTTTGTGATACTATTGTCAATTACGAAAACGGCATGATATTTTAATACCTGTAGTTAAGTTTGTAATAATACTCCGATAATAACAAAATGTTTTGTACCTAGGTTTTAATTTATAATAATCATTTTTATATTTTCCTTACATCTAATAATAAAATTACATAAATATAATTAATAATTATTAATAGATAAATGAAACTATTGCGTATTACTTATATTGTGAAATAGTCGGGGATGACCAGTTAAGTACATAAGATATTCAGAGAAGAAGTTAGTTTCTTTTGAATATATTATAACTGCAGCTCGAGACCACGAAAGGTATTTAGGATCATAATATTAAAAATAAGTGTAGATTGGTCTAATAATACTGTTAATACATAAGCGTTTATTATTACTTACGAACTCAGTTTACCAAAATGTGGGGTTGTCTCGGAGTTCACGTGTGCGTGATGTTAATAACGAACAACTGCCGTTCTCTTACATACTGGTATTTGGCTATAGCTTTACAATAATAAATGTGGTACAAAGCAGGGAAACTTGATATCTAGTCAGCATATTGTTCACGTTGTGCTTACATGATGTATATACAGTATACCTACTATATACCTATAGGCTATAATATGAATTTAATGTACATATTATATTTATAGAATATCAGTAATTATGTAATAATCGTTACAATATGATTTATGAATAATACTAACAGTTAAAGTCAAATTTTTGACGTATCTCAAACCACATTTTGATACAAGATTTTTGACACGTGCACCACATTGGCACACAGATTCGTCCAGCCATTTTTTTAGTTCGATAAAATGGTTTATCTAACCGTGAAGTATAACTTAATGGGTTTAAAATATTTGTTCACACTTTTCACTAGTGTCATATACTCTTACTCTTCGTCAAGTATGCTAGGAATACACAAGCTTAAAAGTACCTATATTTAATGAATTCCTTCGTTCACCTATAACCAATGATAACAATACCGCTCTTTTTTAAACATTCTTCACGTTTGGATTTGTCAAGAAATTATTTTATTAATTTCAATGCAACAATAGTAATGTCCATATCGTACCAGCTGTTTCGAATATTCCTAGTGACCCGCAAATTATTTGATTGAAGTTAACTTGTATGTCCGTGGTAGAAGTTGTCATTTTGTATTAGTATTTATACAACACTTGAAACTTCTAATGAAATAACGATCACGACTTAAGTAACAAAAAATATATTATAATTATTCTGTTCGTCATCAATTGTTGCGTACCTTTTACTAATATAAATAATTTTACAAACGTATTTATAGTATTTTACAGTTAATGCTCTAAATTGTAATATAATGTACATTTAAAATTTCTATTCATCGAACATCGAAAAACGATCTCCCACCGATCGTGTAATAAATAATAGTTATAATTATTATCAATGTATGATATACATAAACGCTGACTATACAACAGAAACCTATATATGTTCATAAACAGCTTGGTTTGTTTCTCACAATCTTAACAACAATTGAATGTTTATGCTTCGACGCACAGTTGCAGCCTATCCAAAAAAAAGATAACTTATTTACTAACGTACAATATATGTATAGGTAGGTAGTAGGTAATATAAATTATAAATAAGTGTATACACAGTGAATGTCAAACACGTTGTATACTCGTATCCACAAAGGTAAATATGGGGAGCTTTTCCCTCCCTAGGCCATCTCAAGCCCACCTAAAGGTATTTTATTCTATTTTAACATGCATGTTTTATACAGTGTACACTCTACGGGCAATAAACACAAATAAACAAATTATAAACGTAGGCAAGTTTTTTTACCTATATTTCTCGTTTAACGATATATGTTTTTTGATCAATTAAATGAAAAAAAAATTAAATTTTTAAATTTACCTGTGATTTGCTTTTATGCAAAATCATTCTGCTTTTATTTGTACACTAAAATATTCCGATTCCCTAATCTTAATAATACCAATATTTTTCTTTCAAGTTCAATCTTTTTCATTTATTGTTAACTGTTGTTCATTTTAAATAAATTAACACAGGTAAATAGGTACGTATTCATTTGATGACGGGCAGCATACAACTGGTGTAACTGAACCAGTTTTTGTCTGTCAAATAGAAAACCATTGAGATAATAAAATATAGACGAAATGTACTTACTATTTAGATATAAAAGATAAATATACACTATTATAATTATTAAAACATTTTCGATATGTATACTACATTATACATACCTAAATACGTCCATTTATGAGGGGTTATTTTTAATTTTGGTACCAGTTTTTAGTAGGTATCCAAGACGACTATTAGGAGTGTCCGCTATTAAAAGGTTATAATACCTATTATGTGTATATATTTTTTTATTTTTTATAGTTTAAAAATGTCCACCATTGAGGTGAGATGTGTCTATCGATAGAGATTTCACGGTACCCATTCAAATTGACCGAGCACCACCATATTTTTGTTTATTTAAAATTTAAATTAATTACATGGTTTAGGTACAATGGATAGGTTACTCACCCACACACATACAGTAATACAGAGTGAATAATAATACGAGTTGTACGAGGTCTTCTCGAGATGAAGAATTCTTATAGGTGTTTAGGAAAAAACAATAATATTATTGTGTGAAATGTGAATTACCTATAAGTATAATGTTATACATAATCATTTTTTTTATAACTTGATCTAATTTGCGTACCTAATAATTATTGAAACATTTCTGTTCTTGATGTTATTGCATATTTATCTAAGTGGCCCGAAAATATAACATTTCAAATATTTGTGTTGGTCAACGCTGTAATATAGGTACCTAACACCTAGGTACGTCAATATAGGTAGGTATATTATATATCTATATATACACTTACAAGTCTTTATCATCATAACTCGTAGGACATATCATACGATTTTAAATTATATAAAAATCATAATATTTGAAAACATGGTCCCTGTTGTCATGTTATTACAATTATTTCATCGCTTTTATACTATATATTAGGTACTAACTATTAGGTAAGACCTATAAATAAATATCTTATATTAATAGATATATAGTCACTAGTCAGCCACAACAGATAAACATTTCCTGGCTACTGGGAAGTGGGAACACAGCCTATAAGCCACTAAAGTCTAAATGTATCAACAAATTTAATTATTATTACTAAGAGGATGCTTTACCAGCATGCGTTACAAACGTACATGGTAAATTTGCTTTAAGTAGAACTATGATTTTGTGCTATCGACTTCACCTATTATCAGACTCAAAAGTCAAAAGTAAGAATATAGTCTAGGACATCTCCAAGGGTATTTATTACTCTTATATCATTTTAAAGTGAGTTTTAGGTATGTAAATGCCCTAGATTATATTGTTACCTTTAAGTTTGATGACACGTAGATTTACTCTGACATTAAAGCTAACAAATTAATTTTACTGACCGCCAATTTTCAATGGTATGCGTTACTGCGCTAGTAAAATCCGGCGAACATGACGGACGGGCTTAGCATCGTCTTAATACCGATCGAGGAGAAATTCATATAACAAAATAAAAATAGGTAATGAATAAATATAAATTAACAATGTTTTTGATAAAGAGGGATACAATGAGTACATATATCTTATTAGTTATTAGAATCACAGTTCACAAGAATCAAATCATGAGCAGCTATCGTTTGCGCATCGTTTGTTTACCCACTTCAATATAGATACATTATGTACAGGCGTACAGTAGAGATGTAAACATGATTTCTACGAAGACAACATAATTTGTTTAATCCAACTACTTCATTCATGTTATAATGTTCATATATCATGTGCCTATATTACTATTAGTACAACCATTAATTATAAATGTAGTATACTGTATAACATTTGAAATATTAATAATTAGTGTTTAATATACCTATATAACTTTAATAAGACTGCCAAGATCAGATACATAATGTCATAAAATCAAGATGCACTCGCCACATGATAAATCTGACTGCTGACTACTTCAGTCTACGGATGGTTATTAAATTCTTGAATTATTTTCTTCTTCAATTTTTTCATGGTACCAAATTTTCAACCAATACAATATCTATATAGAACTCTGATGCCTGGTGATATTACAATTAAAAATTATATTTTGTATAATAAAATAACAACTGAAAATCATTAAAACTATAGTCAGAATTTCTCTGGAATATATTAGGAAAAATCTGTAACTAAAATTAGGATTTAAGAAATTAAGTTATAAAAATCCAAATCATTACCACAAAGCTATCAAGTTTAAGTTTTTATATTTAAAAACAATCAATACATCATTTAACGCCATGGTCTACACCAGTGGCATATTTAAGATTTTTCTGAGAGGAGATCACTAAAATTGTCAATATTAAACGTTTCAGAATTGTGATACAAATTAAGTGGTAAATAGAAAAACAATTACATATAAATATAAGCTAAAAAGGAGGGGGGGAAGGTTCAAGGAGTGAGATACATCTCCCTAATCCCACCCTAGCCATAAATACACCGCTGTCTACACAAGTTATTAATATTAATAGTTATAAAACTTAAGAAAGAATAGAATTTTATATGTTGTCTCCGATACACACGTGTTACATAGCAATTATAAGCAATAGATTCTTACCACAGTATTTATTTTCAATATTAGAGCATATATACAAATCATTGCAATTGTAGAGGAGTAGAGTTTTTTCTTATATATTTATTTTAAGAGATATGAATTTGGAAAAAAGAATTGTTTAAGTACCTACTTATAACTCATAAATAAAAATATAAAAACAAAAACTATTTGCTTGAGTAAAGTCTACATTAAGTCAATAAATTTGTCAACAAACAGTAAAATGTTTAAAATATTGACAATAAATAAATTGTAAAAATAATTCAATTAGAATATTTGCAATATTACTACGCTTGCAAAAAATAGAGATGACACATGTGGGTATTACATCACCTTAATCATAATACATCAGTTGTTTATTTTTTCATGTTTCATAAAATTAACAATCCTAATTATAAAAATATATTCCCCAAGATAATAAAAAACATTCATTTATAAAAAGAACAATAAATTATATAAGTATACACAAAAGTATAATGGGAGTTTTTCTCTCAAAGTTAATACGCAATAAAAACAAAAAAATCTAACAAACCAAGATCAAAACAATAAGTAAAAAACAATTACAATATTTATTTTTTTTAATCAATATTATAACAGTACTTTTTAAAACTTTTCCAATGCTAACAATATCTTGGTATTCACTACAAAATAAATAATTTGATTACACACTATTACAAATTAAATAATTTTTAAACATAAAATTAAACTATAATAAGGTATAAATAATATGAAAAATTGCACATATAATTTGATTTTATAATTATAAAAACACGAGGGAAATAGTTAAAACTTTTAACATATAATAAGATTACTTATTCTTTTAAAATATATCATCAATGTTTAGCAGTACTACATGAACATATATACATGTCTCAGAAAAAGGTACTAAATCTCACTTAAAAAATTTAAATATTTAATAAACAGTCTTTAATTTTAAATACATACAATTCAGAAAAATATTTTGACAATAAAATATCTATAATTTATTCTTTAATAATATTTCATCATAAAAATAACGTTTATAATTTCATTGACAATTCTAGATTTCAATTAAAATTTAATTTTGTTTCTTAAATTAGAGGTTCCCAACCTTTGAATTATACGATTCATTTAAAAAAATGTACAAATGTATAAAAAATGTATTTCATCGATTTTAGAGACACAGCAGTCTAATACTTATTGTTAAAATGAAGTCTAAGTAAACAAAAAATCATTTTAAATAAATGAGGTATTGTGAAAAGTTATCAAATGTAAGCTATAATTAAACTACATCACATAAAATGAATGAATATGAAAATTGTTGCACATATTATACTAAAATGGTCTTTAAAATCAAAAATAAATTGAAATGCTATACTTAGCGATTAAAATCGAATTATAGTACCAACTTTCTATACACACATATATATATAACAATAAAAATCTATCAAAGAAACAACAGTTTTAATATCATACAATAAATAAACCTGTGTAAGATAAACTTATATCTTCTCCATTCAAATTAAAATACTAAATTGTTTTAATACACAATATAAAAATAATTAAATTGTAAACATATAACATTTTATATTTAATTAGTCATTTAAATTTACATTCTTATTATTTATTTACTAATTCAACGAACATGATGCTATGATGCCCAATAGAATGGTAAGACATAATTAATACTAAAATATCTTGATAATAAGATGCAACATCAAGATTTATTATTTTTGTCATTTGTACATAATATACAAATGACAAAAAAATTTTTAGCATTTTTTTATTACTCAATTTTAGGATTTAAAAACCAGTTTTTTAATATATTTATTTAATACAGACTCAGAGTCTTATTGAAATTTAAACATTAATATTCAGTACATAGTAATATAATTGATCAATAACCAGCCAGGCAAAGTCTAGGTTTTTTATTATCCAACACTGTAATAATAAAGACTAATGCCAGAAATTTAAAATACAAATTTTAACAATCTAATGGCCCATATTACATATAATAACCATGGTCAGTCATGAAATATTGGTTAAACAAGTATTTATTTAAATTTTTTTTAAATAGTTTTAAAGCTATGGATAATGGTCACAATTTCATTGTTACAAAATTAAAAAAACCAAGGTCTTGTCAGCTGGTTATAAACTGATTTATAAATATTTTCAATATCTTATTTTAAACCTTGCTTGATTTCTATTTGTTTTTTGTTTAAAATATATTTTTTTTAAATTAGATTTGTATAATGTTGGTTGTTGTATTAGTTGTTAGACTTATTAATAGTTAATTACAGACATACTTTTACAAAAATATAACTTTAGCTTTATTATGCTTATACATTTAAAACATCAGAATCAAAATAGAAAACAAGAAAGTAATTTGAGCTACTCCCATGAAAACATTACACTTTTAAATTAACTAAGAATATATTAACTCATCTAAATGTTTTAAATACTGTAAACGGTAATATTATACTTAGATTCACCTAATTTAAGATATGTAAGGTAATTTAAAGCTAAAATATATACTTAAAATTAAAACTGTTTGTACATACAATATATTGTGCGTATACTGAATTTATCACAGTTAAAAAATTTCAATTTGGCATAAGATCATTGGTTTCGTTTCATAACTTAATGGAAAACTGTATATTTTATTTACCTTGTGATTTTCTGAAATAATAAAACAATTATTAATATTAAATACATTTTAGGTTTTAACTATAAAATTAATTTTAAAAAATATAGAAATTTTCATTATTAAATACCTTATTGGAAGACGACTCAAAGGTTTATTTTTAGAAGTTTTATCTAATGATTCGTCAGACAACGATTTTTCAGTTTTTATTTCTGACAAGACAATTTGATTTCCATCTACATAACAAGATTGCGGTCTTTTTGTTGCAAACTTTAAAAGGTTACCATTTGCATCTTTTTTTATATCAACATTGATGCAGGACATCGTAGGTACACTAAGTCTTTTCCCACGAAAATTGATATTTCTCTTAGCAATATTTGTTGAGCGAGTTACCACATGTTCACTATTTTCATGTCTCTTTTGTGATCGGTATGCAGGTGAGAGTGTTCTATCTTTTTTTACTGGCAAATAAGATATCTTTTGCTCTTTAAGTGATCTACTATTTTGTGGGTCAATAACTATTTGATGTACAGGTGTAGGTATTTTTGACGAATGTTCCATCATTTTATTAATGGAAACACCAGTGTCTTTGATGAACTCAGATTCCAACATACTAAAAATATAATAAAATTATTTTATATCAATTTTTAAGATATGATTCAATATAACACCCAAACTGATAAGTTTACTAATATCTTTCTTAAATTTTAAAAGTCATCTTACCAGTAATCTAAAAAAATTTCATATAAATATTGTATTAATTATCCATAACAATTCTATTCGACAAATGACGAGAATAGCAATTATAAATCCTTTAATCTTATTTGGGATGTTAAATTAATCGCTACTATATGATACTGTTTTTAATATTATAGTAAAATATAATTTGATTTGAAGATTATTGTTCAAAATATGTATTGGGCTTGTATCATTATTCAATAAATAAATAAATAAAATAAATAATATTTTTATTTTTAAGATCATATACTTTTTTAAATGAATTATTTTAAGTTGATTAATATAAATAACTTGAAATATCAAAGATTTACTACAGTTTAGCTTTAGTTTATAATTTAAATTTTATCAAACTATTTTTTTTTTAAATAACCAAAACATTTTTTACTCAAAAAGCTAATTAAAATGTTCAAAAGTTTAAGAACTTTGATAGCGACATTTAATCAAACATAGTATAACATTAACTATGTAATAATAAATACTTTAGAATATAAATGTATATTTTATATAATAAAAAATAATTATAACTAAACACATTTATTAAATTGCTTATTTACTTACAATGACTTTTTACCAATCACAGTAACTTTTTCATCTTCATTTGGAGTTCTTGAACCTGTGAAAAAAAATATTCAATAAATGAACATAATACACTATAAATTACAATTAAAATTACTCACAATCATCTATTTGGCTAGAAAACATCTTTTCTTCAATCAAACTTCTTAAGAACACACCACCATTGTCCAGTTGAATACGTTCAGATGATTTCAAAAGCAATAAACGAGATTCTTCATTAAATTTGATTATATCTTCATCAGTTTCTATATATTCGGACATTCTCTTACCCTAAAAATCATATTACTTTTATTATACTGAAAACAACAAATCAAAAATTGGTTCTTCTGAATGCAAATTTACTATATTAAGGAGAAAATGAATAGTGCGTCAACATCCTTTAAAAAAATGTTGATATTATGAAAAAATTATCATTATTATATTATTGTATAGTTATAATGCATTATTAATATGATTATTTTAGATTGTATTATTATAATTTATTTATCAATATCTAACAATAATGAAGACATCATCATCTATGTATTCCTAACTAAACTATGCTATGCCATGTTTTAATAAAATACCATCATCAACTTATAAACTCTAACTACAACCACTTTTCAACTTTTACAAGACATAATTACAAAGATATCTTTAATATATTTATTCCTGTCACTAAATCTGTGATATTAATAAAGATTTCAATAATAAATATATTTAAACAAATTAATATAATTACCTGTATAATATGACTAATAGTAGTATTACAATATTCTAAAAGTGGGCGTTGTTCTTGGACAGTGCGATCTCCATCAATTAAAAGTTTGTTTATAGCATCAATCAATTTATCAACCAAAAGTTTTTCGTTCGAAACATTTAATATATTTACTATGCTGGACATCATATTACATAAACTATATCTAATATTTGCGACCTTATCATCTGAAATAAATAAAATAACATAGGTTATAATTAGAAAATTCATTCTATTTCATAAAAATGTTTGGATTATTAATTAATCATCCACTGTTATTAGAAATGAAAAATAATACAATTACACAATCAGTTTTAATTACTTAAACATTTACATTGTATCATTATTTTAAGTCAAACAAGAATGTAATGCAAGTTCACAAATAATGTGCTGTGGACTACTACATAATTCCTGACACTAAGACTCTTCTTTGCAATATGTCAGTTTATTGGGAATTTTATGTTAAGTTTTTTTCCATACATTCAGCAGATTTTTTAATTAAATTTTATAGTCTCTAAAATAGCTAATACATTTTGATTATTTTAATAATAGCCTATTTATATTGAAATATAAATAATAATAGCATTATAATAGTATATTATATCAATAAAAGTAATTATTAATTGTAAATTATATATCTTACAAAATTAAAAATAATTATTTAATATTTTGTAGAATATGAACAACATATTTTTATGTTATAATAGATTTAAACTTAGCAGTTTGTAAAATTTACATTTCTCAATATACAAAACATAAATGATATATTAGCTAATGCAATTATTAAAGAACCAATACACTCTGTTTAATGCTTATATGATTTAAAAATAACAATAATACCATAATAATAATAAATAACGTACCTGCTAAAGTTAGTAAAGGCAAGAAAAAATGTCTTTTAAAATAAGCTGTAGAAAATATATTCAAAGCTTCTTGACAAATAAATATGTAAAATGACCTTTTATAGAAATTTGGATTTTGAACAGTACCTGAAAAAAAAAAAAAGTAAATTATGACAATGAACAACATAAAAAATATTAAAATTCAAGTAATCTACTAGTAGTTAATGGACATTTATATTTTTTGAAGTAGTATATCCAGTGGTGTATTGAAGGGTATACGCAGGTATACAACGTATACCCAGATCCTTATTTTTAGATTTATGCAAATACCTATAAGAAAATTCATTTATTATGGGTATACACCAATTGAAAATGCATGCATTATATAGATATGCTTAAGCTTCTAGTTTATCTTCAGTCATGAGTAATATCAGAGTATAAAATAAATAACAATAATGTTTAATTATTATTTTATTATGAACACTATTACATTGTCCAAAAATAGCCTCAACCCTGTATGAAGTTCGGAATTTAGAAACTGCCGAGCCTGTATACTGTTTAGTGTAAATATTAAGTATTAGCAACAATATTATAGAAGTTTAAAATGTATGCATCCATAGTGAATATTCCACTGAATTTTAAACTGTAAGAATACTACTCACATTCAAACCAAATCTACCTGTTTACATCCTGTTCATCATTAAAATCCCAATTTTGGTTAACATAAAAAAAATTCACAATAATGCAAATATTTGTTGGATAAAGTAAATAAATTTATAAATTATAAAAAATTAATTACCAAAATAAAATTACAAAGCTGTGCTGGTTATAAGTTCTTTATACGTTGATACATGTACATGATGTTAAGAGAGTATTTGTAATAAAAGATAAAGGTTATTTAATAGCAAATACATATACTGTTTTTTATAAGAGTTAAGATATTTTGAGCGAGGTGAAAAACATTTTTAAGGTATACCTATTCAACTACTTTTAAGCGCGTATACCCATACATTTATTTACTAATGCACTACTGAATATATCTATATTTTAATATTGTAAAGCTTAAAAGATTGTAAACTTGAATATGCTAATTTCAGAAACTAGTAGAATTATTACAATAAAATGTATATCGATAAATTATTTGGGATTGCTTTAAGTTTTTTCCTTCATGGTATAGGATGATGCAGACATGAATTTTGTTTTGGATAACTAAAATAGAATAATTGATTGTTTTTATGTATGGAAGAAAAAAAATAGTATCAACTAACTGACTGTCGTTATACTTTATTTTGGGATTTTTTTAAAATAAAATAAATTAATAAATTTGTTATTTAAACATAAAATAAAATGTGATATCCTTACTCCTATGTTTATAGCTTATAGTCTTAAAAACTACACAACATATTTAAGTAAGCTTCAGCAATTGTTCTTAGTGATATCAGGAAAGTTATAGAAATAGTATGAACCACATGCAAAAATATATCAAGTGCTATATCCAATCTCTGTCAAATTAGATCACAAATAATAGGGTTCAATGTTTTTCTTGTGAACTAAAATACACTAAAACCAAGATAGCAGCATACTTTGTGTTTGTTAATTTTTTTTTTAAATTAAAGTTGGGCTAGAAAGCTAGTATAAATGAATTATCTCCAATAAATTAAAATTGTTTCAAAAATATTTTGAATTTGTAAGTATAATAGTTTAAAATTCATGAAATAAAACAATAAAAATATATAAAATTTAAAAAAAAAATGTACATTTGTAGCGTTTTAATATACGAGTACACTCAAAAATAGTAAATATGCAAAATAAAGTTTTATAGAATATGGTAGTATGTATTCAGGAACTATAGGTAATTAATCTAAGTCTAGAATGTAAATATGACAGTTCCAACACGTCTTAAAGTAAAATGTGTTAAACATTTTTTTTTTAAATAATCAAATTAATGGAAATAAATAGAATAAACTATCCAATGCGGACAACATTAACAACCAACCAATAGTGTATCTAATATTGAAAAATCAAAATACACGTTTTCTTACGCATATTTATATTGATTATTAGTTATATTGTATAAAAATATATCCAAAACTAACACAAGCAACAGTAATTAGGTATACATTTCCAAAATAAGATATTTTATATATCAGGAAAGTATGAAAAAAATGTATCTTATATTCAATCTTATATTCAACTCACCAAAAAAAAATAAATATTTACTTACATTTCTGAGCCCTGGTCATTATTAATTAATTACAGAGTGCTTCTATTATAATGAACTACTCATTATTTCAAAATCTAATGGTTTTTGAGAATATTTTTTTTTTTTTACATTATTTCAGTTGAAATAAAACAACATAATTTAAAAGAATTAATATTTATCATTATATTTCAATTTTTACTATTTTGAATAACAATATATTTCACAATATTTTGATTCATAAAAATAAAAATTAGGATGAGCAGTTTATGAGTTACAAATATTTAATGTTTAGATGAGCTGAGAGGAGTTTTACAGGGATGTCTCCACAAAATATTAGTCTACTACTCTGCTCATCTCAAAATATATATAACTTATAAATTATATCGAAATACTCAGAAAAATTTTCTAATACAGAATATGATGAAATTAAAATTGTATGATGTCATTTAAAACATTTTTTATTGTTGTTTTATTTCAAATGGAAACTATGTAAAAATAATATTTTTGAAAGTTTGTAGATTTTGAAATAACAAGTGGTTCATAATAGAAAAATCACATTGTATTAAAATTTATTATTTTCTGTATTAACTATTATCTACTACAAATTAATTATAATCTTATGCTACGTTAAAATAAAGCTATTGGCTATTTGAATTCATTAATTAAATATATTATTATTTCTATTGTATAATGATTAAAGGTAATAAAATATTATATTTAGATAATTACGATTAATGAGATGTTCACGTAGTAGTGTTCTTTGACTATCATCTAAATTATAACGTAAAATTGTCAACAACAATGTGCAAACGGCTTCTTTAATTGGTTTTTGCCTCTTTAAAAAAATAAATAAAAATAGATAAATTATTAAAAATACACAGATAAAATAATAAATATATTACTTACAACACATTCCAATCGATTGAGCATTACTTTTCCAACATAAAATACTTGATCAGATGTGTAACATGTGGGTAAAACCATTACTTGGTGCAAGAACTCTACATACAATCTCCAATTGTACTGGGCAAATAAATATTCTTCTAAGAGCATCAGTGATTTTAAAACTTGTTCTTGATATTTCTTTAAAATAAAATTACTGATGAGTTTACATGTAGTAAATTTAATTTAAATTAATAAAATTATGTTTCTAATTACCATTTTTGTAATCATAAAGCTTAAATTAGGAATCATTACTTTTAAAACTTTTATATCTCTCTCAGATAACATTTTCATTAGCACTGGAGAAATCAATACCACTTTATCGTTTAAGGATATCAAAACCTAAAAAAATATATAAATAATAAGTAATGTAATAACAATTTCAATTTTAAGAAAATGTAAAAGTTTATCTAAATAAACTACTTACTTCTTTGATAATACCAACCAAAGCTATTCTTATCTCTACATAATCTTCCGAAATCAAATCAACCAAGTGATTGATAAGATAAATTAACAAGGTTGTACTACCCTTATCTGATGAACTTAAATGAATGATTTCTGTTAGATTGATAGCACAGAGTTTTTGAATAGTCAAATATGGCTTATCACAAATGGTATGATCCTGTTGATGTAAATATATGATATAAGTGATTAAAATAAATATTAATACTTGTATTTGAAATAATTTTTAGTTTTTATAAGTATTTATAATTGAACTAAATTTATTAGTTCTTGAATTGTATAATAATGTAGGTAGTTTGTTTATTACTCAACATAATTAATTTAACACATTTTTTATTACAATACTAAGTGCAATATACATAACTCATTTATAAAATTAAAATAACCCTCATGGTAATTAATGAGATTAAATTACCTTCAGAAATGATAAACATAATAATACCGATTTAAAACAATTTAAAATACAACATACTATGTCATAAGCATGAATTATAATAACAATAAAAAAAAAAAAAAATGTAACTTACATTAGTACTAAACTCAGTTTTGCAATCAATTTTCAGTAAATCTGTATACTTGTTGATAAACCAAGATACTTCTTCAAAACTTAAATAATCTACAAAGGAAAACATAATTATTAACATGAAAACAAGGTTATCAATTAAATAATTTTATCGATTTTTAGCATTAGAAACTTTAAAAAACTAAATATAAATTTGTAAACAAAGTTAAGCAGACAAGAAAAATTATTAAAGTAATTAATTATTAATTTAATTTTATTTATTTTTTAATGATGTTCAACAACAAATTTTATTAACCAATTTATTTGAAATAATAACAAATATTTTTATTATTGAATTTTTTTTTTTTTATAAAAAACAATAGAGTTCATGATGGTTACATATTTCCTTAATATTCTTTAATAATATACAAAACAATTAAAAAAATATATTTCATACTTAATTTTCAATGAAAGTTTTGTTTATAAATATTAATTAAAAATTAAATAAGAAATATTTATAACTTTGTTTACATACATTTTAAAAATAAAAATATATCTTACCTTTAAGGGCTTTACAAATGGTACCAAAATTCTTGGCAATGGCCACCACTAGAAAATTACTTTTATTAAAATCTGTGTCAATTAATTTTTTAACCATTGGCACCACAACTGTGACAATTATTTCTCTGGAAAAGCATGGTATTATGTCTACAATGACATCGAGCAGGGCAACTTTGACACCATAATCAGCATTATTAGCTAAATCCACAATTGCTGGCAGCAAAATACAGTCTTTTGAACTTTCTGTATTGTCTTTAAGAAATGCACTCACTTTACTTAACTCTTGGCAAACTGTTTTTCTTACTTGAACACTTTCGTCTTGACAAAGTGATAAAATACATGGCCATATTTCACGTTTAATACTAAAAACACAAAATGCATTTAAAAAATAATATTAAAGGAAAAATCAATAATTTAAACAGGTAACTTACACATATGCATTTAATTTAGGGGCAATTGATCCGAAAATTCTGCAACTAATTAAACGCAATGATTCAGGCCTGGAAAGATCACTTCTTTCAATAGCAAATGGTAAAATCTGATAACATTGATATGATATTAGAATACAAAATCATTAAGAATGTCCAATTTCAATATGTTACCTCTCTTTGTAAACAGTCAACAGGTAAGAACTCAATAAAATCCAGCAGCGTGTCTAACCATGTATTGATAACACCTAAAATTAATGAAAAATTAAAACATTGAAACTATCATGAACTATCAAGATTTTAGTTCTTAAACTAACTATTAATTCTATACAACTCACTATTGTTATTGGCGGTATGATTATCCAACGCAGTGAGAATAGTGGTCAAAAACGTCTGTTGGAACAAATCGGTCGTGAGCAGCTGCCTTTTCAAAATGTTCCTCACCGTTTCGGTCGCTTCATAATGGTAATCGGCCGAGTCCTTCGCGTCATTCTGAAAACGCCGTCAACAAACAAGTCATTGGTTTGCAAACACGAATACGTACGTCTAACATAAAAACCTGAGGAAAGATCAATACGTACATCTTGCATCATACGGAAGGTTGATAATATACATAGCTCGGTGTCTCTCGTGCACTGCGGTTACGACCTAGTCTTATTCCGTTTCACCTTTTGGCGACTACAGTTTGGTCCGTCGAGTGATATCGAGCTGGTATCCCAGTGCCCTCGTACAACCTGTCGAAAAATCAAATTCCGACCGGATCGAACGCCGAAAAAACGCGTGAAGACGACGGACGAACGATCGACGACAACGACGAACGCGTTGACACGGCGTGTGTAGGTGGTATACAGCGGTCGTACGCAAGCGAGTGCGTGCGTGTGCGTGCAGGTGTAGGTATGGCGTCTGCAGTACGAGTGGTAAGATGTTTATTTCTGGAATGACTCACGTTGCGGTTAAATAACGGAAGCGGTGATGCTGCTGCCGGTGTCGGCGGACGGGTGGGGAAGAAGAAACAACGAACATTTATTACACGTCTGCGAGATGGGTGACACATACCACCGCCGTCGCCTCGGCAAAGCCAACAGCCACACACACATCTTACTGCACTACTGCGGCTCGCAAGACGGACGTGTTATTATATTATTATTATTATTATTATTACTATTATTGTGTAGGTGACTATTTTCTGTTAATACGATAACACAGTGATAACGTACATCATTATCGTGATAACAAACCGTCGACGCTTATCGAGGTGCGGTTATTAGCGCTACTGGTGTTACCTATATTACTACATATATTATTATTATTGTTATTGTTACTGTACACGGTTTACAGCGGCGATGTTAAATGTTAATGTACCGTGTACGGCTGTACGCGGCACTATACCGATACACCTACCTATTATTTCCTAATGTCCTATTGTCCTATAACTTACTTCACAAATCGCGTATAGTTATTAATCTTTGTTTAATGCACTTAAATTTAGTCAACACCCATGGTATGTAGGTACCATTATCGTAGTAATGCAATATTATTATGAAGTACGTGACATCAATTTCAATATGTACATTATGCAGTCGACCAGTGGCCGCGCGAAATTGTTTGACAATGAAACGGAGCCCGAAACGTCAGAAACGACTTCATCTGTGTGACTGTGTTGGTACCTATATTAATATTAATTACCCATCATCAAAATCGTGTAAATATGTAATTCAGACTAATATTTTATTACACCCATCGAATACAAATACAAAATACATAACAGTAAACATTGACACAAATCACAATGTTACATCTTATAACTCATAACACTTTCTCAGTACCCGCCATCACCGCGTTTTAGTTGTGAGACGATCGTCTAGCAAATCGCAATAAACCACTGGGGGGCACTGAGTCACGGTGTATATATAAACCACTGATTATTATTTATAATTAATAATTGTGTTTATATTCTATGATGTTAGCAAAGTACTTTGTGTACTAAGTCTTCAATGTATTAAATTTGAACAAGAGAAAATTTGTACAAATGTTAGTCTGTTAGTGGCACTATAATGTTATGTATAATATATTACGACAATGCGTAACAAGTGTAGATTTTATGTAAATAAAGAATAGCAAAACGAATAATTGAATAAAATAATAATTTTTTAATGAGAACCACGGATTCGTAATTTTGATATTAGCGATGAAATATTTGGTAAATAATTATATATAATTATTTTATAAATAATATTATAATACCTATTTTAAACACAAGTAAGAATATTTATTTTTAATCTTCCGTTCTACCACCGTGCGGCCCTTCCGCGTACCACTATGTAGTCATTCGCTTACCACAGTTTGAGAACCATTGGTCTATACCATTTAAGTGCGAGTGCCCACTATGCCAGTAGTCACTATACTTATAAATTATTATTATTACTCACTATTCCCAGCGGTTCCCAAACTGTGCACCGCGGTGCCCTGGGGCACCGCCAGTACTTTCTAGGGGCACCGTGGTCCACGTTTCATTGGTTCTCAATGAGTACTTTTTTTGTTCTATCTTTCATGTTATATACAGCAGGGCACCGTGGTTAACATGGTGCCCCTAAAAGGGCACCGCGTTCAAAAAAGTTTGGGAACCGCTGCAATAGACTATTTTAGATTCTGAGCGGAGCAATGTTTGAAATTGATTTTATAATAATGTGGTTTTTTTTTTGTGTATTTATAAGTATTAAGTACCTACACAAAAAGTTGTCAATATGATGCATCCATTTTTAAAAAATGGAAATGGTTTTAAATATCAAATTATATCTAAATTATATTTAGGAGATGTCAAACTTAAAGTTTCCCAGCACTTATTTTTATAATTGGGAAAAACAAGCAAAATATTAAGGGAAAAACAGAATACTTTACGTAAATCCAATTTTTGACAAAATTGATTTTGTTTTTTTTTTTATGGAACTTGAAAATAAATAACGATAAATACTAGAAATTCTTAAAATATTTCTAATATTTTTAAGCTATTTATAGACATAAGAAATTATTTCTCATAGACATTTAAACAATAAATAACGGTATGTTAATTATTTTGTCTTAAAATATTATTTATTTATAAGTACCATAAATCTACTTTTACTATTTTACGGTATTTATAAAAATATATTATTAAATTTCAAATTATTTAAGTTGTTTTAAGTAACATGGTATAAATATATATTATTTTAATAATTAAATATTAATAATATAATACAATATTAAAAAACTATATATATCAATCTAATACAACATTAAAAGTAAAATTAATGATTTTAATGTCATAAAATCATTATCACTTAGTGATATAGACTGATACACAGTTTCCGCTCAGAATTGTTTTTTCGTATTCAAATTTTAATAGACCTATGATAGTGACTAACTCAAACTTAATGTATAGCAGAGAGATATTCTTTTACCTACCTTTTTTTTTTTTAATTTTAAAACACTGAAGTTCACCGAGTTCATGAGATTATCGAAACAAAATAAATGTGTAAATATTAACTATTCAAACTGGTATTAAAAAGTCATAATTTTGGACTGAAAAAAATACAAAGTACGTGTTTTTATGCTTTATATATTATCACAACATCACATTCAAAAAATAAATTATGAACTGAAAAATTGCATATATAAATATCCATTAGTCTTTGTCTTCTCACAATAAAGTTTTTGTCTAATAAAAGCTCATCGAATCCATCAAATATTAAAATGTTCCAGACATTCTAACCTAAAACCCTCAGGCAAATCATCAAAGATCCCTTCTATATATCCAATTATACCTTACACAAAGACTTCAATGAGAATACCCCTCTTATCTTCTATGTTATAGCGATAGTATTAACTATATAGACGCCTGCTATCGATTCCCATACTAGTTTGTCAATGTAAAATTAACCTATAATAGATGATCATATTAGCGTATTATTTTGAAATGGAATATTTGGATATAATTAAATTTATCTTTTCAAAGTTAATTTATTTACACATATTTTGAGTAGTAGCTGATGATAAATTATTATGATTTATGGTTCCTCCTAGAGGGTTGTCAGTTAAACAGTAAACTATCACTTAAACTATTACTTAAACTATATAATTAATACATTTGAAAAATATATAATTGATATCAAATATAGAATTTGGTGTAGTTAAAATATTGATCAAGTAGGTATAAACGTAAATACATAAATTTATAAAACAATTTGATACCAATACAGTTATACGTATTATCTAGAAGACTTACAGTATTGGTTTTATTTCACTTTATTTGCCGGATGCTGTTGTTCATCGGAAAAACTTATGTATTTTGGAATTTCAGACTAGTCTTAATAGTACCAAAGTAACTTGAGTGGCAGCATACGTCGTTCCGCCAAAAAAGAAATATTCTCCTCAGTTTTAAACTCTAGAAAACAAAATTGTAAATTTACTTATATAAAATACATTGTATTATAATTTTCTTAAATAAAATTTAAATATATTGTCATTAATCACGGTCTACTAGTTACTAGTCTTTCTTTGAAATTAAAATTTAAAAACCAACATTTATAATTAAAAAGATTTGATACCCATCATTTTTTAAGGAATTAAATAAAGGACATTTTCGAAGTGCGTGAGTGTCGTGTAAATGTGTGTGTTGTCTAAGTGATCGTTACTCGTTAGTGTGGGCGAAGTTTCACTGAAGTGGAAATTAAATAACGGAGCATACTCGTACTTGCACAAAAGAATATAAATTATTGTATTTTTGTTTTTGTCTTAAAGTATCAATATGCTGACCGTTGTGTTATAACCTAAATATTTTTCTGAAAACATTTGAATTCGTCATTCAGTCATATCGTATTAATTGCCGTATACGAGATGTACTTGTAATCGATTTTATTACATTTTTTAAATTAATTTTAGTTTCCAAGACGAATGTTGAATATATTGGTCTAACAATGATGTGTATTTTTTTTATTTTTTTAAATCTTAAAATACTTTAACCAAATTATAATTTTTTTAATTCAGGGGGACTAATTTCATTGAAATTCATAGTTAAACATAATATCATATCATACGTCATGATGCAAAAAATTATATAGCATAATATTGTTATTAATATTATTATATATTTATACATTATTTTGTAACTATTGCAAAAGGGACAGAAAATCGATTTTTGATGTTGTCGTTAAATTTTTTTTTACATTTTTTCTTTACTTGGATAACAAAAATAACAATAGAATTTAAGAATTCATTATACTATAAAAGTGAGATATTAAATTATTTATTCATAGCTTATCATTAAGAAAATAATATTTTTAATGGAACGAAATTTCTGCTGTGAAGTATAATAGGACATCAACAAAATACGAACAGACGGCACAATTTAAAAAAATATGTATAAAAACAAATAATCCGTCTGTTTTATAATGAATTATATATAGATATTGGATAATTTATTAACTATATCGATTAATATTTTAAACTGACTAAACTGTATACTGTTTTACATGCCACATGCCACATGCTGGTACATCCGACATATCACTATTACCATTTACCACTCGATATATACTATAATTACCTATTGACGACGGTGTTTTAAAAAGTAAAAAGCATTTTTATAGTATTTATATGACGTAAAATAAGTGATTTTTTTTTCATAGTTAGTAATTACCTATAATAGTATAGTGTATACTCTATAATAGCCTCGAAGATTCGAGTTTATTTTAGTTTAGTGTAGTTACATTAGACATTTAAAAGCGTACTTATATTTTTTTTTTTTTTTTGAAAATGTAATAGGAAACGGCATTATTGCATATTAAGTACCTATTTAAGTACTTTCCTTTGTTACCGATGTCGAATATTATTAATAATACTTTTATGTTCTGAGTGAAAATAAGATGTATATGAATTAACTGGTTTTACAATTATGTATGTTCAAAGTTTAAATTTTGAAGAAAAAAATCGTCAAAGTTATAAAAATATTCAATTTCTTTCATAGTTGAAAGTTTTTAACATAATATTTATAAACATTTTTACTTATTATAGAATTAGCCCGGGGCTCTACAAAGCTTTTTCCGACGCTTATTTTGCGGCATTTTCCGTCTTCAGTATAGGCCTTCTTATAATTTAAAAACAATGTAAAAATATAAGATTGCGCTTTTATTATTTCGACGTTCGTTCGCTTAACTTGCAAGCTTTCTGGCGTTTTCAGCTGCGGATGTAAGCGTCGTGTGTCATATCCGTCGTGTATAACTAGTAACTACTTTAATAATATAAAACAATGAATTATTTTGAATTCGACGGAAAACGCCGCGAAATACACAGTTCTTCAAATATTAGTGTTAGTCGTTAAAACTTTTAAGTTTAACCATTGATAAAGTAACGCTTTATAGCATAATAGTGAATCTATGGTTAAATACATTAAATAGTTTATATAACCCAACGCCTAACCTTTAATCGGAAATTTAAGTTTGCCGGCTTTACAATTTAAATGTATATTATACTAATTGTGTGGTTTGTTTAAATCTTTTGTTCAGAAAATATGCCTAATATTATAATACGTGTTAGGTTTACGAATTACGATTCGTAATATAATACTTCAGTTATTCAGTGGGTATTTATTTTTGTATATATATATATATATATATATATATATATTATTTTTATGGAAATAAAAAAATGTATAAAACGTTTTCATAACATAGAAGAATTTAATATAACAGAGTTTTAAAAAAATGTATCAAATAATTTATGTCTGATATTTTACTTTTATTTTAATTTAAATCTATTATAATT
Organism: Melanaphis sacchari; assembly: GCF_002803265.2. NCBI lineage: Eukaryota > Metazoa > Arthropoda > Insecta > Hemiptera > Aphididae > Melanaphis > Melanaphis sacchari. Next base: position 365,599 of record NW_020271295.1, read on the forward strand.
TGTATTAATATAGGACGACGGTACATGACTTTGTACCTACCACACGCCTTCCACCGATATTTATTACTAGTTCCGACACTCTTACCATAAGAATTTGGCAAAAAACGAATTTTTATTTTCATAACAATGACTTTTAGATTATTTGTATAACGAATTAAAAGTATAAATCAAATTAAAAGATGACTTAATTATGATTGTAAAACAATTTTTTTTTATTATAAAACAAAAAAACATATAATTAGTATATGTCACCTCTTCATATATTATTGTTTAACGAGGACAAGAACAAGGACATTTTACATTTTTTGTCGATGTAGATGGAAAATGTATTCAAAATATTAATACGTTATCGTTTTGAGTATATAGAATTATAATAATAAAATTAAAATCAAATAAAAAAAATAACTATCCTATACAAAATATCTATAATGGATATATATATATATATAATTATATTTATTTGAACTCGCTACGATTCAGTTTTCAATGTTTTGAAAAACACATCTCTTGTACAATACTTTATTTAAATAGTTCTTCTCTATTATACTAATCAATAAATTTTTATCGTTAATATTTTTAACTGTATTGCATAATATGTCTATTAATTTAATATTAATTGATTGTATCTGCTTTAAACATTTGTTATTTGATGTTTTAGTTATTTTGTGTTGAGCCGCATTTTCATCACTAACGTTTGTTGTTTTGATCTCGTGGCTTTGATGTAATTGCGTGTAATATGTTACTCGTACAATACAAAACACATACAAAATGTATACCTATTAGTTATAATTTATTATTATTTAGTTATAACCATTGATTTTATAATAATATACTTATATTATAAAATAAACTTATTATCTTTGATTTTAGATTATAATATTATGATAATATAAATACCGGATACGCCACTCAATAAAAAAATGGTTTTAATAAAATTATTTCACCTAGATATAGCGACAAGTGAGCATATTTCTATAGTATTTTAATATTACTAAGGATTGATTTGGTCGATCGATCACTTGAGTAATCCAGCTATTATACAATCATTAAGATAAAATAATGTTATTCTTTATTATTAGTTGTCGGCAATTAAATTATCAATGTGACTGATATATTATGATAATATTATAATCTATCGGTGTTAATAATTGAATAACAGACTATCTATCTAAATGTAATATTATAGCCATTAAATATTTGAAGCATTGTATTTTCCATTGAAATAAAACGGCCATAACATTTTTAAGATTTTATATTTTGTAAAATGAACTTATCGTACGATAAATTATTTTTATTTTATTTATTGAACTATTGAAGTATATCGTATTAATAATATGATTAATTCCATTTTATTAAATCTGGAAATAATGACTAAATGGGTTTCGTGTTTATAAAATATTCCTTATAGATAGAACGGATTTAAAAAAGATAATAATTAATTTGACTTGTAAAATTATTATGTGAAAAACGGGTAGGTAAATGATATGATCATAGTATGCATCCTTTTCTTGGAGAATAATTAGAAGTTCAAAAAAATTTCGTATTTTATTATATATAATGTATTTAACCTATTATTGGTTATTACCTATGTTTAGTAAAAGTAATTTATTTATTTTGTACCTTGTGTTAAAAAAATAAATATAGAATGAACATAAAAAAATCATCCATTAAAAATTTCTATTACTATATATAATTTAAATTAAATTAAATTGTATTAATATGTTTCATTTACAATTTTGTTACTTTTACAATCATTATACTTATATAAAATAAAATCTCGCCGTAAACTTGTAAAGTTGTAATGAGCAATACCCATCCTGTTAGTTTTTCGTTATTAATGCATTTAAAGTTAAATTAAATAAGTTTTTCTCTTTTTTATATAATACTTAATTAAATAAATTTATCATTTAATTTATAATATTGTATATTTTCCGTTAATAATCTATAACTATAAAGAATAAATATTTGAGTTACAACTTTGAAATATCATTCATAAATCATAAAACCATGTTTCATTTTTTTAAACTCTTCCAAAGTAAAATATTCTGAGACCAAAAATTAATTATTCTACCATTAATTTTTGTTGCTAGATTAAAAAACTTAAAATTGTTGTAAGTTTGAGTGAATGGCGCATTTAGAAATTTTTTAGCTAATTGCTTGTAAACGTAATTATCAAGAAAAAATACGATTTTAAAATAATGTATGAGTATTTATGGTGTAAATTTATTACTTTATACCTAATAGGTTTTTTATTGTAAGATTTTATATACTGCGTATTATTTCTTATTACGCCAAAAGTCGTTTTGTTATGTAAATCTATCACAGAATTACGATTAAAATATGCATCATGTCAAGTAAATGTAATTACAATCAATATTTTTATTATTAAATGTACACTAGTTGTATGACCATAACATTTTTTATTAAAATAATAAAGAATAATTGTAAAGTAATTAATGTTATTTGTTAAATTATGGTATTATGAGCTTAACTAGGAGTTATTGATTATACCAGTCAGGGCTTAAAAATTATTTTTCGATACGTCGTGAAATAACGTAGTAATTATTTACGATACGGAATACTCAATTTTTGGGCATCGTTTATCAGAGTATAAACAAATAGTTATGTTAGAACCCAGGGATAAATGTATAGCGTATTATCTGCATATTTTAATAAATAATTTTATTCCAATAGTCAAATTTAGTGTTTATTTACATGCATTTATATAATGTTTAATTTGGTCCTCAGAGAGTTAAGTTTACGTACAATATCATACAATTTAGTATGCAAATATATGCGATAATTGATAAACTTCATTAAGACAACTGTAGGTAGGTACATAATTTCCACAGGTTTTTTTTCCGTCAAAAATCAAATATCAATTCTAATCAATGAATTAAAAATTAAATTTAGTAATAATACAGTATTTTAATTGGTATAAAATATATTTAGTTTTATAAGCTATTTACAATATTATTAATCAAAAACCCTTTTTTGCACATTATTCTTACTTAATGAAGTAAAATGAAGAAACCTGTACAGAATACACCACAATTAAAATATATATTATCATAAACATTCATTTATTTGTTGCGCAGTGCACATTGAACAGTCCTATACTTTCCGATCATTATCGTCTATCAAATAAAACACTACGAGTACATTCTTCAAAAATATAAATTTTCAAATTTAAAACAGCAAAACAAGAAATTATAATTCATCTATTAAATGTAAATAATTGTAATAACGAGAAAATATGAGATGAAATACAATAAAAATAATAAAGTTAAAAATATAGATAAAGGGGAGGTGGCCGAACAAACATAAGGGACACAAGCCTTGGATGTAAGTCCGGTGTTAATAATTATTGAATATACTTGTTCTCGCGTTATTACCTTCCTCCTGTTCTTCGGAGGGTTTTCGAGGTCTTGTATTCGAGAATGTAATCACTAATCAAGCACACCGTTACGTAAATTAGATAGTAAAAGAACCTGTACTAACAATAGGTGTTTTAGACATGCACCTTACCTGATTTGCCACAGTGAATACTTATTGTACGTTCCTCGGAGAAAGATATAAGGTGACATAAATTACGAAACGACTTAAGGAAAACTTAAATTTAAATAAGAAAAAACAACTCTGATTTGACTTATAAAAAAGAAGTCCAGTTGTTGCTCGCAGAATCTTGTGTGTATGCCGTGTGGTGGTTTTGGGAAGAGCTCCTGCTCGCTTGTTTGGTGCACCTGCACTGATAGCTTAGTCGGTGCTCATGCACTCAATGGCTTGGCTGGTACTCATGTACTGATGAGAGAAGACAACCTGGTCAAGCCAGCCAGAGTTGCAGGCGGAATCATCAAAGGTCTTCGCGTTTTCTAAAGAAATAGGATTTCTCCTAGGTGACAGAGACCCTCATTGGACCATCCCTTGTCTCTGGCGGCACACGAAATTGGGTCACACGCTTTGCAGCATATTGCCACAAATCATGCGTCAATCCCTTTGTGACCATATAATATAAGTAGTTTCTTTCATCAGTGGTAAAAGGATGTTTATGAGGTTTTAACTTGCGTGCGACAACTTGACCGTTAATTTATTTGTTTGAATTTTATGATTATGTAATATACAATGATGTGTGAGCATATCATTACCTAATGTAAGCCATTGCATAAGAGAGATAATAACTTTATTGCAGATTATTTCGGCAATAGATCAATGTGTATTATTATTATTTGTGATTTTATATGATGAATACTACACTACAATATCTTTATCGAAATATTATTCACGAAGAATAAAAAAAAATATGCATGTAATTTTTACAATTCTGAAATGTATTATGTACCTATCAACTTGAAATAACAATAATAATAATATTTGTGCCAAAGTCGAAAATAATGAAGTTTATTGTAGTATTTTAAAATAATGTACAAAAACAAGAAATATTAAATTTAGATAGTGTTTTAAAAAGTGAATTTGTTTTAGGTGTTTAAATGCTTATGTAAGATTCTGAAACAGTTGTATAAAATAAGTGTAAACAGTGCGTTTACTCCATTACACAATCAATATACTTAAAAAGAAGTGTCGGTGATCTCTTTACCCAAATAAGCAAATCAAATTTATTTTGATGAATTCTTAGTTGACAAGAAAAATGCTTTGAAAACACGAAGGAATTTGGTAAGTGATTTCAAATGATAACGACAGAAAGGAAATTAAAGTTTTAATCTAAGACGGAGGTTTATTAACTTAGATATTATATAGGTTCTAGCACAACAGTTATCAATAATTTTTTATTTCTGAATAAAATCGGTTGTTTAAGTTTCACTAAATAGGATACTCGGATCCGTTTCAAGTTTGTAATTGATAGTTTCAATTTTCTGACACATTATTTGTGTTTTGTTTTCATGATAAACGTCTGAAATATAATAAAATAGCGACTCGTTTGGTTGTAAATATTACATTAAAATTTGTTCTGAAGTAAAATAAATTCGCGTGCAGAGCATAATTATTTATTATAACAACATTAAAATTGCAACTTAATGTTTTTAGCCAAGAATAATTTATTCATTTGATTTATTAGCTACATATGTATAAATAGTGCAATAAAATATCAGACGTATTATAAATTATTTTTGAAGAAAATTAAATTACATATATAATGTATTGCTTCTAGTCCGAAGAATGCGGTAACGATGTTAAATTTTAAATTATATTATTAATTATTGTACAGCATAAAATAATAATAACAACAGAGATATTACGGTCGCGGAAAAAAATAAAATAAATTTACATTGATTCTTAGTAATTAGACTACAAAACACAAGTCCAACAATCAATGTTGTATTTACATAGTTTGACCGTTTTTGGTGAACGACTAAATGCTATTTAAATGTTTAGAGATCATTCAGTCAGTTTCTTCTAATGGCCAAATGAAGATTTCGTATAATGCAATTAAGTATGATAATTTACATTTGAAAATAGGTAGTAACTAATGCTAAATAACAATAATAATAAACATAAAGTCATAAAAAAAGATTAGTAGAAACAAACATTTCGAAAATGCCGTGTAATAGGTAAGTATATAAAAATCAACGAAGAAAATAATGTGTGTTTAAATGATAAAAACAAAAATATGTTAATAAAATATAAACAATATATTACTGCTAAATTATTTGCTTTGTATTACCGAGTAATTTCGTTGAAAACTTACATAAAATTGTTCTATTGTGGTTATTGATTTGTTTGGCCTATTAATGAGCTAAGACATATTTAAATATTTCAAGTCAAATTGAAGAATAGATTTTATTTTAAATATTAGACGTTGATATTTTTAAAGTTATGTTATATGGCTTTCATTACGTAATTCCTGCTAACAGTACTAAATTTGAAATGTTTGTCTCAACTAACCTTTATTATTAATGATTATGTCTATACAAAATTTATATTACATAATATATTCTAGGCGACTCTCTTATTAACTACTTTATTATGTATATAGAACATTCGTGATTCAAAAATGATTAACTATTCCCAAATTTTTATTCGGAAAAATTAACATATGAGTACAAGAGATATGTCATACTCGTTATTCTACCGTTTTAAATCATCCTTATTTTTTCACCTCGTGTTTGTTAATAAAACTATATTATCAACTATAATTTATCAACTTTTGATTTTTAATCGTATAATTGTGTAGAAAAAGAACACCTTTATAAAAAATTTAATATATTCATAATATAAATATAAATCGTAATTAACATTGGATTCTCAACGAGAAGTTTTTTATGCATTTAACAAATTCATATAATCCGCACTAGTTTTGTTCAAAAGTGACTTAATGCACGACAATATATATAGATAAATAAATAACTGTTAAAGAATATTAGTTGAAAAAAAAAAGGGAGAAATTAAAGTAGGTAATTGCTTTGTTGTACAATAGGGTAAACCTTGCCATTGAAAAGTGAGTCACTGTAATGTATGTGTTGAATATGAATTTAATAATATACTGTTTTTGCGTATGATAAACGGTTCTGAGTGAAGACAGTTTGTTAGTCTATGTATTAATAAGTATATTTTATGATATATTTATATTTATATTAAAGTAAATTATTTTATTCTAAGTAGTTAATATTAAGAATACAGTAGGTCGAATAAATTTTTATCGAAAACAATGCATTTAAAAATGTTATTGTGTAAATAAAATACAATAATATATACGTAATAATGATAATTTAAACATTTTTTAAAAATATCAATTATCTATGGTTATTCTTTTCTATGCTACATTAGAAAACTATAAAGGATTTTGTCAAAAACTGATTTTGCATAAAAATTCCCATTGTTAATTAATTAATTTTTTTGTTTTTCTCGATTATTTTTGAAAATTACTTGGGATTTTCAACTTTGACTTTTCAAAACTACAAACTAGATCTAATTTGCTTTCAAAAACTACCTTCTGACGTATACGTAAACAAAACCAAAAATCAAAACACACATAATTATTGTAAAAATAATATCCTAAAATCATCGCTCCACTTTGAATCTAAAATCTTAAATAATGGGACTGAAGTAAATGTTTAATGTGTAGTTATCTAGTATGTTCTTCAGCTCTAAACAAGTAGGTACCTTTAGGGGTATCTTCTACTAAAGTTATCCTTCAACAACTTGCAAGAAGACTAGCCAAAGGTGTGTTTGGATCGTTTCCAGTATAGAACGCAGAGAAACGAGGAGGATCTTGTTCTTTTAAAGCCCAAGCTTTTGTGCGTCCGCTTAACCCGTCCATTTGTCAGCAGTATTATGTACACGTCTAGAACACTTATAGGGTAGGTGGTTCCACTTTGTCCCACAGACGATTTTAATCAAATTCTACCAAATTTATGTTGTAGTAGTAGTTGGTGAGGGATATGATTCATCGCGACCGACAATCACAGCCCCTTCGCTATTAAAATGTATGTCCGTGTTCAGCATGTAAGAAAATGATGATATTTGTAAATCCTACTGGTTCCCCACCTTTCGTCTTAGAGCCAAATCATCAATTGTAAAATAATATGAACAAAAATAAGTAAATTAAATAATGTTTATTATTCAGACAACTTATTGTACACGAGAATTATCATTTTGTTATGTTAATTAAAAATTATATTTAATATAGGTATATTAATAGTTAAGAAAATATATCTACGCATTATTTAATGTATACAGGGCTTCCAGCATTTTTTGTTACCTAAAACATTATACTGAAAATGTATTTTAGTTTCAGTCATAAATAACTGTATAACGTAAAATTTAAAGGATCTACGTTCTTTTATTATTAGATTAATACGGCTAAATAATAATAAATATAAATAGTTGCGAAGATTTGCTCTGCCATAAAGTAGTGTAAACCGACATTGACATTGAGTAAGTTGTAGCTATCTTTGAAATAAATATGATAAATTTGAATTTTATTCTAAATAGTATATGAATAGTGATTTTGAGCGAATACCGTTCCCGGTAAATATTATATATAAATACTTAACCTAACCTAACCTAACCTATAACTAATACATATACATAAAATATGAATCTAATAATTATATACATTTTATTTATACTAATAAAACAGATAAAACTTTTCATAATTTTTTATATTAACAACTTTTTTTCTGATGAGTATTAGTAAAACAATGAACTAAGATCTTCAATTAAATTTTTAATAATTAGAGTAAAAATTGAAAAATAGCATTTTTAAACAACAACATTCAACCACTATTACTACTAACACTATTAAACAATGTTAAACAGTCGTATACATTGAAACAAAAATAAATTTAATATTTTGAAAGAAGTTAAAATGTGTTAAAAAAATTATTTAAACAACCTGATCAATATAGTCTAGATAAATTATTAAAAGAAGATTTTATGCAAAAAGTATAATTCAAATAATATACATGAACTTATAGATTAGAAATTTATGTTAAAATTTTAGACTTCCTAACAATAATATTTGTTGAATGCTATAGTTACAACTTATATTATTAATTAAATTCGAATAGTTATTTGATATAGAATTATGGTTTGATACCATAACGATATTTTTAAAATAAAATTCCATAAAACGTATTTTTAAGTTTAAAAAAAAATGACTACAAAGTTCATATTTTATTATGAGTTATAATTATAACTAATAAGAATCTAAGCAATATCAGCAACATAGCTAAGAAACTTTTATCATAAAATATATTTAATATTAGTTTAAATATTAACTTTAATATACTATACAAGCCCTAATTAAAGATTCACTGGACCCTTAAAAACCAGCAGTCCTTTAGTGAATTTTGATTTAAGTACTATTTACTATTTTTACGTTGTAAATCATCATTGCGATCAATTCGCTTACGATCTATTATTTATGGTAAATTGTTTATGATCAATTGACGGTACATCTCTAATATTATTAATAATTAAATATCTATAATTCAATATAAAATTTTAATACATTGTAGTACAATATTACCATATACTATACATTGATCTACGTCTTTCACAATTCCTTTTTTAACTAATTTACAAACTTTGTTATATAGTCAGAACATTTTTATTTTTGTAAATTTCTTTAGAATGTATGTACTGAAAAAATAAATATTTTGTAGAAAAAAACGAGCCCTGCACTGCCCCCTTTTAATCTTGATATGATTTTTCGCTCATTAATGTATTATATTAATATATTTATCATTTAAATGCATTATACAAGTAACTCAAGTAAGGTATTTTATAATTGATATTGTAATTTGTAGGTGTATATAAAAAAATATAATACAAGACATTACGATGTATAAAACATTTAATAAGAAAATTAAAAGTACACGATTTACATTACAAGTATTTTTTAAGTTTCCATAATTGCATATTAGGCGTATTGATTAAAAGCGCTCACGTGTGTTGATTTCTAATGGTAAACATTAAGATTACATGACAAATTGTCCACGAGTAGTTCAAACCACTATAGTAGTACCTGAACACCTACCTCCGGGATATATATATTATTGATATGTATATATGTGTGTGTATGTTCAATATTGGTATAATATTTTATATACCTATACATATAACTCCGTATACTCAACCGATCAGTGTCAGTAATAAGAACAAAGGGGTATGTGTCATTGGTATAAACGATTCGATTTGTCTTTTGCGGTCTTGTATTATTGTATGTATGTATATATATATGTGTGTGTGTGTGTACATAAATAACGCGTTCCGCCGTCGGCTGTCCTACTACCCCATGTGAGAAATGGCGTTCGATTGGACCCGCAAAACGTGTTCGACGCCCGGATAAGCCGCATGTGAGAGGCAATCGTCTTAGACCAGACGAGTTTTTTCCCCTCTTTTCGAATAATAAGAGGAAAACCAAACCCCGGGGCCCATTCAGGTAATTTGGTCATAGAACTTTCCCAAGATCATTTTTTTTCTCGACCCTCTGCCACGCGTCTAATTTATTCGACGCATTCGTCAACCCTTCCCACCACTCTGACTTCCAAGCATATACTTCTTCCATTCAACCACAACGATCCATGATCAAAATATAATCCTTAATAACCCATACTCACACACACACACGCGTCACGTACATAATAATATGTACGTCAAATATTTGAGAATTGTGAGGTATATATACAGTGTATAATATTTATTATAACTCAATTTTGGTCTTATTTTTATAAATATGTTGTATGATTTATAAATATGTATACGCATGTTGAAGACAGAAATCGCTTAATATAATGTTTCAAGGGAAATAACGAAATTTCAAATTTCTCAAGCAACAGCCAACAATAATTGTTGCCAGTACCTAACAAATAACGTAAATGTACTATATATTGACGTCCAACGATCATATTTTAACTTTTTTCCTAGCATATTAATTATTAAGTTTATATTGTTTTCAGTTTGTTATTATTTATAAAAGTGAGATGGCAATAATAGTCGGTTGTTTATATATTTAAATACTCTTATATTATCAACAATAAACTAATACAAAATTGTTATTTGTTTGTAATACAATCATTTAAATTCTATGAAGTTACTCCATTAAACTAATCTATAATTATTTAATTAAATATAAGTATAATTTTATATTACATTGAAATAATGAAATCGTAAATAACCAAACAAATTGGCTGGTCTTATAACACAATTGTATAATATATATATATATAAATAATAATTTAACTTTACTGTTAAGGTTTAACGGATAAAATATATGGTTCAATTTTAATTTACAAATGATTTTACGCAATTACTTAAAATTGTATAATTATTATTTTTTAACCTATATATATACATGTTGCCGAAAAAGATGATAATTCAGGAATTTTCGTTACTACCAAGTCATTGTTGACAATCACTGGAAAGGATAGGAAATGTTGGATATTTCGTAGTTTTATCAACATTTCTGTATTATATTAGACAATGTTATAAGTCCGTATCAAAACAAATATCAACATTGCTTTATCGGTGATCGATTTGATTATGAAACATAGATAGGTACTTAAAGTATACTTGTATATGGTAAACCCGGTTTTATGTTATCATAACCTATTGTAACTATTTTCAACCTCATATCTGAATCGTAAGGATTTACAAGATACCATTGTAAAACACAGTGTAAAACCAATAGATGTGCTTGTCGTGCATCTACTAGATTATGTAATTCTACGTGTCATAACTGTTTACCATATAATAATAAGGAAGACAAAATATAAAATATTGATGTTACATAAACAAAAATTAAAAAAAAAAATCGATGTAATAAAAATAATGATTAATCCTAAATGTTTTAAGATTATGATTTATCCTAAATAAATAATAAGTATTATAATATATTATTCGATTTTTAACTTAATTTTTAATGTTATCATTAGGGTCAGGATGTTCATGACCTTAAAAAATACTAAAATATACATGAAAATATGCCCAATAAATATCAAAATATACCCTTAAAATATAAATTAATATATCGTTTACGTTATTTCGAGGTTTATATTATATTTAAGTTATTTTTAAATTTGCAACATAAAATTGAATGTATCTAATTCTATGTCGTATAAAACAAATTTATTACTGAATCTGCAATGTGCACGACTAAAAGGAAAAATATGCAAAAGTCATAAACATCCTAACCTTAGTTATCATCAATGCCTTCTTTTATTAGGAATTGTCATCAATAACTAGTTATTAACGTTAATTCCTTACTAAATCAGGCATTATCATGATTGACTAGGCATTGTCAACATTGACTAAATGTCATGTTTTCCGGTAACACACACACACATATATATATATATATATATAACTAAATATTTAAATGAAATTTAAGAGTTATGAAATTGTATTCACTTAAATTTAACAAAATATTATAAAGGTTAAGTGTGCTCATATAAAAAGTAAATGTATTTCAATTAGTTGGGTAATTGAGAACAAGAACATAGATAATATAATATAATAATGTAAGATTTACCTTATAGGTTTATTTAAATTGGAAAACTATGACGTACATTTAAATATTATAAATCAATATACAAACATACAATTAAATAGATAGGTAAAGTGAAATTTATACTTAAAATAGAGTCAATTTAAAATTCTAGGGTAACTAATATGTCATTATACTCTTATGAATAAAAATAAAATATAGTTTACTAATGTTTAAACATAATTTTGTTAAAATAAACTATTATTTTTATTAAATATAATTGATAACCTATACATTGACTATCACTATATAGTATATAGTCAATTATATTACCCGTAAATATGAGTTGTACAAATTATTTTCTTGTGCATGGTAAACTAAAATATTAAAATAATAATATGTAAACAAAATTAATACATTTCATTATTTATAAATAAAAAAGTTCCATCAATTGACGGATTCTTCACTCAAGCCTAATTAACCACCTATCTACTCCATATCAGTTTTTGCTTTTTGTAAAAATTAAATTAAAAGATTGTGAAATATATTTCTGATAAACAAAACAAAAAATTTACGAATATTATGAAAAGTTAACAATTTTAAAATAAACAATTATTATTTGTTGAAAAGTATTATTTATTTTTTTTTGAAAAATATGTGGCTATTAGATTAAAACGAATAGTTTTTTAAGATATCGAAAAAAAATTAATCATAAATCATGGTGTTTAAAAAATAATTCATAACAAATCCATTAAGAATGAAGGTAAAAACGTATCGACCTACATACTAATTTCCGGTAGTTTAAATGAACTTTTCAACGAACCGAGGATAAGAAAAGAAGAATTGCTTTCAAAAGTAATTCCAAAATTTTTTATTAGAAAAATAAAAAATAAAAAGTCTGTAGAAGAGAAGAAATGTTGTAAATTAAAAATATGGAAAATCACCTGAATATTATAGTATTGTTATTACCTTCAAACAATTAGTTAACATTTTCGGTAAGGGTTTTCTGAAAACACTATGACACTGCGTGTTCCACTTAAACTTATAAAACAAACTTTACCGCCGCCATTAAGTGTCTTTACAGTTTACAGCCATTTGAAACTTAAAGATAATAAATAGTTTTTATCGTAAACCTATGTAATAATGATTAAGTGTATTCAAAAAATGTACCGACTTAACGCCTGAATAACACTCCGTGTATCACGAGGCGCAGATGATTTTAATTTCCGTTGGCTTTATATAAACGATATAAAGCGTAAAACACTGATGCTACCACGGTCATGAGCTGGTTTAGTACCTAACACATAATATTATAAAATTATATAATATATTATAGGTAGGTACTGTACCGTCATATTTACATATTATACTAAGAATGCGGTGTGTATACACAATAATACCTTTCACGGTACAGGATCTCCGATTCTGTGTGTGTGTGTTTATTCAAAACTGAGTATATATATATGCTGCTTCATTAATAATACAAGTTTAATTACTCATAATGGGCTTCTATCTGGGTGACGTGTTTTTTGACATCAACTTAAAGTCTTAAAGCACACGAAAGAAATAAACATTAAGAAAGCGGGAAAGATACTAGGCCTTATATATATATATATATAATATGTATAATGTATCTTATGTATTATATCACTATAATACATGCTAACCGTTACACACCGTGTTGTATGAATAAGTTATCAATGGTATCATAGACAAGTCTGTCGAGTAACCTATAACCAGCGTCAGGTCAACCTAGGCAATCAAAAACATAATAACTAAAAAAAATAAACATGTGTTTATGCCAAAAGATACTGCGTTTAAAAACGAAATTGAAACCGACAAAGTTCAACATCAATGAAATGTTTAATGGAATATTTTTAATCGATTTCATAAAATCTTTTTTAAATAATGTACCTATATGTTTAACAAAAATATATACTAACATAGTAATATTCGTTAATAAATACGTATTATATACGATACAATACTACACTTTTTAGCGAAAAATTCTAAAATACGTTTTATTAATAACATTGACCTACTTATATATTTTTAATTGAGAAAAAATTGAATTTTATTATGAATAAATAATATTATAATAACAGAGTATTGAAGATTTAAATAAAATACCCAGTGGAAAAAACAAATTAAATAAAAATAAAACCATATTTCTACAGTCTGTATTCAATCTGAAATAAATTTTTTATGGATTTTCATGAAAGAATGATGAATTGATTTGAATACATCGTTAAGTTATAATAATGCTACAGAGACGCTTTATTATAACAAGTCGATTTTTGATTATTTTGTTGAACACTGGTAAGCTGATGTTTAATAATTTTATGGAATTTTCGGATCTTAAAATTAATAAAAACGATAAAAATTAATATTTATAACGAGATGTTTAGCCGTTTAGGTAGGTAATAAGTGATAACGTGTAATTCATAGTTTTATATCCTAATACAAATCATTATAAAAGTCATCGGATTTGTAGTGAGTATAGTGCTTATGTGGGTGTTGTACTAAATACTAAATTAAACTAAAATTTCATAACCATGTACATTATATACCAAATAACGCAATCTAACATTGAGTCAAAGTCTAACGTGCAGGTGGTCATATATTTCAATACCCTAGCTGACCTGTAACACCATAAAAAACAAAACTTACTTAAAAACTTTTGAGCTTAAGAAATTTATCATTACATACAATTGGTCAAGTATATTAAAACGTCTAAAACCATTATTTTCACTTCATTGAATATGACATATTTATTACATAATAAATCTGTTCGCCTCTTCAACGCCGTTTAAACCGTTGTTACCCTCTTTATTTTATTATACTTACAGATATATTATACACTTAATATAACTTGGGAAATTTGTTATTATTTACGATTATGTTCTAATTATTATTAATATCATGGTATTGTTTTCATGATCAACTAATGTTTTTACACAGTAAGTATACAATTATAAATTATCATCATTATCACGTATAATTTCTTATCATTTCTATGCACATAGTATAATATTATACATAACTACATAAGTAAAAAAAAATCCTATAGGTACATACTTTGTTTATGTACAACATATAAGCTATGTACTGTTATTTATTAATTATAAGTTATCACGAATACGTTTTTATGTATAAAAATCAAATCATAATATTGTCGAGTTCAAATATTGTTATCGATACAAAAGTATTCGAAGAATTATATGTAACAATGTATAAAAAAAAGACTCAATTATGAGGGTCATTAATATTGAATTTAAATAGTTATAGTTTTCTAGAGTTTTGATTATACGTTCGAACTATTTTTCCTATTTAAGAAATATTTTAGTAAAATATTTTGGATCATCGTAGTTTTTTTGAGCTTTATTTATATTACATTTTATAATATGATTTCTATTTAATTATATTAGATAACATCTTTTTAATATCTTATTAATTCTACGTTGTTACCGTTGGTTAAGAATTTCCGTTCTTAGTCAACGGACAACAGTATAACCTTATGGGTACCTACATTGTGCGAATCGTTTAAATTCCAGCCATTATCATTTCTCAATCGATTTCCGTTTTAAAAACAAGTCTCCCTTCATTCTTATAGATAGTTTATAAGGTGTTTTGAGTGTCGAGTTCTCTGATTTAAAATAAACTGGCGAGATTAAGAGGTTTCAGTTAGGATAAATACAGACTATTTGAAGCAATGAAAAGTTTATCTATTTGCCCTTAATTCTTCGCAAGAGCTAAGGATCCCTTCTTTTGTGTAGAAAACCATTCTTTGTTGTTATTGTGGATCGGGTGGATAGGGTCTAACTTTTATCAGACAAAATGCGCGTGTTAATCGAATTTTGATGTATTTTATATAGTGGTTAGATTGAACTATTATATGCGGTAAACCAAAAAATAAATAAGTAAAAAAGTAAAATTACGATTGTAAAATGACAAATTAATGAATCATTTATTTTTAATATTTTCGTATTGTTCTATACATTATAAATTGAAGCTAATAATATTTTATCGATATTATTATAATATTTAATGTTTAAAAATTAAATTAATTGATTAAAATTCCAATATTTTTTTTCTATAACAATTATGTTTTAGGCCTTAGTTTTTATGATTTTTAAATCTTAATAAAATATGTACATAATTTGTAAGTGGAACAAACACGGTACGACAAATTGTATAATTTATATTAAATTGATACGGTTTACATTATGTCCACAGGCCATAGGGCTCTGTGCTGTAAAGATGAAAGAATAGTTGTGTTAATATAAATTCAAATATTCGTACAAATAAAGACGAAGGGTCGTATTCATAATCGATTCTTAAAACCTTTCTTATCTTCAACTTTTATAAGCATTACTCGAGAATAGGTATTCATAAAAACATAGAAACGTAATTTATAAAAGTATTAAGTATTTCTCGTTGGACATTTAAGTTTGGTAAAATGGTATTACAGTATAAACGTCACTACTATCTTATCACTGATTAGTTTATTATATTATCAACATTTAAAAAAATAAATTTATTTGTTTATCATAAAATAATATTAGTTAGTCTCCACCTTAATAAACATAGGTCACAGTTACCTAAGTCAGCAAAGTTCTAGTAAATATTTTACTATATTGTACAAGTTGTGGTATAATTGTTAACTGTTTTTGTCATGATAGGCAAAGAATTAGCCTACTCATGTACAGAAAAAATGTTAATTACTGAATTGATTCAGAAGTATAAACAATTATATTACATCTGAAAAATAATATAAAAATTAGGTATGTCTTTAAAAATTTAAAACGTCAATTATCTACATTTTTATTCCAATTTCGATGAACAATATACATACTATACGTGTTTATTCAGTACCACCGGGTTTTATTGTTTTAATTATGTTTTAAAGTTCATTTTAAATTCTAAATATAATTAAATTAAACATAAAATATTATAATGATTTAAAATGTTGTAGCAACTCATCCATCTACATAGTCATACCTCTTGTGTTTCAATACAAAAGATCGATTGCGCACTCAATTACTCAATAAGTACATCGTATTATTCGTAAATCAACTATAAATTATAATCATATAATATAAAACAAAACCAAACGTTGGACATTTATTGATTAATTTATCATGAGTAATTTCTATTAAAAACAAAAACCTAGAGTTTGAATCTTTGAAGTCGTGTCTCAACAGAACGCTACTTTAATTCACACCACCACATCCAAACTATATTATACATCGTATTTACTTCATTTTATTCTAATATATATTATAAATACAGATTGTACATTGCTCTATTTTAATAAAAATAAAAACTTAAATTAGTTTTTTTTAAATGCTATTTATTTAATATGTCAACTTCAATAATAGTATTATATTATTACATATTTATATTGAACTTAAATTAATTTTATTCTATACCTTTTTAATTAGTAATTAATTATTTTAATCCAATAAAACGGTTAGTTTCTAAAATTTGATTAACAGTCACAATCCTTTATTCCTTCATTACGTTTTTTATCAGTATTTTAAACTTAATTCAAATTGAATGAAAAACAAAGCATCCTTTAAGGCTTCAATTTATATTAGTATCCAGTTAAGTTTTCTTGAACGTTTCAAACTTAAGGAAAACGTTTCGAATCAATGCGAGTAACTAACGAAGTTTTGTTTGTGCTTTTGTTTCATTGAACATATATTTAACACTATTGAAAAGTTATTAAAAAGTCGTTTTAAGGTATATCACCCTTTTCACAGGGTTATAGACATCGTTTTCGTATCTAATTGGAAGTTTAACAGTTTAACCTTTGTCCATCACCTTCTCCCTTATACCACAACCATCAAAATCACTCTTTGATGAAGCGTGCGATTTAATTTGTTACTAATAAAATTCCTTTACAGACATAAATTAATGTATGGAGAGTATTACTTATATCTAATTGTATAGATGACTTACATGTATATAACGTATTTAAGAAATTCGTAAATTATTTGATAACACTTGCACGAAGTAAGACAGTATAAGTTTTAGTCTTAAATTTACTAAAATTTAGTCTATTATGGAAATTCATTTCCATGTATATAATTTATACTATTCAATGTACAATACTAAACTTTTAATTATGATTAGAATTATTAATATTTTTTCTTTATTAAAATTCAATAAAATAGGAGTAAAGCTTTCTTAACATTTTGAATTACTTAAAATTGTGTTTATAGAATGTATATTTTTAATAGTTATGATATAAACGTGAAAGATAAGAGTTTTTTGTTTACACAGAAAATATGGCCAGATAATAATATGACTCGATCATGTTATATATTTTACGTAAATAATAATTATGTGTGTTTATCAACTGTATATTTTACTTTGTTTGCTTAATATAGATATAAAATAGACATTGTAAGTAATAATGTATTTGATATAAATAATAATTATTTGAATGTCAACAGCTTTGGTTGAGGTGTGTAGAGGGGGCAATGGCTTATATTTTTTCAGTCAATATTATATGTGACTTAAGTCCCCCTGAAAATTGGATTTTTTTATTGCCAATTACATGTTATAGTGTCATTTAATTTAATACTTATCAATATTGAAACTATTTTACTCATTGGTTGTTTTTTTGTAAATTTTATAATTTAGTAAATAATAAACATAAGTTAACTTAAAATAATTAGTCTAAACTCAAAGTCTGACATTGATAAAGTGGAGAATAATCCAATTATTTTTACAATTATTATTGATGGTTCGGATTTCCAATTTTACAAGTAAAATTTCAAAATTCACAGATCTAGATAATATAGTTTATTTTTATTTAAACCATTATTTTATTATAATAGACTTTAATTCCACCCAGTTAGTGCCTCATAAGATTATATAAAAATTTACATAAATACGTTAAAGGCATAGATACCTAACTCATTCAAACAATTCTTACAAAGCTGAAAGCAAAAATCTAAGAACTTTAACTGATCAAAGTTTGTACTTTAGATGAATACTTATGGAGTGAAACAAAACAAAAGTGACATGCAACTCCCAAATACTATTATGTCTATATGGCTTTTGATATTTGTAGAGCATGATTCACAAAG
Source organism: Melanaphis sacchari (assembly GCF_002803265.2). Classification (NCBI taxonomy): domain Eukaryota; kingdom Metazoa; phylum Arthropoda; class Insecta; order Hemiptera; family Aphididae; genus Melanaphis; species Melanaphis sacchari. Next base: position 384,646 of record NW_020271295.1, read on the forward strand.
TTCTTCTTGCAAAGTATTTTACGCTATTTTCACTTTACTTAAAAAGAAAAATATTGATATGAACTCACTTGCAAGCATTTAATAATATTATGCAAAACATGTACTAGTATTCAAAAAAATTACTAATCATATATTTCTTTAAATTTTCATTATTTATATTTTTGATCTATCTACGTTTCACAAAACACTAGTATACCACCTAGCTAACTAATATTAAGTAAATGATATATTGTAACTTGTTCAAATTCCAAAAAAAACTCTTTTATTTATTAAAGTTAAATATTTTGTTTTTAAACTAGCTACTAAATAAAAAATAATTGAAGTTATAAAATGCATTGATATATTGTATTAATTTGTATAGTAGTTATCTGTATTAAGCAAATACTGTATTGTTTTAAATTTTTTAATAAAATAAAATTGAAAGTTTTAAATAATTATTTAAAATAATTTATATTGATTTTGAGTTAACAAATTTCCATAGAGCATCCAAAACTTGATGATAGAGTAATTAGTACTTTAATTAAATTATAACTCACATAAAGAACCTTTTAAATATTAAACATTCTAAAGTTATTATAAATAATATAATTTTAAGTACAAAGTTTGATCTTTTTTATTACCATTTTGTTACGATCAGACACGAAAATTGCATAACTCGTATAATTCAGTGTACATAAGTAAAATATTATGCTTAGTTATACATTTTTGTGCATGTTAAATTCTTGTTAAACGAATTTACATTTACATTTATTTTGTTATACTCGTATAGTTGAAAATCTAGAAAATAACTTTCGTCTTTTAGTTATCATTAAACAGATGTCAGCGCACTATTTATTTTCTTTCTTCATATGAATTAGCTTTAGTTATAGAGTGAATATTGACCTACTATTAAACCTAAAGTTAATAACACTATTTATTTTAGTATTTGTATTTATACGTTAGATTTTTTACAATATTTCAAGTTTTAGAAAAGTCGTAAAAAAATTCAACGTACAAATACAAAACAAATGTGTTCTTAAAATTAAGGTGGGTATTAGGTCAATTCACTTAAACAATTAAGCTAATAACATAAGATAAGTTTTATTGAACAAAAATTAAATAGGTAGGTATGTTTTTTATGGGTGTGAGAGAGAAAATAAATAGTGCGCTAACATTAGTAACATTCTTTTAATGATTATCTAATACCATATGTACATATTAATATATTATACTCAGTAGATATCAGTATATAGTATGAGATGAAGGGGAGGTGATTATAACTTGTAACAGGCGTACAAGCTAAAAAATTCTCTGTTTTAAGTTAGTTTCTACTTAATTTTTTACTTGAATTAAATTACTATCTTGCACACACACACATATATAAATATTTTATCACTCATCAAAACATAAACCGATTGTTTTTTTTACAAAAAGAAAAAACGTGTGTAGGAAGACTAAACAAATAATATAATACTATTGATTATATAATCAATGATAATAATGATATCATCCATAGTGTAATTTTAGATTTTTCTAGAGTAGCTAAAACTTAATCAATTTTGATAAAATCTAAGTTAGTCCTATATATACGATTTTAATTTGTTTGCAACTATAAGTAATATAAAATATTCTATGAACATAGAACTACATTTCATAAAATAATTTTACAATTTTTTTAAATTTTCTACTTTTACAATAAAATTATGATTTTTAATTTTATTATATTCAGACAAACATAATAATAGCGTATTCTGTACAAGAAAATTACTCCATCAATATTATTTCACTTAATAAAATATTACATATTCATAGCATATGCTTATGTATAAAAACACAATTTTAACGATTTCATTTGTAGTCTTATTTAAACGACGACACAAATGAAAAAATAATATATTACTGGAGTAAATATTGGTGTTTGTGATTTGATTTATGCACTGTAAATAGTTTTTTATACAAAATGTTCTAAATTAGTATGCGTACATATGGTTTTTTTTTATTATATTTATAGTTTGACTTCCAACGATGATTTGTTCAATGTACCCGAAATTACGATGCCGCCCCATTTGACTCACGCGATATCCCGTTCCGTCTGCGCCGCACCTGTACAGTGTATTTGGTTACAACCTCCCTATAGAACCCACTGGCTAAACTAATGTTGCGTTGGCGTGGCGTGACCATTACAAAAAGGTGCGACCAAAATGTAAAACGCGTTACGCTGTCCGCAATGGTAGAGAACACAGACATGCACATTTAAGAATTGTGTTTGGTGACGTATCAATCCTCAGGTCTAAATGTTAGATCACTTGAATGTAATTTTATTTTTACAAAAATCAAAATGCTAAATTTAAACTTGATTAACGTCCCCAAAACGTAACGTTTCCTTGTACGATTATAAAATTATAATGCAATTTTAATTTCAAGTAGAGCGAATATAAAAACTAGAATATTGTTACCGGTTTTACAATATTTTATTATTATAAAACAGTTTTTAAGAAGAATATGAGAACAACTTCACTTATCGCATTTTAACATTATTAAAAAATGAGAATAGTTTGTATTCCTAAAAATATATCGAAAAAATCACGAACATAAAAAAAAAAAACCGAAGTCAATACAATTTAGTGTAACTATTAACAAAATAAAAATTCTTGTATAGCAATAACTATCATTCATCAGTAAACAAATACCATTGTTTAACGATGTTGATTAGAATTAATCAGTTCAAACCATAAATTATATTGTATGTAACCACTGCTACTCTAAAAGTATCAGATCACATATTTATACGTGACCAATCGAACAATTACGCTACGGGTGAGGTAAATAATTATAAAATAGGTATTAATATTCCCATTGTTTATCGCAGAACTCAATTTTATTGTTCCCATAGTTTGTGACCATGAACACATCACGTCATTTTATGTGAAAATCTTTTTGTTGTACAGTTGAAATGTTTGGTGTGTGTGTGTGTGTCGTGTGTGTGTTTGTATGAAGGCGTGCATGCGTTAGGGACAGTAAAAGCAATAAGACCCGTCGCTAAAATTTTGAGTCCTAACAATGTCATTTTGTTTTCTCACGTTTTTTAAATCGATTGGTTTATTTATTTATTCAAGATAAAGATTTTAAACTTTATATTTATAATTGTATAATGCAATTTATATATATAATTCACTAAAAAGTCAATATAATAATAAATTAATAGAGGTGTATAAAATAGTATCTGACATAAATCAAGAAATGTCCTACAATCTGTTTTATAGTTGTTTTTTTTTAGATTCTGAGTTAAGAAATCGTTTAAATGTTTAAAATGATGTGCGTTATCATTCTATAAGCTTCGATAAAAATATATGTTTAGTCAAAATGTTTAAAAATATAACGAAAGTTCCTCACACATTTTATTTATAGAAATTTAAAAATATTAAAAATAGATTACGAATTTTTTTTTTTTTGAAGACATTTTAAGTTCTAAGTTTGACATAATTGGTTACTACTTAATACAAAATAACGGTTTTAGTTATCACATTTTAATTCAAACAATGTTATTCGTAAGGACATGAAACTATATTATTTACTGGATAAATAATAAATGTAATATTTTTGACGTACTTAAATTCAACCTACTGTACTACTATTAATAATATATATAAATATTAAATTATAAAATATCTATGCTATATTATGATTGAATTAAAATTTAACACATATATTATACATTATATAAATTATTTAATGACGAAATTCTTGAAACCAAATAAACAATACCGTTTTTTTTTTTTTTGTATTTATTAATGAATAAGTATTATCTAGTCCATCATAAACCGTGAATAAATATTTAATTTTGCATTATTTCTTATATTAATAAAATTCATAATTGAATAATATAAATTATAGCCGTCTGCATGTATGGAATTGATTTTTAAACAAAATCTTACAAAGAAATCTATACTTTATAGATTACACAAACAAATTAATTTTTGAAAATGAATTGCTTTGTTTTTCTCTATACAAAATAACATACATGAAATAATAATATGAAAATTAAAATGCATAAGTAGGTATACGTTGTATTTTCATGTTTACATTTATTTAACATTCATTCATTGTTATAAAACTTATAAACTATATTTTCGTGATAATGATAATTTATTATTTTTTCTTTAGTGGACAACTTAGACATGAGACGTAATCATTTTTTTTAGTAAAATTACTATTAATTTACATAATTGTATAGCTATAGCGCAATAGCATGTCGAGTTTATTATACTGAGCGTGTATAATTTTATACGACAATAAAATAACTTAAATAGTTCAGATATGTGGGAAAAACTAATTTGAATTTAGTTAATTTAAACACTTAAATACGTACATAGAAGTTAAGTTCGTTTAAGGAATTTGTGTTTATAGTTTTTATAATTAGTTAATATAAGAGTTAAGGGCCGCATGTTTGCATTTTTTAAATAAATAATATATCAGGCCAAAATATTTTAATTAGTATAATATAACAGTCTATCTTTATTTGTCTATACATTTTTTAAGTACTGTTTTAAATAATTAATTTTTAAAAATGTTTCAATGCAACATTGTAGATTACGTTATGTCTAATTTTAAATACGTAAATTTTAGCAATATTTTTGAACAATTTTTAAATAATTGCAGTTCTTTTTTAAGTATTGCTCTAAAAATATGTTATAAGTTTATTACAATACTTAAATATTTTATAAAAATATGAGAAAATCACACTATTCATTTCAAATAATATTCATTTGTCATAATAATTTGTTAACAAAATATTTTAAGAATCGACAATGACAAATAAAGGAACGTTGTCTAGAATCAATTAAAATATTTCAAATGAAAAAATTATTAATCGTATCTAAAAATGTATTGCAAAATTCGAACCACATCATAAAGGACGCACTAACTAACCAATTCAGATAATTTCCTATTGTTGTTTGATTTGCAAATAAAACTAGTAAAAAGCATCAGTAAAAAAAATCTTTTAACAGTACATAAACATGAAAATAAAATATACACAATACCTACGACATTCCATAATAATATAAAACTGAATATCTGTGGCCACTATCTTGTAATTCATCATTTCAATAAAATATCAATTCACGTCTGTAAAAATTATGAATTATTAACTTATTAATTACTATGTTACAGTTACTAGTTACTACTATGTTTTAATCAGCATCAATTCGATTTGCTTCTTAAGTGATTATTATAAAAAATATATTAAAAATAATAATGTATGAATATTTATAAAAAATTATTATGCATCAGATTTAATATGTGAAAAGTTTATGCCGTTTAAATGTTTCGAATAATTAACTTGTAACGATTAAAGTAATATAGGGAATAATATATACCATAATAATTAATATGCATAATATTCTTCATGCTTTTGAATTTATTATAATATCATTGAATATATACTATCTATATTATTAATTCTATACAAAATAGTATAATATTATAATAATTATTCTGACTTAAATATATTATATATTTATATAATAATATGAAATATTAATATTTAATATACATTATCAAACAGGTGAAATTGTAACACATTCAGTATTCATAGATCCATATTTAAAAATTGTCTGCCTCTGAACAGTATAATTAAGCCATTTATTTTCTTAAAAAATTAAAATATATTTGTGTTTATTTAAAACATATGATTTTATAAAACTCTCAATATTTCTCAACAATTTTTAATAATCAAAAAAAAATTTATCTTAATATTTTATTTCATAAAAATGTGAAATTTACAGGACTAGTTAGAGCTATGGCTCTCTTAAAATTGCTGTTAACTATAAATTTAACCTCACGTGTCTCTACAAAAAAAGTTATGTTATACTAATATTTGATAATCATTTGTATGTCTATTGTCTAGTTGTAATTTGTTTTAAAGTCATTTTTGTTTTTTTAATTAAGTAAATTACTCTTATAATCATACAATCAAATTACCTTATAGTCTCTGTTTCTTACGCTAAAAATTATTTCAGAGAATAAGTTTAAATCTGTAGAAATCTATGTTGTCCATGTGTACTCCAAGTGCAGGTACTTAGTAATAGGAAATATCCGTTTAGAAAGTTGACCATATTACGTCCCAAGAGCGAACTGTCTATAGGTACTGGACTGAGCGTGGGGATCTATAGCATCCCGTGTGTTGACCCTTTTATACTTTTCCCTTGTTACACAGATGCTTCCCCATAAATAACTTAGTATACATTCATTTCATTGGTAATAAAATACTCTATACAAATATTTTGAGTTCACTCTAAAAGTATCTCTTTCTAGCTACTCTCTAACTTTTCAAAATTAGTTGAACTAAATTTAATTTTAGTTCATAACGATACTCAAATCTAGGCATTTATGATTATTGATTAATCTACAGTATGGTATAACATTCCATCGTGTAATTTTTAAATTTAATTTGATAAAAATTATTTATTTAGTGCAGTGAAAGTGCAGTTAATCGTAGATTAATATTCGTTACCTAATAGCTTAATTATTATTAAAAAATAAATAAATGATTATCAATAACACAAATATATTGTTGAGTAACAACTTTTAATAGGTATGTGATCAAAAAGTAAATACTATTTCTATCAAGTCCAATCGGTCCGAGCACTATAATACTACAAACAGATCGGCCTACTGGGAATCCAATCGATATGATACTGAGGTTCATGTAAATACAAATAATTAAATCCGTTTACTTAATATATGTGTGGCGTGTGGGTACATACATAATAATATATTATTGCCTATATTTACGTGTTCACGGATGTAGGTACTAGGTAGGTATGTTATACGTATATTTGTATTTGAATGATATATTCGTATATTTTAGTATAACGATTTTAGTTTAATTTATAATTGTAATATAGTTAACAAAATAAATTATTTTGAACGATTAAATAAGCGATTTTAGTAGACATTCTAAACGGCAGTCAGAAATTATTACTATGGTATATTTAATACAGTTGAAGATTATCATTCAAATATTTTTTACGATCGGTGTGTAATATAAAATTTAAATCTTGATTTGATTAATATATTTTCTTAAAATTGATACATACAGTGTTCATTACTTCATGATCATACGATACAATATTTTGAATTTATTTTTCAGTAACTCGTGTGATTTACAATCGAATATAATGGGAATATTATTGGACAGTATATATAATAAAAACAGAGCATTTCAAAACTTGTAACGACTATGAAAATAATTAGTTTTCATGCCTGGTGCAACTAGCAAACAATTAATTAAGTATTATGCAACATAAAAAAACTGAGCCATCTAAATTTACATTGGTAGTTATATATTTTTATTGAAATTTGAAAACATTAATAAAGAAACTTTTCACTAAAAAACTCGATATTTAAAACTAGTACAAGTACAGTGTTTGAATATGAGGAATTAGGGATGGTAAAGTATAAGGATATTTAACTTAAAAAAATTCCTAAAAAAAAATAAAAAAATTTTTTTCTTTTTAATAATTTGTTTGAACATGATATATATATAATTAAATATTGAGAATTATAATTATTTTTTCTAATTTTAGTATGTGTATACATCCACGCTATTTATGTTATTATTCTTATATTATTTTTCTGACAATAACCTGTTAACTACTTATAATTATTTTATGAAAATATTAATAAATTTAATAACTTATATAAACTTGATTGCGTATTTATTCTATACTCTATAGGCACATATTTCAAAGATTTTTTTGTTATTGTGAGGGTGGAGGAAACTAGTATTTTTCTGAACAAACCATTAAAAAATAAACATGATAATAATTTGAATAATATATGCATAAATTAGAGAATATTTTATGATAATTTATCTATTTTTAAATATAAATATAAAAATCTGTGTAATAATATAGAAGAAATGTGTTTTACTATCATGTAGTCATACTTGTACGTATAGTCAGATATTTTACGCACCTCCGAAAAACTGCGTTCAAAAATTACTGAGATAATTATTTAACATATTGTCTGCTTGTAAATGTTTAAATAAGTTAGTTAATTTTTTTTATTATTATTATTATTATTATAATTATTATAATTTATTTCATTTTTGATAGTTTTAGATTGCGTTTCTGTTTTTTTAGATACAGTCATCTTTGATTAAATATTGATTTTAAAAAAAAAGTCAAATATTTTAATTAAGTAGTACTGGTAATATAATATTATAATGTCACAAAGTATAAAAAGAATAAGTTTCATCTCAGTATGATAAATACTGCTGTCATGGAAAAATATAATATGCACTCATTAAATGAAAATTTCTAATGCTATAATGATATATTGTACTTGAAACAAATTATTGAAATAATTATTTGTTTATAAAATTAATACAATATATATTGTTATACTTTGAGTTTCTTGGCAATTGATTAACTTGTAAGTTATACTCAAGATTCTAAATATTAAATAGTTACAGTAAATTTTTTTATAGTCTTCTAGAGAGAAGTCCGAGCACTTCGATTTCTAACTATGGTAAAGCCATAACTCAATTCTTTGTTCAAGACACAGTTTGAGAATTTAATTTTAAAAACACTATTTTATTTTTACATTGTAAAACTTATCGCATAGTGTGAGTTATCCTATAAACTAAATTTGTATTTCTCATTCACAAACATTTTTTTTAATTCTTATGTTTTTAATTTCAAAATTTTGTTAAGCTTATTAAAGACTTTTACGAAGTTTACAATTGTTTCAACTATATAGAGCATAAAATTTGTATAGGTATTATTAAATTATTGAATATTTAGCTCACTGAACAATTCCCCAAGCAACCAGATGTTCCGAGAAGTGATGGGATACGACCATAAAAAGAAAAAACTGATTAAATATTTGCAAATATAATTAATTCTAACAAATTAAACTAATTGAACTACGCGGTTATAAGCAGATTGTTGATTTGCAAAAACTCCAAACCATACTATAATATTATGATGTTAATATTTATTTTAAATAAAAATATTTATACACATGCAACTAGATTATGCATTAAAAAAAAAAGGCGCGTGTGTATAGTTCTGCTGCAGTGATAGATATCACTCGATTTGATCCCAACGTTTTATACTTATTCACTCATATATACCCAAACGTGTTTATAAATAATATATAAGAAGTGAGGGTATTACAATATACTTCTACGCTCAATATTGGTATTTTAAATTTCTCATATTTCCCAGGGAAATCGGTATTTTATATCTTACGGAAGTGCGCACGTGCGTGTTGTTTCCGTTTCGTATTTATCATTATTTATTTAAAATAAAGGTCTCGACCACCGGTGTGCGCGTACAGCTACTGTAATATGCTAATATAGACTTTTTAAGTTAGTGCATCGTTTTTCTTTAGACGATAACGGGTAAAACTATAATTTTTGACTGTAGGTAGATATTTCAAAACCGATTTAATATACCATGTATACAATATACATATACGTAAGTATAAGTATATAACCTTTGCATGATAAACGATTTCAGTTGTTTCATTATGTCAAAAGACCGTTTTGCCGGTTATTATTGTGCTCTGCAATAATAATATGATTGAGTGATAAGTTAGATAATATCGAAAAAATAACTGTCATAGACAAACATTATAGGTTGTAATTTTTTTTAACTAGTATATACTCTGATATTATAATAAATAAATTTGTTAGTGTACAAAACTATAAAACCATCAGGTATCAATTTTGATCTTTCTAGAATTAAAATTGAATTAACTTCTCTGGGCTAAACAATATTGGTGTGGAATGTTGATTAGGTATATTTCATATTTTAAGATAGCAATTTTTGAGACAACAAAAACAAATTTAAAAATTCAATTAAAGGTTTTTTATAAGTTGTAAACTAAACAAATTAACTTATATTAATGTAAATTAATTGACGGTTAATTTATTTCATTTAAAAATCATTATTTTAATTTTTAGTTTTTAAGAGCTAGATGACACTGTTATAACTTTTATGTACTTATACATTGTAAATTATACACACAGTAGTGTAATTAGGTTATGTTTATATAGGTATTGGGTGGAGGAATACAATTTTTGTACACGAATAATTAGTATATTATACTCAAAAAAAAAAATGTTGTATATATTACAAGTGATAAGTACCATTCAATACAACTATTACACGTAGTGTGTAAAAATGCACTTACACATATTAACATAAAATTGCATTTTTAAATGATATAATGAGATCATCGACCCTGACAGGAATTAACATTATAGTTGTTACCGCAATGCAGTCCACTATCTATTTTCTATATGATTCAAGAAATTTCATAAATTAATATAATAACGGAGGAAAAATATTTTTAGATATAATTTAGCTCTTTCCATTTTAATGACCTAATTTTGTAACTAATTTAACCATTATAACCTATAAATACCAGGAATTAATATCTCACAGTTATATAAACAAATAATATATATATATTGTAACATTGGTCATTATTTCACATTTTCCCCGAAGACATGTAAATTTTTTTTATTAGAAGTATTTGGAATTGGAATACTTGTACAGTTTTTATAAAGTATTCAAGTATTTACAACTTCAAATACCTTTTAAAAATATATTACTCAAGTCTGAATAATATATTATAATATTATATAAGCATGCGTTATATAATAGTATATACAAAACAAAATCATTAATAATAAATATTTTATTTAAATTTTTAATAATAATTATTTCAATCGCAGCTTAGCTTTGGCCGCGGTAACAGTTTTCTTTGATGTTTATTAAGTAAGGTCGCCTTAAAAATTTGACGGAGCCACAGAGGTTATAATTTAATTAGTCAATAAAAATTAATCGCCCGATTTATTGGCACTTTTACAGTTAAACCGAACGGTTCCTTTTAACTTTAAATTTTGCGCTGTTATTATCGACAACAAAGTGGTGAGGAAAATGAAATATTTAATTATTACTACTTATCTATTAACTATTACATCATATTATTGTAAATTGTAGTAAGAATAAAAATGTTTAATCGTATTACCTAGCATTTAGCGACGTACCTAATGCAGATCGGTAAAACACGCACTAATTATAATACGGCATAGGATAAATATTACTTGGTTATTAATGTAGGATTAAGATATTAATAGATTTAAAAACTCAAAACAAATCCTTAACTCATCGAAAATAACTTAAAAACTTATTAGTTTGGTTATTATATATTATATTATGTACGTTTATGGTTTGATCTAGTTTAGAACATGAAATACCAACCTTTATATTAAATTCATAGCTTATAACTAAATAACAATACAGTACTAATAAATATATAATAAAATTCAGAGATAAAAATGTCTACAACCATTTACTTTTTACAAACTATTATAAGAATAAAATCGTATTAAATAATCAATTATTTTTATCAACTTGAGTGAATGACGAAAAACGTTTAAAATTTTATAATCGTTTTCCAAAACTAATAAATATTTATAGGTAATGTTACTTTGTAGTAATGTAAAAATAGAGCATGTGGGTAATATATATGTATTTATCCTTTTTAATCATATATAATTCATTATTTATGTATATTATTTATTGTTTATATTATACATTTATACGCACACTAGTTTACTTTTTAAGTCAACCCGTTTTGTGTCGTTATTAAATTTGATTAATTGTTATCATGGAAGATTAAAGCAGGGCCTTCTAAATATAAAGGTAAAAATTTTATTTTGTTTTTATCAGACCACTTATTTATGCTAGCTGCTTTATTTTATATTTTTTTAAATGTGCCAATATTTTCGGAAATTAGACCGGAAAATATATTAAGTATATAAAATGGTTTTTTTGTGTTGTCTATTCTCCGTTTTAGTCTAATTTTTAATTCGGAAACTGTGCCCGTAGTGATTAGGTTTTGTTTGGTAAGTTCAGTTATTAATTGAGGTTTTAAAAATTATTAATGACTTTTGAAAGGATTGTTGAAGTGTTTGTGATTAAATTATCAATAAATTTATCTAAGTTTAACACTTTCGTTGATCATTTGTGTTTGAGCGGATGAATACAATTTTTTTTATATTCTTTAATTATTATTGATTTATTTATTTTTATTATTCTTTTATTATATGTTACGAGCCACAATTTTGTGCATCACTTGTAGTAATCTAAAAATAGAACGTGAACGTAATGTATATGCATTTACCTTTTTTAATCATATGCATATAATTTATTATTTATGTATAGGTAGTAGGTACTATGTATTGTTTATATATATAGTACGTGCACTCTTGTTTATTACCTTCTCATTTAGATTTATGTACTTGCATCTAAGTATATACACGAGAATGTAATTGTATGATAAATTAACTTACTTTAATTAAACTGCAGGCTTACCATGTATTGGATGAATTAAGGAATAAAAAATAGGTTTTATATTGAAATATTTATAATTTAATATTAATCAAGAACGCAATACATTGAGAATACTTGAAAAATATTTTTATTACTTGAGAAAACAAAATACTACTTCGAATTTATATATTACACAACTCAAGCACGGCCACAGCCGGAGGGAGAATGCAGTTGTCGAGATTCGGCCAATGGTCAATGGATATTGTCCAAATTGATAGAATAGTTAATTTCCAGGAGGATATAACAATATATAATTAGTAATTATTCTGTAATTATTAATTACAGATGTCCATATTTTAATATAAACATTTAAATTACTATGGTATATACAATAAGACTATAGACAATAGATAGTATTATAGTAAGATTCAGATGAAGAAACTCCTTTTAGCTATTAATTACGAAAAGTACCTATCATTACAACTTTCATGTTTAGACCAATTTATTTAATATTTGTTACGTCGTATTATATTATAAATAGATGTTAAACAAAATTCTGAATTTACTTTGTCATCATATGTTGTGTATTGTGTATACATACTTATAGTATATTTATCGTTTGATAAACTATTATGGTAGTATGTTATCCACTTTATTATGCCCAAATAAATCAAAAAGTTTTTCCGTGTTGAAGTTAATAAACTTCGCGATCGAATATATATACATGCAGAATTCACGAAGTAAAGTATTCAATATTTTTTTATTTACGGCACTATTTTTTTTCGTACTCTTCCCTTCACAATCAATATAAACACCTGATTTCAATAGTAAAAATTAATTTACCTATAATACTACATATTTTATGATTAAACAGAAAAAAAAAACAAAATTCAACAAGCAAAAATAAATCCATCAAAGAACATGATCTCAGCCTTTAGGAGACAGTGCTTTTCAGTTTATTATTAATTTTATTATTTAGATTAGTTATAAAAATAATTTTTAAATAAAATATAATATTTGTTCGATAAAGTTATGAATATAAATATGCTTTTACAAAAGTATCAGAAAGAGCGATTAGTGGAGTACTTGTGAGAAGGGGCAATGGGGGCATTCGCCTCCCCCGTGGGCTGTATAACATTTGTGCATTATTATTAACTGTTACATATTTACAAGGAAATCAGTATACCAGTTGATTATATTATTAATAGATTATCTCATATGAAAAATTGAGAATTAGATTTGTATTAAAAACATGCATTATACTATATCTAAATAAATAAAAATTTCTTATTTTATGTATTACAATATTTATTTAATAAATTTTACAAGTTTAAAATAACCCAATTCTTGGAGAGCTTTCTTCCAACCTTATACTCTGGCCCACGAGAGAAGTAAACCATTTTCCGAACAAAACACGTCCGATTTTACACATCCTTCACCTAGCTATTTGACATACCATAAAATCATGGTACTCCACCGATTATTATATAGTAAGGGGAAACGCTGTCACGTATGTCACTGTACGCTGTGCGCGTAACGGTTTACTTCTCTCGTGTGCATGATTATTACAATGTAATAGGACCTCTGAATATACATCTATAATGGTCTCAATGTATAAAAGTAGTATACGTGTCAACCACACACGGAAATTTTGAAGCACTTCAAAACTTCACTTCGTTTTCGATTCATATGCATTCATTAAAATTAAGATTTTTGGTATTTATAAGTGTAGATACTTCTTAAGTCTATCCTAACTTTAAATTATATAATGTCAATACATGTTTTAGAATGGAAAGACAGATTGATCACGATCAAACTAAATTAAGATTTTTTATAGTTATTTATACAAACTTAACATTTAAATATTATATATCTATACATTATGCGTAACAATAATAACTACTTACTTGATTTAAATAGCCAAAGGAATTGTTCCTGTGAGCTTTTGAATTCTGTGTGGGTTATAATTTTGTTTCTTTAAGTTCCCGTTGGTGATCGATGTTGGTCCTTGTAGTATTACGAGTAGCATGAGTGTACTCGCTGTTTAGTGTTCCATATGTTCCATGCCCGTATTTAAAGGCGCAGTCCATTCATCATGCCAATAACGACTACGATTAACAGAAACGTCCTGCGGCGGTCGTTGTTATGTTTGGGAATTCCGACGTCGCGCGACACGTATGAAACGCCCGGTAGTGGACTTCGTCTTTGATGGTTCGTTGTCGCCTATAGTCGGTCTCTGTCGCCATACATGGTCGCGCCCCGTGTTGTTGCAAATTGCAATGTTGCCGTTGTGATCAACCACCGATGTGGTGGTGCACCGTTGATCGTTGTGCCCAACGGTTTAACCCTTTGATTATGCTGAGACTCGGACTTCCTAGATCGGTTATAACTTATAACTGCCTATACCCTGTTCACCGAGAGACCGGACCTGCACGACGGTAGAAAACTCATCGCTTCTCCCTAATACAACACTTGAAACCCGCAAACTTATCAACTATTGCTATAACTGATTGCGATTCGTGGAATATGTTGTGTTCGACCATATTCCGCATCACATTTTTTTTTTCAAAACGTTTCAAGAACTACTAGTTACACGTTCTGTCAAAAAAATAAATGTAGCGAGGTAAAAATTTTTGTCAAGTATTTTCTATCGGGAGTTAACATTTTTGAAATCGTAAAATACGTATGTCTCAACTGTTCAATGGTGCAACTAGCACAGTATCCTAGGGGGGGGGGGACCTATAGACCTATCTTAATATAATACCAAAAGTAACCCATATAAAGCATTATTTATTTTAAAGGGGCTATAAGTATATTGAAGGGGGGGCTAAGCTCCCCGCCCTCTCATAGTTACGCTTATGCGACTGTTCTAGAATAGTCGACACTATTCTCGAGCTGTAACCAACAGTTATTTACATAACAATATTTTCCTTTTTTATACGGGTAATTCGAACTAAATAAAAAAAAGACTCGTTTTTATTATGTACAAAACAAAGGAACAAATGAACCAAACATATTATTATACAAACAGTTAATAAAGGAATTTAAAAAAGCTGGATTGAATCTGGATTAGAAATAAACAGTATTATAAAAATGATTTCAGAGTGCAATTCAAATGAAATAACGAGTTAAAAATAGACATAATATATATTCATATCGATATCTGATACTGAGTATATTTTATAGTAGTTCGACAATTAGTTCTCAAAATATTTTTTCATAATAAGCTAATAATATTATATACCAAACAGTATATTCCATCTATTCTGAGAAATGGAAATTACAAAAATAAATATTGAATGTTATGTTTTCGTTATCGAAAATAAATTATAATAAGGCCGTATTCTCGCGTATCGTCGTACACTTAAGATAGTATACGCTAAAATAAAAACTAGAAAAAGTGAGTATACGATGTGTATACCCCTGTGTACCCCTCAATAAATTACTGATAAATGATGATAATAATAATAATAGTAATAATATATGCATATTTTAAGCGACTAATGTGCAAATTCTTGGGAGTCAAGACGGTTCGGTCGAGAGTCATTTAGTCCATTACTTATTGGACGACGTGTATAAAGTATAAACAGTCAACAGTCATAGTTCTCTATCGAGACAAACAAATGAAAAATTTCGCGGTTGCCCGCTCGTTGGTTATATAAATTATATAGACTGCGGTCGTGGTAAAGTGACAAATATAGTATACCATCTGTCGCCATGCCCGGTTAAAATCGGTGACCATTACATATTTACAGATTATGTGGTATGCGAACAGGTAATCCAATAGATAGATTCAAATCACGTTGAACACATTATTCCAATCCGATGCTGTAATTACAATTTGCGGGCTATAATTGTTCAAATATTTTTGAAGCTCTCAGTCCATAGATATTTTTCAATATTATAGCAACGAATAGAGGGTTCGACTTAGTAAACAGCACCCTTTTTTTAAAATAAGCCATCTATTACTATTAATCGACAACAGTTTTATTTCCAGTTGTGTTATATTATTATTTTATATACTTCAACCTAATAAGTAGGGTTGTTTTTAAACTTTAATACCGGGTTCACATTTCGTGTTGTGTTCCACATGCTCAATACGTAGGATGATCCTACTTTAATAACACGTCACCTTGAAAATGAATAATATATGTATACTGAACTTTATGCGACATGATATAATGGGAAATCGAGTAACAAACCAGCTTGAGATTACCTATATCACAGATTACTGCGTTCCGTGCCCGCGAGGTGGTTTCTTGGGCACGTGAAATCGATTCCAACGATATACCGTCAGTTAAACGGAGGAACGAAATCAAAAAAATATTTATGCGTACGGAAACACGAAAACGGATACCTACCGTGGAGAAATAAGCTTTTTAAAACCGATATTAGGCACTGAATCTCGTATTGTATGCATTTCTATTTTTATTGTGTAAATTATAAGCTGTATTTCAAGAATACAGGCCTACAAGGCTACAAAATTAATTTGATGAATTATTTCTGTGGTTTTTAAGATATTGTTCACCCTAAATGTTAGTAAAACGTATAATAATCTTAATACACATCTACAACTTTGAAATCAATAGAACAGTACGGATAAGTAGGTAAAATACTTGGAAAGATGTTGACAAAAATTAACCTAAAAATTCCACATAAACAAAAACTCAACCAAGGATACACAATGATGAAAATTATATACCCCTGATTAAATCATAGTTGTGGTTAAGTAACTTAACCTTGCAAATAAAATGTTCTCTACTGCTATAAACAGAATAATAAGATTATTACTATCTATGTATGCCCAAATAAAAATAAATTTCTGATAATTCCCTTTGATTCGTGCAAAATAAATAACATCACTTTTATCTGATTAATATAAGTATCAAATAAATTAAAAACGTCTACAACATACAAAATAAAAGTAAAAACGTTTTAATCGTCGAAAATTCACCGAATTCAGATTAAAACCACAAATTGAAATATCTTTAAAAATACTACGGAATACCAACTTGATGTAGATAAATAATAAAGATTTATGTATAATTTGGAACATTATATAAAGGTTGACACAATTAATTATATGGTAAAACAAATTAACAGTTAACTCGAGGTCGTTACGACAACATCGAGTCACATTGTTTATAATAGTCAGTATCATTGAATTCTGTGAACCACACTGCAGCCACAAGACTGTACGAGTATTAGCTGGCAGTGATAGACTACATCACTAGCACTAACGACAGTAAGCAGTAAACACAACAAGCTCGGAGAACAAGGGCAACCGATACCGCGATTTTGCTAGATTGACAACGAAATGTATTGCGATTACGTGCCTTGCGACTTTGCGAGTACACGGAATGTTTCACTAAAGATGCTCTTACCCATTTTACTCTTTAATAATGTTTAATTTATTTAATAAAATGCTAATTTTTAAAATTTTCAAAAATACTTATGGTGCTATTTTTGTATTACTTAAATAGTGTCCTGTGGTCACTCAAACTCGTGACTTTTAAATAAGAACTCATTATTAAGTGGATAATTTTTTTAAAAATTTTGATGTATACCTAATTAAAAATTGGAACATTTAGTACTCCGTTATTATAATGCTAATAATAATCCTTAAAAATGGTTTTACAAAAATATAAAATAGATGTAATATTGGATTTAGTATTAATTATACTTGAACAATTTTTAAAAAAACTCTAAAGTATTTTTATGTATTAATATTAATTACTAAAATCTTCCAAACCTAATATATCATGGACCTATTATCCTTAATATAAGTACTAAGTTCGATATCTCAAAAGCAACTCATTCAAATTTTGATTTTGATAAGTCAACATTTTCAGTAAAATTATCAAAAAGGAGAATTTTTATTTTTAAGACATAAGTTTGAATCGTCACAGAATACTCCATAAGTTGTACAAACAAGTCTTGAAAATTAAAAAAAATAAATATTATCTTGAAGTATATTTAAAATTTCCGAAAATTTTAATTTGTATACAATGAGGACCGCGGTCATCAAAACTATACAACGGTCGAGGTTTCCAGTACATATTACTACTGAACTGGTAACCGCGATAATTTCGGAACGTCAACTATTAGTCGTCATCTGGGGAAACTGCGGTCGTTCATAAAGTGTTGTATGGTGCGATGACATCTCAGAGATAACTGATAAGTCTATAGAATTGTATACGAATATTTCTTAATATCATAATCGCTTCTTAGTTCCGGTCCTTCGTCATCTCATCCATCTCTCGAAATTTTGATGAGGGTAGTGCATCTAGGTATGACGTAAAAGTCACCTGCGTTTATTAAATACAGGTTCTTCGTAGACATATTAAAAATTATTAATATTTTATTTTTTTTTTGTAATTTGTATAATTTGCATAGTTTGTATTTTTATAATTATGTAGTTGGTTTGTAAAATCAGAAAAAAAAAACTATTTCAAAATTTAATTTAATATTAGCTATACCTTATTTATATCGTATTACTAGTATTAAAATAAATTACTATAATAGCAATATAATATAAATGATAAAATAAATATAGTAATATAGACTGACCATCGTCTCCGTTCAGAATCGTTTTTAGTATGTAATATACTAATAATTTATCTTGGGATTCAAATTTAATTTCCATTTTATTGACTTACTCAAACTCAACGACTCGACCTATATTCCCATTTATTATTATAAATATAAATTGAAACGCCCACAAATCACAATCCACGGTAATCGTAAAAATAAGTATTATACAATAACACTGAGCTCGTTGGTAAAACTTTTTTTATAAGGGTGACTAATGTTCCCCATATTTTATTAATTTTTAATATTATATAAACTAGTTTCCGTGTGTAAATAAAAATATGAAATTCTTCGTGATCATTACCCACCTTTTTCTAACGATATACGTATTTTACCTTCTACAAACATATTTTAATGCTAATAATAATAGTAGCCATTAGAATCTGGTAGGCGATATAAAAAAAGATATTTCGGTACTAACCGCAGACCTTCATGTTACCACGTCTATAGTAAAAAATAATTTTACACATATCGTGATATAATCAAACGCAAAAATACCACGTAATACGTCCACAATGTACAAAACGAATTACTTGAATAATATTATTAACAGTCGCAATAAAAATAAAAGCCGAACGTCCGTAATACGATTTTGGCCGGGTACAAAATGTTTTAGGAGGAAAAAATCGCGTTTCTCGCGTTTGATCTGCTCGGCGCGGACGAACGAACAATTTTTTCGATCTCCATAATAGTTTAAATGATATTAATTTAACAATGCGCGGTATGTCTGCGCGAACACCGACGGTTCTCTGTGTCGCGCTTACGCGTTGGTGGTGAGCTAATATGTATATATATTTTATGTATGGCGTAATATATTATATTGTATATATTATTATAGTACGGATTACACTGTGCGAAACGAGCCCGTCTCGTCCGTCTGCCACGCCAACAAACGAGCTAGCCGTCCGGGAATTCCATCGGCAAAGTATGCTAGTTATATATGTGTCATGTATATCTACGACCTTTCGTAGACCTGCGCAAGTCCGTCACGGGCCTGTACGGGCTTTTGTCTAGTCGGTCATGTACACGTAGGATTCTGTAATGTATAAATATATATATATATATTTACGTATATCGCACGGCACATACGCACTGGTTAAATTTATATATGCACCGCGCGTACTTCCGATATCTGTAAAAGAAAAAGAAAAAAAAAAAGAAGGAATTTCTTTAAAATATTTATTTTCACGTAAGTGTAACCTTCGAACAAAACTGTGTACGCGCACATTAGCTTACATCGCGGGATATATTATAGGTGCGCTCGCTTTATATACGCATCTACGTGCATCAGCGGAGTAAAAATATTTCGCGCCACCCGCCAACCCGCCACTGCGGTCTGCTGGTTACTGAGATAATATATAACGTACCTACGTACAGTACGATGTTCAAATAATAAACAATATAATGCGTTTGATAAAATCGTAAAATATTGTGCAACGTATAGGCGGTAAGTACGTACACTGTACGTAGGTACTATGTTAATTTTTATTTCTAAAGCGAGCGAACGTGTGCGTCTGAGTGTATGTGCCGCGATTGCAAGTGCACGACTATCTTGGTTATGCTATTATAGACGACAACAAAAGTAGGTATTTACGTCTATCGTTTCGATGTAAAAAAAAAAAATAAATACAAGCTAAAAAGTAACTTAATTATCAATTAATTCACTTCCGTTGACTCCACGTGCGTGTCTTATTTTTTTGCAATGCATATATTGATTATAAATTATAATTTACAGGTGCACATCGGATTAAATTATGATCTAAAATTAAAATAAATTTACTTAGCTACCCCAATACTTAACTAAGTTCTACTGTCGATAATGTTGGCAAATTTGAAGATTGACTTGCGCATTACCAATAAAATATTTTGAACAAACTATAAACTATATTCAGATTCTCTTTAATACAAAATTATTTTTAAAATGTATATTGTATAGTTTTTATTTTGTGCATTAACATTTTTATTTTCATGGAAAACAATATGGAGAAATATAATTAATGTATTATTAATTCATGGAAGAAATAAATGAAGACAATATTTTATTAATTATAAATATTTAAAACTATAATTTAAATTTACTAAAAATCTGATATTAATAAACACAAGTGCGTTCAAAAAAAGAAAGAAAAAGTTTCGTTTTTAAAGTTAGAACACCTATGAACAAAATGCAAGGATAAGAAACCTTTGACCAAGTAATTTTAGTAATTGAAAAATAACTTAACAAAAAAATAACAGCTGATAAAATATGGTTAAATAAAATAATATTAACATTGAAAGGCTATTACATAATATATGGAACCTTAAAGCATGGTGCCCAGTATAAGCTTATAACCGCTGTCCACTTTTGCTTTCCGTATAGTATTTCGTTTAGGTAACACTTAATTAAAATGTTTATGCATTTTATTGATATGAAAAAATATTTATGAAAAAAGTGTATACCTTTTAAATGTGGTTGGTGGTTGTCACTCTAAATGTGGTTATCTTTTTTAAAATGCTATCATTAAATATACAATTTACTGAGCAAGTGAATAATTATTATAAATATAAATCTATAAGATTCGGATTTGAAAGTAAATGTTTTTTTTTTGTTTCGGATAAAGATAGAAAACTAATTTTTACATAAAAATGTGTTTTAGTTTATTTCTATGCCAGTGGATAAACATTATTTTTGCCTTTTTTTTATATTTTGTGTTAAATTATCAATTGATAATCTTAATAATTGTATTCTTATTTAATGTACAAATTGAACTGTCGCTATCGATGTTATTTAAAAATATTTGTAATGATTAGAAAATACTCAACGGGTATGCTTAATATCACGTAATCATTGAAGTATTTTTCAACACTAGTTAATTAAACGTCCAACAAAGTTATAATATCGAAAAATAAAGAATTGGAAAATATCAAACGTATTACACACTGAATTATAACTGAAAAGACAGCATACGATGAAAATTTAAAAAATATTAAAATGGATAATTATTTATGTATTAAACTATTTCGGTATACGTTAATACTTCATTTTCTAGGTATAACAATTTTAGTAAATTCTATACCATTAACTCTTTACTGAAGGAAATTTGTTGAAAAATAATATTATGGTTGTACATTTTTATTTTTTATTTTTAATATAAATTAGATAATTGTAAAATCATATTTAATTTTTAGTAAATTTTTTAATTGGATTTTTATATACTATATTAATATAAGTGATACTTTCTTACAGTGTCAGTGCTTTTTTTATTGTATGCATTATCTTCAAATCCGGACTCTACATAACGTATATGTATTACATTATTTACATTTACTCAATAGGCAAGTGATTCCTAATATAATAATACATTTAATTAATAGAATTGCAATTTTCATTAAGACCTATGTCATATGCACACATTTTGCACATTTGTTGGTGTCTTATTTTTGAATTTATTTTGGTTTAATGTTTGATTAATTAATATTAGTCGTGTACAAGACGGCCAAAACCGTATTGTTAAACAATTATTACACAACGATACAGCCCTTCCCTACCTATCAGTATGGATAACACAACAGTTTAAAAACTTCCTCGAAAAACTCCACAAACTTGACGGTGCTCTCCATTACAAAATTGGCAGAAGATCTGTTAACCTAAGACTGAAACCACGGCTTCCACAGGACACTCTACTTGAACCCAAAGAAGACACCTAAAATTACAACTTGGACTTAGACATCTAGATTCTAGACATATAAACTAAACAAAGTTAAAAATTGTATATGGCACCTAAATGAAATTATAAGAATACTAAGTGTATTGACACAATAAAAAAAATTAATAAATAAAAAAAAAAAACCGTATAGTATTTTACATTTTAATTCAATAATTAATATTTATTTATATATTCATAGCAACATGAATTGCTTGGTCACCCTTTATACTTTGACAGGAATCATTCAAAATTCCCTAAAGAGTAAAGACCCTTCAATATGTGCACTTCCCCAAAATAAATTCACACAGAATTTGTATTTATTATGATAAAAATGTTTACAAAGAGATTTGAATTACTTTTACAAGTATGCAGATTTGAATTCAAAATGATACTAATTGCTGATTTTTAGGGTTCGGAATTTAAAGCATTAAATTCTTTTTTTTTTTATTTGAGATAAAAATTCAATTTTTATACATAAATTCATTTCATGCCATTCTGATTCCAAATAAACCATTTTTTTTACTTTTTCGGTTTTTTTATGCAAATGGTTTTTTACATTTATTCCAGGAATTTTAATATGTTTATTTTGCTATAATAATAATAAAAAAAATTTAATTAATAATAAATGTAAAAATACGTTTTGAGTTATACATGCCTGTAAGTACAGACGTACAGTTCTCAATCTAATAGCTTGTATGAAATGTCAAATGTGTACCAATCTCTTCATTGGATCTAGAGTATTCATTTTTGATGTATGAAAACATTTTGTCTAATGATAATAGAGCAAGTTTAATAGTTGAAAATCTAGCTAAATACATGTTCATTAATTATTTTTCTAAATTAATTTTTAAATTTTATTCTTTAAAATAATACCTAATTTTAGTTAATTTTTGGTTATGATTTTTGCTTTTATTAAAAAATTCACCTTTTTCAAACAATTTTATGCTTTTTTGTTATTTATTGTGCTTTAAAATTTGAGCCCTACTGATTTGTTATGAATATATTACCTATACAATGTGTCCTGAGGGAAGTGACTGGCCAACGTTGTATGATAGTATATTTAAGTTATTAAAAAAAAAACCTTTTAAAGGGAAGCGAGTTTAACATTTTTATTAGTTATGGATAATTTTACATATTTTGTTTAAACAAAACCGAACCTACCACACATTTCTGGTGTATCTTCAAAACTTTTTAATTTTTTATCATAACTTTTTTTTAATTTTAAAGCTATTTTATTGTGCTATTAACTAACTTATTCAATTAAACCAAAAATGTATAAATTATTTTTATTAAATAAAAAATAGAAAAAAAATTGTTAACATTAGCATTTTTGAAAGGAAATTGCGTAAATTCCAAATAACACTGTATTTACTACAGTTTTTATTTTTATTTTATTATTTTATACTGAATAGTAGTTACCTAGAGTATTTCAAATGTTTTGTTTCTGTATTTTCCATAATTTTTATAGTATAATACTGCTATTAGCGTAATTAGCTTAGGATTTTCAGAATCGTTTATCGGTTTATGTATAGGTTTAAATGTGGCAAATTGTTTTATATCGTGGGTAATTTTGATTTATTAATAGCATTGTCTCATGGTTATTTTATTTTGTATTGTTTGTTCACTAAATTTTAGTTTTTTGTGCTATATAGCAAACGTGCGGTAGTTTCGATTTTGCTTAATAAAAATATTGTCTGTAATAAAAAAACAAATGAGTGAACCTATCATTAAAGGAGATTTTTTTTCATGACTTAAGGTACCTTTACTATAATATAGCGCCGGTCGCTGGGTAGTCATTTCTCCCTGGGATATATTGTAGATTAACGAATAAGTGGAATAAATAAAAATAAATATGTTACACTGAATCATAATTATTATTTTTAATGTTAACATAATTCATCGGATAGAATAATAACAATCAAATAATAATTATCACAGGAAGGTGTGCAAGTAGTTACAGTGATAAACAAACGGTTATTACGCTGAATTGGTCATAAGTAAAACAAAAAAAAAAAAAAAAAAAAAACGGAATTGAAATTTAAATTTAATTTTTTTTTACTTTATAGATGTTAGTGGGCTTCAATGTAAGTGGACTTCGCTTCATCAAAAATACCCTCGGTCTGGAATTTATAAGTACCTAATTGAGAGTCTAGTTGAAAGTAAAATTTTAAAATTGCACTGTATATGATTTAAAATATTTAAATAATAATGGTTTACAGTGAATAATTTTGCAATTCTTTTTTTATTTTTTTATTTCTAACAAATGTTTTTAAAATAGACATTTTTTAATATCATATGTAGAAAATTCCATATAAATTTTTGGTGAAAAATTCAAGTTTTTACAGTAATTCATTATTAAATCGATTTTATTAAAAACTGGATTTGTGTAAAAAGTTGATGATTTTTATAATTTTTACCAATTATTTTGAAAAGTACCGAGCATTTTTTTTTCATCTTTGTCACCCCAAAGGCTTAAATACCAGCTAAATAAAATTTTATATAAAAAAACCACCTTCAACATTGATTATTGATGCATTTTTAGTTTATACTGCTTTAAAAAAAAATATTGGTAAACAAGAAAAAAAATCTCAGTAAATACGTACAATATTACTGTAAAATTAATAAATTTATTATCATTTCACTTAATGTAAAACGACGTTAAATTTTTTCGGAAAAACGATGTTTTTCTACGGTTATATAATTATTAAATTAATTGTAGTTAATATTTAAACGTTTATTAATACTGTGTTCAGTCATCTCTCCCCGTACGCTTCTGCAGTTGTGCGAAATAATATTTTTGACGCAATGAGGTAAATAAATCAATCGTCCACAAAAGCGTACAATCTGCGATAGCTGTTAGTTTACTTTACAGTAACTAAAATATCTTCTTAGAAACAATATTGCGTCAATATAGCTTTTATTACCCGTTAAAATTAATATTTGCGTACAGTAAATTTAAAATATCATTATAGTTCAGTTTTGTCTTTAATAATTAAATCCATTTTGAACAAAACAAACGTATAAATCATAAAGGATATTGTACAGTTTGTTGTTCTTTTATAATATTATTTCACTCGCGAAGGACTGCAAAGTTGTAATATTATACTGTACGAGTACTGACTGTCGACCGATGTAAAAAAATGGAACAAATATTTTAGCAAGTTTCGTTCTGAGTTTTAATAATAATTTAAATTTCGCATATTTTTTTAAACTATATACTAGAGCTACATTCTTGAATACAAGTACAAACTTCTATAGTCGTTGATATACGTGGTCGTGTAGATACAATATTTTGTTTTTAACTGATTAGTTTAAGTTTCCTGAGTAAATTTTAATCAATGGTACATTGATAGTTGATACCTAAACTTCAGTCATTTTGGCACTTCACTATACAAAAATTATTATACATTGAAAAAATTAGTAACATATAATATGTTTTTAAGAAGTGCATTTATTAAAATTAGAAAATCGATTATATAAAATACTATAAATAATAAATTTCAAGAATTTAAATATGAATAAACATTTTTAATTATCTTTTGTATTGATTACTAAATTTAATAAGTGACTATTATTTTAATAATCATGGTGAAACGGTGGATACAGTATACTTGAAATTAAGAGATTTACGTACAATTTTATTATTTTTATTTAAAAAATCTAATTAATGAACACTAATATACTTAAATAGACCTAACTGTTAAAAACTTGAATAAATTAATACTCTTAAGAGTATTATGAAATTTTATTTCAGTAAACTATATTATTTTTATGCATAGTCGTTCAGTTTTGTATTACATCCTTACTAAATTAATTAATTATAAATATTTTTCAAATAACCTTTTGAATAGAAATCGAGGATTTTACTTAAACCACTGACTAAACAAAAATAAATATTACCGAAATAATAAATGAATTTTATTTAAATAGAAACACTGAATTATTATTCAATTATATTAATGAAATATTAATTAAATATATAATATTAGGTTTTTCTCTTGAAATCAGTTTTTAAATATAATTTATAATACATAATTATGTTATTTGTACTTTACTATTCGGTTTTAAAATGTCACGTACTACTCATATATACATAACATGCACATTTACAATATTACAAACGTTGTTTTTATTTTTATTGTATATCGTACGGTGTATGAAGCTAAACAAAATATAATTAATCCCCGAGTAGAGTATGAGCAATTAAGCAGTTGTGGGTATGGATTATTATCACAGGTCATCGATTTCTTTAAATTGTTGCTACATATCGGTTGATTTACTGTAGGTGTAAAAACTAATAAGTAATAAGCATAATATTATACAATATTATTATTTATATTAATTCAAAAGGATACCGCTTGGAAACTACATAATACCTTATTGTATAAATATTAAATTCACGGAACCACTAGCCACATTTCTGTATTAACTGTTATTATTAGAATTAATATAATATCTAATAATAATAAATTATTAGTCGATGATATTTAATAGCGCGCGAGTTTTCTCACGACGCGACGCATAATGGGTATGGTGCATGTTTTTTTTTACTGGAAATGGATTAATAGGTATTTATTATTTAACAACGGATGTTATCTGAGTAAGCTTACTGAATTAAACCTATACGATCGATTGCGATAAGCGATTATTGAATGCAATAAAAATAATTTATAATTTATATATAAATAATAATATGTATATAACAGGTATAATTTATAATTTGGTGTTTTTTTTTTTTATGGAAAATGTTTATTTTTTGATTATTATTAATGTTGGTAACATAATATATCTCTATAATTTTAAGCATTTATAATACATATACTTTAGTACTTTACTTATATCAGTTATATCTTAAACAGAGATGGTGTGACAATTTAGATAATCTATGGAGTTTTGTTTCGCCATGTTCTACAATAAAATATTCTTTTAAAAATAATCGTTGCTAAAGGTTGCCATAAATAATAAATGAAAACCTAAAAATTACAGAGATAGGAAAAGCTATCACAAATTAAATGTTTTTGTCAAAAAATGATAGGATATTATAATAAAAATATAAAAGTTTCGAAATCATAATGACCGAAAAAACGAGCGTCTCGTTGTAATAAAAAAAAGTAAAAACAATAATACAAATCACGTTATTGTTTTACCTATAAGGCTATAAAATATTATGTGAAATGTGTTGGGTGGGTATAATCGTGAATCGCTTATCCGAGTTTTAGAAGATGGTATTCGACGTGAATTTATTGACATCGCTAATATTTAGAATAAACTATGTAAAAGTGTACATAATACACAATTAAAAGTTCTTATGATGATTGATGAAATAAATAGAAAACATAATACAGCAGAAAGCCAGAAAATTGTTGGAGTAATGAGACGATATATTGTATTTTCCTAGTAATGACGTTTGCCGTTAGGTTTCGCGCTTGGTCCGTTGTCGTGATCCGCGCCACGAGGGGGTTTGACGGGACCGGCGGCGGCAAGAGTGCGAGGCCGGCATTCGGCAATGCGGAGTCAGTGTTGGTCTGCCGTTTGAGTCGTTCATTACCGCAGTGCGTGTCATTTTCTCTTCCTCGTCGCCGTTACTCGAAAAGTACGTGCGTTTTTTCGCGTTCAAACGACGAGATTTTATTATTCGCGTGTTAAACCGTCCTCGAGCGGGACTCGTTTCTGGTGGTCGTGTTCGGTGTGTGATTGCCGTCCGCACGATTATGAGTTAAATGATTATATTTTATCGTCGGTAAACGTGAACAATCTATCGATTTTGATTAGAAATAAAAACTGACTTAGTCGTCGTGTGTGTTCGTGACGTGTTTCTCTAAATGTGATACTGGCCGAAAGAGTCTTAACTATTACCTACCCGGAACGGTTACGCAAATCATGACGTCCCGGTGCCGACTGCAAGTGCTGTGGACACTTTACTTAATCGTCTATAATGGTTAGTGGATATTGTATTCTTTCATTTCATCGCTTTATTATTATTTTAGGTACTGTATATTAAAAGCACTGACTGATCGGTTGAATTTTGTCTCTTAAGAGTGTATTTGTAATTAAAAAAGTTCACCAAAACTTGCACGTAGATGGGGGAAGGGTTAATAGTTTCTAATAATTTTTTTTGTTTTTAATACGATAAAAAAAAAAAAAACAAACAAATAACTTCATTATGTAGGTAGTTCAATAAAATAATTACTTATATTGGATTTTAATTTTTTTTATATTGTATCTATCTATTTATAGGCTATAGTACATAACATTACATAGTTTCGAAATTGGTATAATTGGTTTTTCATTTATGGGTAATGTTGTACTATGATGTTTTTGAACCAGTTTGTGCAATCATTCGTTGTCACTAGACTTCGAATCTCATAAGATTATGATGGATGTGAAAAATTTTAATTTTTATTAATGTCCATCTCAGGAATTTGACTTCTTTTTTCATGAGTTTTGTTGACAACACGGCAACTGAAATCTTACACTAAAATTTGTTTTCCATTGTGAAGTGGTTTTGGTTAACACTTATAACTTTGATAATAATTGTGCATTAAATTATATTTATAATATTATGTGATTATTAAGTTGTAGATGTATGTTGGGTTTTTAAAATTTGGTGCCTATGTTAGGCACACATAGGTAACTTATTTAGAAAGTTTTTTATAATACTTCAAAATATTTTATAAAATGCATTTTACTTAAAATTAATAGTCTAATCAGTAATTGGCTTTATACTATTATTTTGTTTTTAATAATTATTTTCTAGCTAATACTTACTAGAATTATTATTAAAGTTTCATATAGTTACGAATAATTAGCTTACCTATAATTGTTAGTTTAGGTAGATTATTTCCGCATAATATTAGTTAATAACCTAAAATATATTTGAACTACTAGAAAAAAAAGTAGAAAAATTTAGTAGAAAAAAATTAATTATTTCTACCTACGGTACTTGTACAATAAATAATAATTAGTTACAATAATTCATAAAATGTATAGCAAATGTAGCAAATTATACAGGTACCAACTGCATTTTGTTGTACCTGGAATAAAATAAAATATAATATATATATTATGCTATTATGGTAACTACACTTTCTCGAAATATGTATGTTTAGGTATGTTAAGGTATGTTTATAATGTTTATTCCCTATAATTATTTATACCAACATTTATTTATTTCACTCCCATAATAATCCGGAATACCTACTGTAATAATCTTTAAATAGTTGTGTACGAAATTTATTTGGTTTATTTTAATTGAATGAATTTTAATGTATAAATGTATAATTTAAAAGAGATTAACAATATAGTGTTACATATTCTAATTATTTTTTTTAAATTTTACTAGATTCTAAAAACAAATTTATTTTTATGTTGGCTTATTGTTTAATTATTATTGATGTAGTAATTATTTATAGCCTATAGATTATAAGTTATGTTAAGTATGTTTGAAATTCAAAATTTGTATTGTACTTGAATTAAATAATTGTGTATAATATTATTAATATTGTATTTTCATGGTCTGAATAATTTGAAACTATGGTATTATTGATTTTAATATTTTCGAATTCAATAAAATACTAATAATTTCAAGTATTTTATTTAATGTCAATCTTGATATTTCATATCAAAGCCGATTATTCAATGCCTTATATTTTAAATAATTGATCATTATTTGTTAAGCAAACAATACAAATACGAATAAAAGAGTAAAATAAATATACAATTTATTTTGTTTTCAAAAAAATAATCTACCTACCTGTATATTTTTATCTACCTAAATTATGGTAAGTGGTGGTCAAAGTAGATATTTAATTTTTTATTTTGTTAAAGTTTGAATTTTAACTTGGTTTTGAATTCATTGGTAGAAATATCTATTTTTTTATTCGTTAATTAGGTACCTTTTGTATAATTTTAAAATTCAGTTTTAAGGTATATGTTTATATAATGATAGACATAAGGCTGCAGCCAGGGGGGGGGAGTAGGGTTCAGACACCCTTCTTCACGCAATTTTTTCTTGAAATATGATTGAATAGTTTTAATTGCATATTATTAGGGGTGGGATCTTGATGCAAAGGCATTTTTTTTTTTTATTGGTATTTTGAAACGTTGGTTCGTAATTATAAAATGTGTTTTAGGGTTATAATATTAATTATTTTAAAGAATTAACAAGATACTTACGGCAAATTGCCGACAGTACAAATAATAAATTATATAGCATGACGAGTCATCGTCGATAATAATTTTTTTTCTGAATTATTATTTTAGAGTGAATGATTAAGAAAACAGAAGTACAACAAAACTAAATAAGTAATAATGAATAATACTATTAAAAAATATACACTACTGTAGGTAGTATCATTTAAAATTTTTTTACCAATTTTTAAGCTATAATTTAAATGGATTTTATAGTGTATATTTTAAGTTTTTAAGTCATTTTTGTATTTTTTAAAGACATTTTTTGAGACTTTGTAGGGCATTACAATTCCAGCCCTACTTATTATATTTGAAACTTTTAGATCGATTTGTACTATTTATACTCTTAATTACCACCCCCTCCCCTAAAAAATAAAATAAAATATTTTCTATTCACGGTCTTAGATGGACATTTTTTTAGTGACATATTAAGTTTTATGTGATTTAAACTAAGTGAAAATTGGCGAAGACGTTTATAAAATCATTCTTCATCACGCTAATCTGTTGAATATATCGTATAAAATCATTGTACCTATAAAAGACAAAAGTGGATTTTTATTTTTAAAGCCTTACATATTTTCTGAATTAATGAATTATTATTGTATATTTATTTCTGAAGGATCATATTTGTAAATAATGAGAAATTTTGTATTTCAAATCAGTAGGTACAAATGGTACAATAATTAGTTTTCACTTTAATATTACAGTATATTCTTGTTAGTATTTACACCAATTCCAAAATGGAATATAAAACAATAGGTATACTTCTTTGTATTTCAAGAATATTAAATTATTGTTTTTTAATTTCATTCTTGTTTTGACTGTAAATTTAATTTAATCTCATGGCTTTCGGTATTTTGAGACTTGAGAATGTTTTGTTTGGCTTGAATAGCCCTGAAGATAGCCGTTAAATCATTTCGGTCAACATATTAAATTAAACAAAATATATACCGAAATACAGAATACTGCAATCTATTGGTACGCCACTAAAATAATATATATTATAATAAAAATTAGATCTAAGCATATTAATACTGTATGATATGAATTAAATATTTATTTATTATTTAAATTAATAAAAATAATAGATTGCTAATTAGTAATTAGATGAAAATAAAATAAAATTATGTTTTACGTGTTTTTGTCTTTACGTATATCTTGGGTTAAACTAATAAATCGTAAATAATATTATGGCTTGTATGAAATAATTATTCAATTAATTATTTTTGGAATTCTTTGTTATTTGTTTTGAAAACAAATCATTTTACCGATCCTTCAATTTTGCTATGATTGCGTCTATCATATTAAAATTTTAACCTTATTACTCATAATAACTCATGAATGACTAGTTAGTAAAAATTACGTCTTTTAACTAGGTATCTATGTAAATTTAATAATTAAAGTATGGCATAAATACGTAATATAATACAAATAATACTATCAACTATTGACTTATTTTTGATATTCTTAAATTATGGCCAATAATCTTCGTGTCAGGTTATTCTAGGCAACCCTGTTGAAATAAATCTAGGGTAAAAATAAATTGAGGTAGTTGTGTAGAGGTAGGTAGCCTAAGGTATAATAATATAATAACAACATACCGTATAGGAGGTGTGGCGTTAAACTTTTATCGAACTCATCCATCATGAATACCTCAGGATTTATGACCTTTTATAGTTTTATGCTTATGCAGTCGGAAAAGTTGCGAACAATTATTGGAATCATCTAGATATACTTTCATAACAATATGACACATCTTGTAAAAACTTTAATATACCTATAGGTTTCATACGATTTAAAATGTAACTTATAGTTCTCTGTAGTTTCAGTTTTAAATTACAGAAAAATAAATAAATTTTTAAATGTCCTAGCAGATAGTCGCGGTAAATAAATATATTTTAATCGGGTAAAAACAAACTACTTTTATAATCGTAATTATTACACAAGTATAAGGAATAATTCAAGGTTTCCATTGCCGGATGGCTCCTCATCATGTGTTTCTATGTAATGTTATTAATGTTAATATATATCTTGTATTAGTTATCCTATTTACTTAATGTGTTAACAAATATTTGTTGTACGTTTTTAATCTAATTAAAAAAAATATGTCGTCAGATGTTTATAAATAAAACAAAATTGTTTATGTTAACGTGAATCACAATTTCTGCTTTGATTTTTTGGGTGATTAATATTTTTATTATTATTTTTATATGCTTATATTATAATAAAAATAATCATGATAATTGAACAGTATTAAGCTTTTTTTATGAACTAGCACTTAAAATTATTTGATTTTTGATTTGTAATTGTTTTTATTAGTAGGTAAATATTAGCTTGTGTTAGAGAAAAGTTTAAAAAGCAATAAAGAAGATACCTAATAAAACAAGTGAATTTGGTTAAAACCTTCATATGTATAAAGCACATGATAAACTAACCATTTTAACTAGGTACAAAAGAACATATTATGTAAGCGGTTTTAAGAACATAGCGTATTATTCATTGAAAGTATACATTACTTGGGTTTTTTTTAAATATATGTAAATCCGCCTTCAAAAATCGACTGTTTATTTACAGTTTTAAGTATATGAAAGGTTTTAATCCATCTAATATAACTAATAATTTTTCATCAATATCCTAATCATTCAGTTAGATTAAGAGTTTTGAATAAACATTTATGATTTTTGATCTCCGAGCATAGATAGTTTTGTATTAGATTTTGAAGCCGTTTGTTATCTAATTTTGATGTAGAGTATGGAGTTACAATACACCCCCACAACATTCCCAAACTACTTTGCACTGACGTCATCTTTTCCTACCCTTTCCGTTGATTTTGTTGGATGGGTATGGGTAGGGCTGTACGTATTGTTGTGATGTGTCGTAAAAACATTTGTGAGTCATCGGCATTCCCATTTTCTTTTACCCTCTCGATTTCCCACCCCCCAAAAAAAGGGAAATTTCCTTCAGTCTTTATCTATTGTCTTATCCTGTACAGAATAAATATAAAACGAACTCTCGGGACTTGTCACTATGGTTTGGTATGCAAAATATTTCTTTTTTTTTTCAAGTATATTTTTTAAGCTTTAGTGCATGTCAGAGCCTAGGTATACTGAACCTACGAACCTAGATTGATGAATGATGATCATAATTTTATTCATACAGAAAATATTGAATAAGTAATCTTTGTAGCGATACGTTTTTAATTTTTTGTTTTAGGTTTCCTTCATTTTAGTAGATGTATAATATTATTTGAAACACATTTAAGTTATTTTAATATTTTAGGGAATTTTTTCAAACATTTTATAAGTACTCTATTATGTATCGTATTGTAAGCAAAAGTTGTCAAATTTAGAATATGATAGAAACTATGATAGAAATATTGTAGAATATGATACGTAATTCTCAATAACATTTACTACGTCAACAAACCTGATTGATTTTAAATTAATTAATGCAATTTACATTAACATACTATGAGAATGATATGTATTTGTTTACTTATTTTACTTTTGTTTTTATAACTTGCTATGCATTTAAAAATTTTTTTTTTAGACGATTTTACTGTGTGTCCAATTATAGTACAATAAGCATACTGGATAATAATAATATTCAGTGGCTTTTAAATATAGGGAAAGAACCATCCAGTAGCACTTAAGTGTTATAATTCATCTAGACTTTTTAAGTGTATAACATACAATTACTTATAGACTGTTTAATGTATTTATATATACATTATACATATATACAAAAGTTGTTAGACATAAGAAAAAAAATTGGAGAAGTAGTAGTGTAATTTGGTTTAAACTTTTAGTATTGCAAAATTTTTTTTATATTATAATGGACACTTAATCCTTCTTTCTGTACTTCAATGGTCTTAATATTCTCCGATAAAAAAAAATGTGTAGATAAGTCCTAAAATTAGGAATATTTTCAATGAAATATTTATGTAAAAAAATCTAAATCTAACCTTGTAATTATGGTTAGAATTTACACGTGACAAAAATTGTGATAATAACCATTTCATCATAAAATTGAAAAACTGAGTAATTTGATAATTGAGTTATTGTTTAATGACTTTAATGTTATTAACTTATATTTATCTTATAAATACTATATAGTATATAGAACCTATGCATATGCTTGAATATTTTTCTAACTACACTGGAAAAATATTATGTAGGGAGTTGAAGTTGTATAATAATTTGTAGCTTATACCTTGAACATAAGTAATACTATAAAACCATGAAAAGTATGAAATTCAAAATATACATTTTATGATATGCTTTAGGTAACTATGTACAAAGTATAATAATTTTCTTAATAACCAGTAAATTGATATATAATACACTTTATTATTGGATAACTAATACTTTATCAGACTCATTAATATCTATCTGAAACACATTATCCCTGTTTTTAAACATCTTCATAAGAAATATGTACTTATGTATAGAGTAAATATTTTATTTTATACAATTTTTAGAATATTTAATAATGTGTTTTACAAATTATAATTTTGTATGTATTTAATCTTTTTTTATGTAAATACATGTATATTGTAAGATGACAACTATATAGGTGAATAACATGTTTAAGAGCATTATTATTAAGTTATTACGTATATAAAATTATAAATGTTGTAAATATTTGATAAAACTACATCTGATTCCTAAATAATGTGTTGAACATTTAAAGAGCGAATTCTCTGAAACGTATCCGGTTTCTAAAATACTGTCGTAGAATTAAACTTAATGTTTGTAGAAATGCTAGAATACAAAAGTTTTTTTACTTAACTTTCTAAACTTTACTATGACCATGTATTTAATGACGTCGGAAATTGCCAATGGGAAACAGCACTTCCGGAAATGGTGATAGAAGAAATGTAAAGTTATATCAAAAAAAAAAAAAAGAATAAGAATTTCTTAATAGAGCAAAAAGTTTAGAGACATTATAATAGAGTTTTAAAATAATACATGTTTGTATTAATTTGATTTTAGAATAAGGCTTGTGTATAAATGTATAACCATAGAAATAGGACATTGTAATTTAACTTGTAATATATTATATTATGTATAAAATGCATGCGAATAACACTTACAGTAAATAATTCTAAGTTTAAAAAAATAATTAAAATATACAAACATAATATTAACTAATAATCTTATATTATCTAAATAAAAATATGCTATTGTATATTTTAATTTTTTATCACTAATTGATGAAATACATAAAAAAGGAACATGATGACGCAGCTAGTCTCTTCGCAAAGCCACATGATTGGTCTGCTTGTTTGACACATAGTTGGTGTACGTATATTTGGATAAATTATGTATGACACTGGGTAAACACACCTCTTATTATTATGTGTATTATTTGCGTCTTTAATTGATAATTTGTATTTATGTTTAATAAAAAAAGCGTTTATTATTGTTTAAAATGGAAAAATACTTTTGCCCATTATTAAGTTTCTGATATGCTGTATTATTTCATAGGTTAGGTAGTAGAGTAAGCGGGGTTTATAACTGGTATGATTTATTAATGTTTGAAGCTTATTTAAACGTTATTATAATTACGATCTTCCTTATTAACAAACTCTAATAGTAAATTGTAATGAAATATGAGAGACCGACTAGTTGGCTTTATCTACCTAATCTGGATATTTCGTATTTATACATATATTTTTTTTTTATCAAGAAGTTTGTTTTTCAAATTTTTAAAAATGTATTATTTTTCAAAAGTTATAATTTTAATTTTATATTTTGATATTTTAACTATTGTTAGAAGTAGATTTTATGACTAATTATTTTTTTTTAAAGTTTTGAAGTTCTAAGTTAGTCTGAATTATACAATAATAAGTATTTATGTTCAATGTTTTCTTTTTATTTTAGTAAAATATATTATACTTTTGAGATTTTTGAAATTGTTTTAAGATTAGCGATATTTTGTTCTAACTATGTCTTAATTATTTAAGAAATCGACGACTGAATAGTTTTAAAGTATTATATTTATTAGTTATTCAGATTATTTTTCTAAGTATACTTTAATGATTTAAAATAGTAAATTCTTTAAATTTAAACTTTAGTTTTTGAGTATTTTACACTTAATATTTGAAAGTAGCGCGTAACTAGAATTTATTTTTGGGAATGGTTATATTAAGTAAAAATTTTATTTATAGGGAAAAATTACATCATTTTTTAGTAGCTATTTTTAAGTATTAAAAAAATAAAAATAATACATGTCACCAGAAAATTTTTGATATTATTAATTAAAAGATGTTACCTTAGAATATCAAATACAGTGGGTCAGCGGTTACACACATTTTGTGTAACCTTTACTAAAATGAAATTCTTTATTCTAAAGTATGAACAAAATTAAAATACATATTTTTGTAGTTATATAATATGCAATATCTTGCGAAAGTGAGAGAGGTTCTGTCGATAAATGTTAAAATTATATGAAATAAAATATTTAAATAATTGATAAAAATTTAATAAATAAATACAATTTTATTATACAATAATTTTTTTTCTTCTATGTTTGTGGCTGATGAATAAATTAAAACATTTATATTTCATCTTTTCCAAAACGTTAGGATTGCTGTTTTATGTAGTAGTTGCCAACAAACTAGCTAATTAAATAGCTGGTATTTAAAAGGCAAATAAAATTGTTATTACTAAAATCATGGCATGTAGATTTCAAGTAATATTTTTGCTGTACATACTTACTATTTTGATTGTTGTTTTGGTAGTTTTATAATTATTATTGTTCAGTCATCATTCGTGGAGGTGTTTTTAACCCTTTTTTGTTTTCATCACTGTTATCAGGCGGGAAATGCCACAATGCGTTGTAGTAATAATATTAAGGCTAGGGGAGCCGGACATGGTTCCGGTGCAACTTGGTTTCTCATTTTTTCCCCCTTCCCTTTTCACCTCTATTATTATTATTATATCGCCAGGTTCGGTTTTGTTGTTATTATTTTAACGACGAAATCCGTTTTAATTACGGTCAACCCTAGACAAAAGAAAACAGTAATAAAAGTATAAAAAAAGATGGTTGAGAGAGGGAGGTTGTATTCTGTTCACCTTTGTGTGATACAATGCTAACAGAAAGTTGCTATTTTCTTTTTATAAATCACCTCAATTTTTGGCGTAAAACTTTTTATTTCTCTAACAGACATTTAAAAAAAATTATTCTAGTAAACTAATAATTACAATAATTATTTTAAACACTATTGTTGGGTGACGTGGCACTTATAATTGTTATTTGCTTTACTATTTGTTAGATTAATATTTTACTTTTTTAAATTTAACTTTTTTAAAGGTAATATTAGAACAATTTAGTAGATAATCCGATGTATATATATATATATATATATATATATATATTTATTGCTAAACATAACGTTTGCTGGTACATCATTTTGTTTCCACGTTTATTATGTCTGATACGTAATTACATTTAGAGTTGAAATATTATGTACTGTATTGTATAATATGTACATTTTAATATTTAAATAAAATAACATTAAAAAGATTTATTTGTATTTTTTTCTTTATCTTGTCGAAAGTTTTGTAGAATTGGTATAATTATCTTTGGGAATACTTTGGGAAAGTACCTACTGCTCAGTCCATATAATTATAAGTTTTTTATTCCCGTTAAAAGGCTCTAAAATATATCAATGGAAATCATACGTCTATACACATGAATGTATTTCCATTATGTTCGGCAATATTTTGCTCATGCCGAAGTTTTAAGTTAGTAAATGTTTTCTTCGACTCTCATCTAAAATTTTATCTAAGATGACGAGTCTCAGATTTTCCACAGCGCAAAACCATATCATAAAGCTTTATTGAAATCAATATTGTAATGTTACAATTTTAATAAGTTTTGCTTATAAGTTATTATGATTGAATTATTGGTACTTATACTCTTATTTTTATTTTTAGTAAGACTATCAATACCTATATAATAATATTTCAAACAGTTATTTTTTCATTCAATCGTCAATATGCGTTTTTGAGCAATAAAGTACGACGGATACAACTTATATAACCGAGTTCATAACGTACAATTATTTATTACTGATTAATAAATGTATTTATTTATTTACTTTTAAATAATTCTTTTGAAAATACTTCGTTTGAAATTCATAATATACGAATTTGATTGTTAAAATATTTAATCAACTTAATCAGCAAACGTAGCTTAAGAAATATATTATTTTAATTATAATTTTTGATTTTCTTTAACTTCCTCAGTAATAAATTTTATTTTTTGTGTACATTTTATCAAGGAAACTGTTTTTTTTTTTTTAGGAGAAAAAATATTGAATTTATAGATAGTATTTTAGTGACTTGTTAATGTGTTGCAAGTAAATAAACTTAAGTGTGGTGACTGTGTGGTAGAGATTTTATCCCTTATATAATAATTAGAAACAAAAAAATACTATTTTTTTTTTCATTAATATATCAGTTAAAAAACAAATACCTAATAAAATCACTTTCATTAAAATATAGTAAACCTCTGAGGTTTAAAAATCCGTTTTCATAATTCAAATTTGTCAATGAAAGTTCTGTAGTTTTGTTGATGATATGGTTTATAAATATTATGTTTCTGTTTAGTGACCGCAGTTAAATTGTGCTTGTTATGTAACAAATTTTATTTCATTAAATTGAAAAATTAATTAGTCATTTATTAGTTATTAAAAAATTGTTTTAAAACGTTTGCATGAACGTTATTGTTACAAAAATAATATTAAAAAAAAAAAACAAAAAAACATTCTAAATTGACGAATTTTTAAGGAATGCATGTTGATATTATAGCAATATGTACGTTATAATGAATCATGTACTTTTATCTATTGGTTTTCTAAAGAAAAAAATAAAAATATTTTATTTACAGTGCTCACTTTATAATTAAATAAAAATTAATTTATGGTGTTTATGATGCATATTTTTATTGCCTATACTGTGATACATAATCATCTTTTTGTTTTTTAAAAACGTGTAATTATTATTTGTTAAATCGAATTAACTCAATACTAAAATAAAATCCAAAACAATACTATATAAATGTATAGAAAAGAATATTTTTATTAACACCAATTGACATCCTTACTACTTTAATAGAAAAACCAAAGACGTCAAATGACGTCTTTACTTTAAGCAAAATATCGATATATTATAAAAACAATTCACCTCTGAGTGATCTACACAACATTTAATTCATTTTTCAAAGTGTTAAGTAGGTAATTTAAAAAGAACATTAAATAAGGTATTTTACAATTGTATATAATCGCATACTAATGTAAGAATACTTGATGAATTTTTAAATTTCATATGTTTACACAATTTTATAAGATTATTATTTATTTTTAATTTATAAAAATATACAGTTACTATATTTTCATGTTTTCAATAAAACTAGGGACATTGAAATATTATTGAATGTAAAGTGACATTTGTAAGCTATTCTCTATACCTCTTTGCCACATAGTGATGCCTGTCCATTATATATTTAGTGAATCTTATTTTATTTTTATTTAACAAACAATAAATTAAGAATTGTTCAAACTCGTCTCTTTATTTTTAAATATTCAACAGATTTTTAATAACAGACTGTTAGGAGAAATATTTATGTGGCACAACTCGTTTTTTTAAAGATCTATAAAATAATAAATAAATAAACAAACTAAGCTTTTTGATACGTGTATTATAATACTATTGATTGTAATAGTTCTTTTTATGTAATTTC
This sequence comes from Melanaphis sacchari, assembly GCF_002803265.2. Classification (NCBI taxonomy): domain Eukaryota; kingdom Metazoa; phylum Arthropoda; class Insecta; order Hemiptera; family Aphididae; genus Melanaphis; species Melanaphis sacchari. The sequence continues at coordinate 425,198 of NW_020271295.1, forward strand.
AGCAGTGCTGAATATCTGATTAATTTCATGCTTATGTTTTTAGGTATTTGTATTAAGTTAAAGACATTTCTCGTTTTTGGTTTATGCTAACCGTACAATCGTATAATCCATAGGTAGTGACTGTAGGTCGGACAAAACGGAAAACCACCAACACCGAGCATTTTATGTACTTGGCAATAATGGGTGAAATTTAATTTCATGGGTTTTGATTCTGTCGAAGAGAGGTAATTTTAAGCAAGTTAAGAGAGGACGTGGTACGATGTCTCGTATCCTCTTTTTAAATATTCATAAGGTGAAATTGTTGGACTGTTTTTGCTCTCAGAATTGCCGTCAACGACATTATCGATTCTTTGGTTTACTCAGGAACTTTAAACAACATAATTATACTTACACAAATTTTCGTTTTATAATCGAATCGTAGCATTTAAGTGTTGTCTACATTGGTTACAGACATTTTTACAAAGCGAAAAATAAACGTGGTTGGGTGTGGTTAAGAGCACCCTTGGGGTGGATTTGTGCGAGACTCGAAATTGTAATTAGGTGACCAATAATATTCACAGCGATGTGCTGGTTAATAGCTTCAGTTTTTGTCAAAAAACTTAAGTTTATTCAGAATTATTTTAAGATATATATGCATAATTTTTTTTTATTTCAACTATTTGTTATCACTATTTTACATTGTGAGTTGAGTGATGAATGTATTGGTTTTATTATGATGTTTTTTTATACTGTGTCTGACATCACCTATTAGGAAACGTAAAAAAAATTTAATACTGTCGATTCAAGTTTAAGTTATAATTTTGTTCTTCCAGAAAAAGCGTAAAAAAAAAAAGAAAATAAAGAACCGGAAATATAAATGCAACTTAAGTTTTTAACAAAATAGATTTTCTTGTAATTCATAAATTGCTGAGTAAATTGTAGACTAGAAATCAAACAAGATAAATTTTTATAAATATTTTATATTTTTTAATAATACCAATATGAGCATATTTTAAATCTTTTTGGTGTATTTATACTTTATAGACATATTTAAATTTTAAATTTGTTTTAGTTTGTTTTCGATTTATATTTTAGAAGTATTAATGATTTTTTATTTTTCTTTTAAATGCTTGTAAATGTAAAATTGGATTTATCACCAGATATTTTTATCGCTAAAAAAATCGAACTTTCATATGTACAATTTTTATAAGGGTTTAAATTTTAAATTTTGACATAATTCGTTGAAATCAAAAAAAACTTGCAAATTATTTGTTGCATTATACTATCTAGAATCGTTTTTCGTATATAACGATTTTATCATTTAAATAAAATTTAACATATCCATTAGAGAATTTACTTAATTACACATATTTGCAAATTTACACGAATCCTACAATAATAACAGAGCGATTTCACTGTTTTTGTTTTTTTTTTTCATTAATACAATTGAATAAAATATATTATTGTATTATTATCTTATACATTTTGAATATTATATAATTAAATACTTTGGTGGATTTTTTAAGATATTTATTAAATTATAAATTCGTTTTGATAGTTTAATTTTTAACAAAACCATTGATACAAGACAAGTTTTTTACTATTACACTAAAATAAATGTAAATAAAAAAGAATAATTGGATTTATTAGATTAAGTTGTAAGTTTATTAAGTATTTAAGATAATTTACTGCGACAAGCGTTAAAATCCTACCTCATTTTATTACTATATAGTTTTTAAATTATGTAGCGTAGGCAATGTTTTAATAATAATAACATTAATCTGGTTGATATTTATATATCTATATTTATTTTGTTTCATTTCCAGTGTAAAACATTTCAGCGATGCTTGTGTTTAAAATATTATTTGTATGATCTATAAATTTATTAGTTTTATGTATAACCCGATAATTATATATTCAAAACTATAAAACAGGTCCTCATGAATCTTTGTAAATTGTGTAAATTTCAACTAAATTATAGCAATAATTATTACTGTTATTATTAAATATTTAGTATAAAATGTATAATACATTATTGTAATCTGTTTTTTTTTTTTTTAATATTTGGTAAAGGGCTTCAACTATGGAAGTTTAAGTTATCATTAACATAATATTATTATAAATTATATCTTAATAGAAATATTGACAGGTTTTGGAAAACTGTGTTCTACTATTAATTTTTTAAATAATTTTATTTAAAAAATAAACATTTTTTGCAATAATATTTTACTTCTTTGGGCTTATGCATATCTTTGACTATATTAATTACAAACTTGTATTATGTGTGATTAATAATTACAATTATCCATTGTTTATTTATTTGAAAAGTTAATGCTAGACCTCTGTATCAGTTACTGAAAATCCTAACCACGTGCAATAATCATTAACCAGGTTTTATTCTAGGAATCCACCATAATCATATAGATCTAACAAATTAAAATTAAAATAATAAAAAGTAGTTTTTAAAATATATATAATTTAATTGCCTCCTATGTAGGTTAGGTTAAGTTTTTAAAAATTATTTTTTGTATATTATAATTACTATAGGTACATATAAATTTAACTCTGGTTTTAACAATATTATTATTTTGTTTATTATGTTTTTTTTAGTATTTTTATTTCAAAATCATACGGTTCTTACACTTAAGAAACTTTTAGGTTATATTCATTCAACAATTGTACAGCAAAAAACCAAAAGAAAAATCTTATTTAAAATAATATATTTTATCTGAAGGTAGTTCAATATCTTACGCTTATTACGTAACCTTGTTGTGTTAAATAATTTAATTGTTAATTAATATTTATAATAATTTATGAGGTAATACATTTTTATTTATAACAGCTGATTAAAATCAACTTAGTTAAACATTTGCATGTCGTCAGTTACGTTTATTGAAATTAATGATTAAATAAAAACTTGACCATTTTAATGTGCCAAAAAGATAAAATGTTCTGCAACTATAAGATAAAACTACATAAATGGTCTTAATATAATTATATCTTAGTATAAAAAATGACCATAACCAAATAAATAATTATTTATTATTGTTATATAAATACATTTATAACTTTATTTGGAATTTAAAACTCAATGTGTTATATCGAAAAAATATGTGTTAGAGTTGATATTTATTCTATAGCATTTGATTACCTAAGTAATTTCCATGGATGTACTTAACTGTAATATAATCATTTAACTTAAGTATTTTCCAATGCATATTTATTTAGAAAATGTATTATACTATTATCTATTAAGTTTGTTACATTCGTCTATCTTACTAAACATTTAAATTATCGTTGTTTTTACCTTTTCTCAAAGTCAACACATTCCAACTTACACTATTGTTTCTTGTCTAAAAACAATTTACAAAATAAAACGAATAAAAGAGTTCTTGTCCTTCCGTCAAGTGTAAATTATGCAGCTATTTAGCAGAACAATAGAAATTCCCTTGTGTACACGTAAAATCTGAAAGTTAAGACAGTTTAGCACAAAAAATCTGGCAGTATATACCGCCTAATTGTACTTAGTGTAAAATGAAAAAACAAAACTTATAGTTTTGCATTTGTATTGGTTTTATTAAGGATTTCCGCTAACTTAATTTTTATTTATTTATTATTTTTCTGTAAAATTGTTTATAATACAACACAAGTTAAATTCTTGCGTTAATAGTTGTAAGTTTAATTATAAATATACTAATAATCAACAATTAAAAATATTCTTCCCTGATTTATTGAAGTATCTTCAATCTTATTTTATATTTTCAAGTCTGTTGATTTGCATTTTGTGTTATTTATGTATTTGTATACAACTCCTGTCGGTAAAAATAGTGATATTATACTATTTTTGTATTTAGACGTGCTGATCAGTATGACGTATTATATATCTGAATACTTTATAATATATTATCATATATTTTATTGTACAGTTATATAAATTGCGGATAAAGTTGTCTATTTTATTTTGGAAATAAGTATCTATAAGTATTAATTCAAATTTAAATATTTGTATGCCCAATCTAACCTTTTATATTTGTATGAATTTTAATCATTAATTAAAGATGTATCATTTAAAGTTTTATAGAATCGAATGTTTATAAAACTAAAATAATATGCATATAAAAGAAACTCTAAATTCCAAGAATCTTAGAATCTTTTAAAATTGCATTTTATGTATATGCTTTGTCGTAACGTACTCGAAATTATATGTTAGATTTAAACATACCACATTGAATTATATTTATATTTTTCTTAAAATTAATAGGTAGTTAACCTTGCGCTTATACAGTTTTTTTTTTTTTTGGCAACCACAGCTAACCAGGTCAATATTATTATACACCGTGAAAAACTTCTTTCGTCATACACGATGTCTTGTGCAGTTGACGGTTTATATTTTTCACTTTTAGTACCGATGAAAAATGTCACATTTTCTCCTTTAATATGATCCCCAATTTGTATATTGCCAACAGGAAAATATTTACAAATGCTCTACCTTCTTCTGTACGTACCTTCCTTTACATTTTCCTGGCGTTATGTATGATTTTTACTGCTTGACATGCCATTACTAAAATAACTGATTGTTCGGAAAAAAAGAACTGAAAACTTTAAACATCAAGTACTTTTTCAAATGTTTGTTGAAACGTTACAAGTTAATATTATTATTAACTTATTAAACCGAAAAGAAAATACTTGAATATAACATTGACGGTTGAAAGTTCAAAATATAAAATAACAATAATTTTAACTAATAAAAATAAAAACAATCATCCTGGATATACTAGAATTTAATATGGTTACATTTTTATTTTATAAACGCTCTGGTATAAATTTATGTAACTAGGTATTAAATTATAATAAAAACCATCTGAAATACTATCATCTTTATATTTTTAAGTCTTATGCTATATGTTCATTATTAGAACATTGTTTGAAAAACTTCCAAGTATTTTCCGGGTGGTTATTGTTTGTAACAATGGATTCTTTACATTACTATAAATTATTAGTGTACCTATTATAGGTCCTATGCATACCATATCGTTTTCTCATTTAAATAGTCTTGGTTAAGTAATTCTACGATGGTTTTTATTTGTTATTGCGTCTTTCAGTATTTAATTATTTAAATAATTATTTACGATCTAAAAATTTACATTGTTCATTTACTCAATTAATAAGTACATGACGTTCATTAAATCAAATTTTAAATGTGTGTAAATATATTTTCATTTTTATATTAATCAAAGTAAGCATTTTATATAAACTAGACCCTAAAACGATAGTATATATCCATTATTTAAAGATACTGCGGTATTCTGTATTTCAAGAAGGCTTGTGATATATAATTATTTGTTTCCCTGCATGTTATTTGTTTATGCGCCAATAAATAAATAAATGTTATGCTTAATAAATCTCCGTTTTTGTGTATCAATTTAAATAATGTAATATAATTTTTCCTTTTTTTTTTTTGAAATTGTTTCAATTTTAAATAATTTTGTATACGAGTATTTATTATTTCATAAATACTGTTTTATGTACAATAAACAGTAAAGATTTTAATTATATACAATATGCCTATTAGAATAATTCGAAGTATATTATTTTTAAAATTGTAAGTGTATTAATTTGTTTTAATTAATATTGGAAAATATACAATACAATAAAATTATGTTTATTGTTATGTATTATAATTTTTACTAGTGAAGTATCCGATTTTATCTTGTGAAATTGTTTGTCTTATAAATGTGTTGATAATTATATGATTTCATTATAAATGTATAATAATTACTTCTTCCTAAATGTGAAATAGTATATATTTTGTTAAGACTTTTGTTAAGAAACCACAATTCACATGTTTTTAAACTTTTAATTAGATGAGAAATTAATGGTTGAGCAATAATAAACTGCGGGTTTTAATAGAAAAACAATTCTCTTAACTTATAAAACGTATACAGTTAAAACTTTTTAGTTTGGTTCATCCGTTCTGTACTCGAGAAAAATTACTAATATTTTTATTTATCATAATTTTTTTTTTAAATCTTCATTAAGTTAAATGTTTTTAGAAAACATATTATGGATTTTTTTTTTGATTTGTAATAAATAAAAATGTATTTTGTTTACTCTTATAATACATGATGACAATTAATATTAATCTTAGGTAATTGCTTAAGTTTCGTTTTCATACAAATATCGTGTGTTGATACTACAGTAAAATTTAAATATTTTCATTTTATTTTTAGGTTTAGTGCGCTCTATACTCTATTATTTAATTATTGAATTGTTAAATAAACTTTATTATTATATAGTTGATGGTTGTGAAATTATAAATTATATGTTATATTTACTAGATATATACTTAAATTATGTATAATATTTAGAATGTTATTATTAATATTTTTTAAACTTAGTTAATGATTATGGTTTGTGTTTCAGGTAAGTTGCCTATCATGGTTTATATGAGTATATAAGTTTTTACAAACAATTTAGAGTTATTTGCTATTTCATTCGGTAAGTATCATATATTTAATTTACATTTATATTTGAAAACTCTTATTTAGTATTAAAATATTTTTTTAAGTTTTAAATATTTATTTTATGAGTATCCTTTTATTACATTTTGTTCTGCCTAAATTAAAAACTATTTAATTCGGTCATTTAAAAATTAACAAGTCCAGAGACTTTTACCCATATATTTAAAAATATATTATGGAGTAACCGAATATGTCTGTGGTAGAAAAATGGGCATAATATTGGTCATAACACTTAAGTGAAAATAATTAAAAATATTACAGAATGATGTGTGGTGTATAAGTATACCAAATAAGTAGAATATGTATACTATGATCATTGTTTTATTACTTTCGGTTTATTATACGTGTTAACCATTTTAACAACAGTATAAATACTATATTATGATTAGAATGAGTTCGTAGTTTTTTAACACATTCATTTTTATACCTATTTAATGTTGTAATCATGTTTATAAATATATATGCCAATCATGGACATTTGTCTAATTTTTGTGTATTCGATCAGTATGGCCTTCTAATGGCTGGTGATGTTAAAAAAAAAAAAACATATCCGTTCTAAAGACAGTTATAATACTTAGGGACTTAAACCTACGTGGCGGTGGATATCGTCCATGGTTGAAACGGCTTGTGCATACATGGCTGAGTGGTGAAGAACTAGTGCAGAGGCATGGACTTAAGCTTTTCCTCCTTTCGTTCATGACGATACAGAATTATTCGGCGCACACCGAAAATCGGCCCAGCGGTTCAATAAATTATCCCAGTTAAACCTTTTTTGACGCAAACGATTCCGGCTGTTCGGTTTCTTATTTATATTGTATTTATTAGCCGCAAAACGTCATTTCAGATAACGTCGTTGATAATCCCATGCTCCGCTCCTTAAATTTTCCGGATGAACTACGTTCGTCCTCCCTTGTTCCTGGTGGCAAACCTCGGTGGCTTCAGAAGGATAAGTGCGTCTTTCGTCTAAAAAAAAACCAACAGTTTTCTATGTTGGCTTAATGCGAATAAAAAAAAAAAAAAATTCTTTTTTACGTTCTACCGTAAAGTATCAATCAAATTTACAATAATGTAGAAGTTTTTTATGTAGCTAAGATAAGATTTTTGATTCTAAAATTATAGTATGGTGTTAACGATGTAAAAAAGTAGCTATTTTTGTGAGTGCAATTGATAATATTTGAAAATCAACGTAGTTTGACTTTCATGTTTGTCACATTTATTATATTTTTGAAATAATATGATGTTGTATAATAATATCAGTTACTGTACTAAAGAATTCATAGAAGATTTTATATTACTTAAACAAAAATAAAAAATAAGATGAAATATTTGTTTTCGTGTTTCCGAGATAGACAGTCAATTTATTATAGAATTAATTTATGTAAATATTACTTTACCTAACTTAAAGTTAAGTTGCTAATATTCATTAAGTATTTAAATAGTAAGGTAAGTAAATTTTAAAGTTTTGACAGGAGGTGAGTTGGAATAGTAGTAGATGGAGTATATTATACGGTGAGCAAGCTGCGAGCTGTTTAGATAAGGTTAGGTTATGAAGACAATCTTACAAGATATAACTTTGAATAACCAAAATAAATCTTATTTTTGGAAGTAGTTGAGTTTTTTCCTATATTTTTTTTTACTTTTCTATTTTTATTTGACTCTAAAATATTTATTTTGTCCTTGAACGATGAAAAAACTATACTATATTAATTGTAACAACTATATTATTATATAAATTATAATTTAATTAACATATTTCAAAAAGATAATAAGTATTTTAAAAAAATATCATAAATTTAAGTGATATTTTAAGGAACTAGTTGTTAAAAGACAATACTTCACACAGCATGTTAAATATTTAAAAAAATTAAATTAATTAATCACCAAAATGTCTGAATCGTTTATATATGTTCAATATGTTATATTATTATATATTTTATGTGATAAATGTTAATAATATTATATTATACAAGATAATTTAACAATCTATTTTAATATTTTATTTATCTTCTAATATAATGTTTTCATCACTATCACACATAAATTATTTCATTGTATCTGTTTGATTGAAACGCTATATCGTACTCAACAAAATAGGAAAGATAGTCTGTATATCGATTTATATTGTATATCTGATTGTAGGTACTAAGTTCTTAAATTTGTGCAAATTTTCTTTCTTAAATATTTATTATTATTTAATGAAACACAATATAATTAATTAAGTAAAAAAAACACAAGTATGACTATTAACCAATTGTTTGAATAAATGAAAACTTTTAATTTTTCTTACACCAACTGCGTTAGCCCTTTAACCTTTTTATTCTTACAACAAATTTATTACTTACAATAGAGACACATCTGTCCTTATATATTTTGTTTTGTTATTTGTGTTACATAAAAAAATAAACAGAACTAAGGAAAAAGAATGGCGAAAAGTGTTATTTAATTGTTACGGTTCACCCCCAGTAATTAAAAAAAATCCTTTTATTACATGACATTAAATATCATTAATTATAGTTGGTTGTATTCATTAATTCAGGAAACATCAGAGCAGATGCTACTCTAATTAAAATATAGCTAGTATTCGACTTTAATTTATTATTATTTATTTTATTTATTTCTAGTAAGTATTTATTTGTTTTCTTGAAGTATAAGTAAAATTAAATTTTTGATGCCCTATTTAACTGAAATAAGTTATGTTGATATTTTAAAATAAATTATATAGATTCTAATATTATTCTAATATATTATATTTATGTAAGACTGAAAGATATTGGATAATGTTCTTTTTTTTGAATACTCATTTATAACAAGGTAATAACAATAGGTCTCTGTTAGTATAATTATTTTGTGAATTGTAATATTGAACTGTAAAAATAAAAATGATTACCACTATACTATATAAACATTTAATTTAATAACCTATCAATTAAATCTAACATTAACTCTTATTACGACATAAAAATACACCATTTTATTAAAATTTAAAGTAACAAAGGACAAACAAATATTTTGTAAAGAAAAGAAAAATGCACAATTTCAACTCTGAGCGATAATATTGTGAATTTTTTAAACACAAAATATAAAACGTCGTTTTTATTTTATGAAATGTATATCTTTCCTGAGAAAAGATCCATCTCTAAAATAACTACGACGTAAGTAAACATCGATTGAAAACTGTTTTTTCCATTATTTTATTGAAATTATTTAAAAGTTAAAATTGATTCATTAACGTTCTTTCAAATATTCTTCTGTGTTTAAAATAGTAATCTTTCAGAAATTCAGCAAATAGAGCTGGTAGAGAAAGTCTATGAACAAGTATGAACATCTTATTTTCCCTTGTATACCTAAACATTGACAGTGTTATATGCTTGTTTATAAAATAATAAAAATGCTTTGGTTCGACATCCTCTATGAATTAAATAAATGTTAGGAATTTTAAAAAATATAAGATTATAGGATTTATATTTTAAGCAAAATTTATGTTAATTATAATTTTTGTTTACTTTAAAATATTTGAATTGAAAACTTAAAAGTAAATTGTTAAGCGATACCCGGTTCCAAGTAAACTTTAAACACACTTTTACGCATTAATTTTAATTAATTTCTTTTAAGTAAAGTTTAATATGCACACAATGTGTCCTTAAATATTTTATTTTATAACTGAGATAACTTTACGATTAAGCTAAAGATAAAATATTTTAAAATAGTTAGTATCAGTTGATTAGTTAACAAAAGCTATAACTACAGTACTCATTATTTATACATTTCCAGAAAACTAACTTTTACGTCTATTATAAAAAACACAATTTCCTGTTTTGATTTTAATATTCTCATTTGTTATTATTTTTGTACAATTATATATACTCGTATTTATCTTACTTTAAATAGTGTACGTATATTTAATTATTGTTATTATTATTTTTATTACCTATAGGCTATTGCTTATAAGTTTTATAAATAACAATGTTTTATAAAAACACATAAAGTTGGTTTTTATTTGCCGAGAATTTTTTTTCTTGGCTAAATTTGATGTTGGTATGCGATCAATTTAAATTAAATCAATAGACGGTCATAATAATTAACAAACTGTTAAGCTAATTATAGAATATGATTTTAATTATTATATATTTAAATATTTTTTTATAAAACGTAAATATACATTTATACTTAATACATAATTAATGTGTTTGTTTTATGTATATTTAATATGATCTGAAGGATCTGTTAAATATCTTTTAATACAATTGTATTTTGATCTAAAAAATCCATTGTTACCTTAAGTTCTATATTATGATTAATTTTTTTTTTCATGTGTCTAACCACACATTGACGTTATTGATTGTTATATATTTAGATAAGATTATTTCTGTTTTAACCTGCGTTGTAGATTGAAAATAATTAGGAATGATTAAAAATAAAATAAAAACTTATCATCAAAGAAGCAGAAAAAGTATAGTTTTGCGTAGATACCGATCTACTAATTAAATATGAAATTGAAACATTTATATAGCAATAAATTCATTATGAATAATTTTTTTATTAGTTTCAGTATATTAAAGTCACTATAGATGGCCAATTATAATAGTAAAAAATATGATTGTATGCTATTCTTACTTAAAAATCTGTTGTAAATTTTAATGGTTTATATAAACATACGTGTATACCTTTGTTGCTGAAGAAAAAGTAATTGTATAGGCACATAACGCAAATGTACGTGTGTCGTTTTAAATTTAAGTGAAAAATCGTGCAACTTTTCAACATAATCGTTTTCTAACGTACTGACGACATTATGTTTATAAGTTATGAAGTTTAAACAAACTAGTATTTTGTAAAAGTGGTAAGATGTTATTTTTGTTATGTTTTTTTAAGAGCGATTAGATTACACATTTAATACAGTTGGCTTATTACATATTTGAACTGTTTGTCTTATAGGTTCAAAAAATGTTAGTAATTTAATCTCTAACTTATATTCATTTAGAAATGAATGATAATTTTTAAAATTGAATTAAGATTTATATACTTATAGTTTAACATAACTTAATAATTAATATCTTAATTCACAAAAAGCAAATAAGTAGTTAAAATCAGGAAAATGTGTTTGAGAAGTTATTTGTTGTAAGTTTATGAAGTATAATTGTTGTCAAAGCTAAACTGAATTAATATTTATGATATTCTTTACACTTAATTGTATTATTTGTATATGTTTAACGGATATGATTTATGTACACATTGTTGAATAATATTTTATTTTTGCCCCTAATGTTTTTTTTTTTTTTTTAATGAGATGGAGAGGGGCTAAATAAGACTGAGTACTTCAATCAAATTTTATATATTTTAGTGTGTTCTTATTAATTTTTTTAAATACCTTGTTAAATAATATAAATTATTTTAATAATTGAAGACAATTTCTTGTTTATTTTTAAGTATTAATTCTTTTTATTTAAAATGTAATTATTTTTAAATTAATAAAAATAAAATGTAATCCAGTTTTATTTAACTTTTATTTGAAGGTTCACTTTTTGATTGAACTCAATGTAGTTTTTAAATAAATATTAAGACTCCGACTTATTCATTAATATTCTTATGTTATATTTATAGAGTTAGAAAATATAAAAATAAATTTTATATTATTATTACTAAATTATTACTAATTATACATATACATAAAAAATGAATTAAATATTGGAAATATTAGTTGGGGTATTTGTTTTAATTGACTTATAGCAGACTACAATAGGTAATTACTTAGGTAACAGGGTTCCAATTTTACTTTTATCATGAGTAATACATATTTTTCTGGTATTAGAATATTATAATTATTTTACAATGATTGATATTTTAGTGTAATTACCTTATATAACCTAACCTAACGTTATTAAATAAAATTTCTTAAAATTTTTGTTTAACATTTTACAAATAAGGTATTGTGTTTTTGAAATTATCAAAATGCCGAAAGTCTTAGTTTAAAAACCTTGTTCTTTAGTTTAAACACAATTACGTACCAATGTTCCTATTTTGTAAGCATCTAATGAGTTGATAATTTCCTTAGTTACTATCTTTTAACGTTTTCTTTTAGTCTTCTGCTGTAATATTTAAGAGCGTTGGCCCCAGTTAACGCCTTCTAACGACTGAATAATAAAGGGTGTACACGCGCAGATGGTGGCCATAAAACGATATACAAACCCTCCTCTCCATTTCACAGTATGTCGCTAGAGTTTAGGCCAAAAGTCTGAGAATTCGTTGCATAAAGAAAATATAAAACATATTAATCGAACGTCATAAAAAATTCAATATTGCATTTCAGTTTTGTTTATTTTATCGTTTTTCTTTGTTCGTATATTTGGGAGTGAATTAATGCATGCATATCATCACCACGTATTTATTATACTTTTTAGGTAAATTTTATCGATTTCAACGAGGTCACGATAAATGTTTCTTTTCTTTGTTATATTAAAATATGGTAAATTAATATTTATTCAAGATGTGATCCATATTATTAGTTTTTTTATGCAGTAAATAATTAGAGTAGGTAATAATGTTAATATCATCAGTATAGTATTGAATAATATTCTATGTTTATATAATATGTGCTATGTATTTTTACAAAGTTTATCTCCGTAATTATCTCTTATCAAAACTTTTTGTTGAATTATTACTGTGTATGACATAGCTTGGTTTATTTATTAAACTAGAAAAATTAAATTAAATTTAGAATAGGTTCTTGAAATTCTGAGTTAATATATGAGGTTAATTAATGAAAATATTTGTAAAATTAAATTATTAATTTCCATAAAGTATATATATCATTATTGTGAGTTTCATATTATTGATAGCAGAATGTAAAGGAGTTAATTATTAAGTCAGAAAGGGGTACGAGAACAAACACTATATCATTTATTATATGTACTTATTAGCTACGAATAAACAAATGCATAATATATAAAATCTGAATTTGTGGTTGTAAATGGTTTTTTTTTAAATTTTTAATATATATGTAGTATTTACTTATTTTATATAATATATAATATATATATATCAGTATATATGATATATATATATCAATATTTGTAAAAAAATTAAATTTCTTTAATTATGTTATAACATTAATAATAATAATTTTATTATTATCAGTTTTTCATTTAAATATATCATACCCCTCAAAACTCTTAGAATCAATATTCCGATATGGTAATGAATTTACTACCTACTTAATATATGAATACTTATGAGTTAAGAATTGATTATTATTTATATTCTATTTGTGTTTGAAATAGAAAAATAATTTATGTCGGTCAGTATGTTTTTAATTTGTTAAAACTTAAAAGTATAAAAAACGAATCATGTAGATATTGTAATATGTAACCCTTAGCCTTACAAAATTTTACCTAATTTAATATCGGTCACGAGTCGATTGATACTAATACGTAGTAATGATGAGTACCTCATATTTGGAAGCCACCAAATAAATGTATTTATTTACAATGTGACGTTACCGATTTCCTCCCTCCCCTTTGTGGTCTTTGTTTTTGTATTTTATAGTGGGCTTTTTTTATCAATAGAAATAGTTTTTGTTGTTTAAAAACTTACATAAAAAATATGAGGTGTAAAAACATTATTCCTTTTATTGCTGTAAAACTTATCGTTATTGTCACTTTTCCATTATAATATAGTATTTTTCTGTTTACATTATTTCTAAAAGTAGGTATTTAATTTCTAGTAGAACTATTTCTGAAATTAATTTAATTTTAAATGATAAATTATAGTAATTATTATTTATGTATAACCTCTGAAAATGAGATAGAATTTTAGAAAGAGTATTATTTTTATTTTTTAATATTATATTGTAAACATTTCGTAACTTTAACGATATGCTAATGATTAAGCTCGAGCTTACCTACATTGCGCTGTATAATTTAAACATTTGTTCTATATAGTTTTATCTTCGAAATACGTTTGTATGTTGTATCTACTTAACTAAAAATTATTTAATAATAATGTAATTGCAATATTTTTTATATCTTCTATAACTAAATTATTTATTGATTACTATGTACATTACGTGTTATTGCGTTTTAATTATTTATAGTTAAATTTGAATATTTGATAAAGGTAATAGCCCCCTTCCACATACGCACAATAACGATACGAAACACAATTAATTTAATGTATGAATGTATTGAGCTTTGGCTATCGCTCTGTTAATGATAATTACAAAAATAACGTCTTTTACTAACATGCAACATATTATGTAATTTTATAATCTAAATATTTTTTTTACCTTGTTACCGGGGTTTAATCGATTTGTTTTGCCCTTTTTGTATTTTCTTCAATGATTTATACCAGCAAGGACGCAGTAATCTACGTAGTCCTCTCGTGTCACGTTTTTTGTGAATAGTGATAATTTATCCTGTTGATTGTCTCACAGTTGGTTTGACGCTGATGCCACCGGGACATCATATGTGATGGTTGGAACAGAGCCATGTGTAGATGTTTGCAACACGTTTGTTGTACAATCCTTTAACAACCGCTCTCCAAAATGTTTTATTATTACACAGCATGTGAATAATGTTTTTACATGTCGGTTTATCGTGACCACATTTTTGGGGATGATAAACGAAGTTCACTCTAATACGATAAATTATCACACAGAAATTGTTCTTCACAGTTTGACCGATTAAAAGTTTGCTGTTTAGTGATGTGGACATGTGAATCACTACCAAAAGTTTTGTTAAAACTCAGAAATGAGTTAAGTAGATTCAGACTGGTCGAAAGTCCTTACCATTGTTTTAGTTTTGCTAGTCTTAAATTTTCTCTTGATGTATACGTATAAAATATATCTTAATTAATTAATTGCTTAGCTAATTTGCTAGAAAATTTTCGAACATAAGGAAAGTAAGATGTTTTTAAAATTACGTTATGCACTTCGCATGTGTTATTTTCGTTTTACTAACGCATAGTACAACAAATTGTATGTTGAGAAGAATCCGTTTTACTCTGTAATTTGTAGTATAAAAGTGAATATGATTATTATCAAATTTAAAGAAGAGAATATTATCCCAGGATTCAGACTTATTTGATATTTTAATTTAAAAGCAAGTTATTAGTATTTTAAAATTGTAAACTTTGTTATGTATTTGTATGATGAAGACAGCACATGTGGATAATAATGTCTTTTTAGTTTCATGGATAGCATATTCATGAAGTGTATCATCGTTTTAACTTATCAGTTATCATACTTTTTATTCTATTCATTATACTTATATGTGCTTGTTATATTAATAATTTATTTTATTCTAAATTGTTTTTTCTTTCTATTTGTCACTTTAAATATTTTTTTAAATTTTTTGTTTCATTTACCGCTAAGATTTACGATAAATATTATAAATTTGAATTTTTTTAAGTTTTTTACATTTTTAAATATTCTCTCTGAAAGATTTTTATTGAATTTAATTTAATGACATACTTAAAAAAAAAAAGTCCATGTGATTTTCTTCCGTTCGGTGTAAAGATAGAGAAAATCAATTTTTGTTTTCATAATTTCTGATTTTAAAATACTATCATTATATAATTGTATAATTAGATATGGTTAGTACATACAGAGAAAAGAGAAAAAAAATAGTTTAGGGGAATAATAAAATATTAAAAACCAGAAATTTTCCGAAAACATACTTTTATTTAAATTATAATTTTACTTACACATTGAGTTTTCAAATTATTTAGGTTAATTTTAAGCTATTTAATGCATTTTAAATTTTATTCTTCTTTCTTTATTAAATGTTGATAAAGAGATTTTTTTTTACGATTATTTTGGTTGGATTTTACGTGAAATTGGCTGAAATAACCGGTTAAAACTGATTAAATAAATAGGGTCATTGGAAATGTTTGGATTAAGATATGTCTACTGATTGTATTTAGCAGAATTATGGTTGAAAAATTTGTTTAAACTTAAAATATCTATTATTACGGTTTACAATTATATGGACGATATTTTTGATATTTGGTGATGATTGATTATTTTTAGGATTTTCAATTTTTGTTAACGTTGTTATAAAATCATTAAAATAATGCAAAAAAATATTTCAAAAATTTTATTTTAAATTAAATAGTTTTTGAGAAAAATGTTAACAATTATTGTTTTTGAATTATAGTTATCACAATAGCTTAAGATCATGGCATTATTTGATTTTTCTCTCTGAGCCACACCCACGCGCAATATAGTGAATTTGTTTAGCAGATTCAATTTTTTATTGTCATAGTAAATGTTCTAATTTTATAACACTATACATTATTCGAATTTCAAAATTTCCACAATGAACTTTAAAATAAAGATATAAATTAAAGTATAGATAGGTACTTTAAGTAATATTTTTAATTTTTTATCTTATTACAAATTTGAATTGTATCTTCCAAAGACAATTTTTTTATTTTACGTAAGTCAGTGAGAGAAAACAAATAGTACGCTTACACCCTCTTAATTAATTATATTTATTCCGTTAAAAGTGTATATACCGTTAAATTGTTTACTATACAGTATGAAACCACAAATATTTCAAATTTAAAGTGTTCCATTCCTATATAAAGGGTACTTTTATGACTGTATTTTATAATTTTGATTTTTGTAGTTTATCATAGTCAATAGAATTATTCATATAATTTCATTTCTCTGGACCTATTTACATAGATTATTTCTCTAACAGTTATTATGATCTTATTATGATTATTTGTACCAAGATAAAAACGTTTTCAAACAATTATTGTTTAGCGCCTGTTGTAATCACTAAATATAAATTAATAAAATGCATACATTTATAGTTATATTTTTTATATTTATTATCTATAAATAGATTTTATTTGTGTAGCGTACAATTGGAATTCTACCTTTTTTGTTATAATAATAATAATAGAATGACTAATGTTTATATCCTGGTGTCATTAGTCACGCCATAATCCATGATTATACAGTATTTTTCTACATATTTGCTTATTTGAATAATTTACAATAAAATAAATATTCAGACAATTCAATGAGGTAGGCAAACATTTTTTAAGCATAACACATATGTATGAATAGGTATACATAATACTGTATTCTTAAATTTATTTAACACAGAAATTTGGTAAGTAGTTACATTTATTCATACAGTATAGTTAATTCTTGTATTGAGTATTTTATTATAATTGCATTGATTATAGTAGTTTTCCTAACTATAGTGTAATAACATTTTAGTTGGTAAGTATTCATGCTATTGCAAAAATTAAAATTGAAACAGTGGTTTCTTGACATTGAGTCATACAGTTTTATTTTAAAAATTTATATGACGTTGTACAATATAATGTACTCATAATATTATAAATATATTATCATATTCAAATATACTCGTAAATATTATATAGTTATATAATGGTATAATATCACAGTATATTTTGGTAAACGCGACATTAGCAGTGTATTAGTTAGTATATCTCTTAGCTCCTCATAACTGGTGAACAAAAAAGGGGTTACATTTTTCCACCCCAATTCAACAAAAAAAATAATAATCGTTGGGTATTTAGCATTTAAAGTTTGGTCTTGTTTAGACATTTTCCGGAAACTTTAGGCGAAGTTCATTTCTGCTGGGCGCTTTTAATTAATGTGTCAAACAATAGTTATGACGCGTTACATGCTTGCCGCCGCCATTGAGATTTAAATGAACGTCGTATGCGGAAATGCTTAAAACGTTTAGTATGCCCACCCGGAGAAGTAGCTTATTGTATATATCTCGTTATTTTTACACAGCTGTTTGCACAAGTTGATGTTGACCGGCAGTGAAAAGTTCAGAAATTTAATTAGTATTTGTGTTGAGTCCTGCCTATATGAGAATCGTGCGATTTTAATTTTTACTACCTATATTACTTTGTTTTATTTTTGTTTTAATGTATTCCTTGTACACACTTTGATTACATTTGTCTAAAATAACCAGATATACCTGTATTGTGAATCATGATGCGTTTGCAGATAATCTATGTGCCTTTTATTATCATACTAAATATCATAGTGTGTTGAACTTGGTTAAACAAACTATATAAACAGAAAAAATATGAAAGAAAAATGTTACTTGATAAAGTTTTTGCTAACTTGAAACTGAATTTAAAACAACTATTACAAGTATATAAGTATTTAATGTAGTGAATTTAATTAAAATAAATTAGTAAGTGATTGTTATACTCTGTTTATTTATTTATTTTTTTTTTTGTATTAAGTTAATTTTGGTTACATATAAAATTATAAAAGACATAGTTAATTCAATAGGCCACTGTAAACACTACATTTTTATTAGATATTTTTTCTTTATTTTTACTCTAATTTATGGTTTTTAAAACAAAATTTTTTACTACATCTTACCGTTCCTTATTCATAGATATTGAGTAATATCTAACTGGTTAATATTTAGATCTTTTATGATAATATTTAATATTCATTTTTAATTGATAAATTATTTTTAAACGATAAAGATTAGTCATGAAATGTGCTATAATTATTATTCCTGTTGTTATTTTAAATTTATGTTGTTGGCATAATTATAGCATATTTATAAGAAATTTATTTAATGTTTACTTTTTAAACATTAAAAAATTATTATTATTGTAAATATATATTTTATGCTGTGAAGTTTGGCGTAAAATATACTCGAAATGTTTATGTATTCCTGTAACACGAGAACACAGGTTTCTTCATCCCCTTAAAAGTGTTTGTGTTATTTTAGAAGTAATTTCATTGTTAAACGATGCGATAAAAAGTTCATATGACAAAAAGGGTTTATTGTTACTGTGAAAAAAAAAGTATAGCCCGAGATGAAGCCCTACCAATATATGCAGGGTTCAATGAGTCCTAAATGACTAAAACCACAGACAATATGACTTGAGGGCTTTATTCGATATTTTGATCGACAGTATGTGTGTAGTGTATTTGTTTAAGAATACATCACTAGAAATTTGATAAAAATGCCAATTCTGTAATGACACATGTTACAATATTACAAAATAATATTTCTGTTTTTATTTTTAATTGTTTATATACAAATCATCTAAAAACGAAAAAAATATCTAAAAAGCACACATTATACAATGAATGTAAAAAAAAAGAAAAAGAAAAAAGGAATAGCTATGGAAAATGTTAAATTTGGTGAAAGAAAAACATTTGATAAATTACTGCTGAATTGAATAGACTACTAACAGACAGATGAAGAAAAAAAAATTCGAAAATCATATTTCATTGACGCGAGATTGCGCGAACGTAGTTCTCCTTCTATTTAAGTAAAACCAAAATTATTATCCCAGATCAGCCTATACCTTATCAAACATGAAAAATGTATCATATATGTGCCTTTTCATACAACTTCCAATAGTTTTTCATTCGATTAGTGGACATTTTAGGATATTAAAACGAAAACTCACATAGGTACTCGTACAGGTGTGGTCTCAAAGAAAAAAAAAATCTTATAAAAATACACACTTTATTTAAATATTTTTTATATTTAATGTAAAAAGCTAAGTTTAATTTTTAACTGTTTAAACACTTCAAATGCTCACGTGATATGGTACTGGTATGAAAACAGATGTCTATTTCTTTACGCAAATTTAAATAATTGAAAAATTATTACTTTTATGAATTATTAAGAAAAATATATTAAATGCAAATTTTACATTTTTGAAACAGTTGTTTTTGTACTTATTTATTTTTCATACATTGTGTTCAGTTTAAATCGGACTTTTAGGATTTCTTACTTACCTCAATTATATCATATTATACATCATTTATGTTTGATATAAAGCTACAACTAAAATCATTTTTCTTGCATAGTTGGTTTAAGAGTTTATAGTGTTTTTTTTAATAACTGTTTCAATTGTATTACGCTCCTTGTGTGAAATTTTTATTCTGGATATAATCTCCAAACATAAAATGAGTCAATAGTTGGCTAATGGTCCCTTAAACATGATTTAATAATTTTTGATTGGTCCATTCAATTATAAATTAAACATATTTTTTTACGATTTGATACTAGTAATTTAAATCAAAATTATAACTATAATTAGTTACACGCAGGAATAGAAAATTGGTTTCACATACTTACGGTAAACCCAATGGTGCATTTAGACATTAAGTGCCCTGGGCAACATTTTACTAGTGCCTCCCCCCCTCAAGAAATGTAAATTTTATATTGAGTATTTTTTTTGTAAATAATAGATATAAATATATTTAAAATAATTATCAATAAACTTTAACAAAAATGTATTATTATATCAATATACCAGATAAAATTGAAAATAGAAAATATTTTAGTATTGTGTAATAATAAACTATAATAATTTTCCCGTCCCTAAAATTAAGCGCCCGGGGAATTTTCCCCAGTAGCCCCCCCCCCCCAAAGCACCACCACTGGATAAAACATCAAAATTATATTGAGTGAGACAAACACAAAATTGTATTTTGTTTATATTTTATGTATTTTATATGATTTCATTATTTTTGTTTTAAATGTGTGGTTTTTAAGCATACATTTTTTTAAATTACAAACAAAGCAATAACTTCAAAGTATTATATTTTATTCGATAATCTAGAACTTAAATAAAATACATTTACGAGTATTTATAAAAACTCATGTGTGTAAGATAGTTAATAAGTTTTGGACAACCAATTAATCGATATTCAATAATATTTTCTCTGGTACTGCAGTCACAATTATAAAGTGTATAAATATTTTAATTGTACGTGTTCATGTATACATTTTGTGCTTCATTATACTGTACAAGTACATACTGTGCAACTGAATTAACAAAACAAAGTTTAAAAACGGGGGATAAAAGCTAAAAGTATCCAAAATTGTGTAGTATAAATTTATTATTTAATAGTTGTTAATTATTTTATTATTTAATAAAGATAAAGTAAGCTAAAGTGCATATCAATAAACTTATAGTTATAATTTTTCATTTTATATATTTTTACAACTTACAATTATAATTTAGGTTTTTTGTCAATTAATTATAAAATATTGCTTATTAGTCATTAGTTACGAAAAAATTAAAATTAAATAAATTTTTTTTTTTTTTTTACTATTTATGTACCGGAAAAAATTTTCTGAGATTTAATTGTTATAATGCTAAATTAATACACTACAATGTATTTCATGTATGAGCATATGATCATATAAACAAAGAGATTACTAGTTATTACTATGATTACCAATTTATTAGGTTAGGTTTAGCATATTATATTTAGAATATTTTTGTAGAAGTTTAATATTATAATCTATAAAAAAAATAAATAAATAATAACACATAATCAATATTTTTCAGCATCACAAGTTTCATGAAAAAGTAGGGTTTTTTCGAATGTTTTGAAATGTAGGTATAATGAATTTACGTTTCAATAATTTGAAAGTGAGTTGTAATTTTAGGCCTTTTAGCTAGAGTACTATAATCATGACTAACACCTGATTACATGACATTTCACATAGTATATTATTATACTCTCTCTATGATCATGTGCTTACACTTTTGGTAGATGACTCCATTACTGTACGGTGTGGTTATATTATACTCATCTACAAAATGTAATGATTCAAAGTTTATTTCACAACACCTCTATGTGATGTATGCGTTTTGAATTACGTATAATAGTCATATAGCCTAATAGTAATACACTCATAGTAATGACTTAGTACTCTCCAGTCTGTCTTCCGTATTCTTGGTTAAAATAATTTATGTAATTTTTCTATTATCATTATTAAATATGTCAGATGAAATACAATTATTATTTAACACCATAATATGCGTGATAAACACTATGTTATAGCAGTCATTAAACAAGGGTGTGTTGTTATCAATAATTAGTTCTGTGAATAAAATGAACTTGTGTTCTTTGTACGCAATTGGTTTCGGTTGTGTTTTGTGTTTTGTGTAATGTATTGTTTTTTTCCCCAACTATACTTACTGTAATTGGGTTCAATTCGATGTCATTGGTAGAAAAGGCGTGTTTAATGTATCGGAGTATACATAGTTGTTCATACATCGCAGGATGAGGGTTAGAGACCACCACCGTCGCGAGTGTGTGCGCGTGTTTATCGTTGCAGACGTGTTGCCCAAAGCGATGCAATTTAACAAGTGTCTCATTAAGAATAATGGGTCCTTTGGTAAGTCGTTGCGGTCCGTGCCCCGTGCACCCGGGTTTTAATATGTATAAATGCGTATGCCGAAACCGAAACGAGCGCATCAATTAAAACGGCTTAAACCTAAATAAAGACAAACGACTATTTTTCCGCGCAGAGTAACCTTTTTTTACTATAATATATACTATCATATATATATTTCCTTTTTTATACTTTTTTTTTTACTCTTCAGAAATCACCGCCATCGTCTACTCTCTGAGCGAATAATTAAGGCATCAGGATTAATATCGATGTCTAGATGAACTTTTTGTAACAGAATCTTGTGAGCTCTACATTAACATTTAATTGAAACTCCGATTTTTATTATCTCTTAAAAATCTTAGATTTTAGCTGTTGTTTTTTTTTTTTTTAGCTCGATTGTTAATTTTTTAAAGGCATAACATTACACTATGGTATATTATGATTTCATATGGTTGAATATTAAGTTTAGTATAGTATTTATTTTGTAGACAACTAAACACAATATAATATAAGTATAAAATATATTTCAATTAAAAATTTGGGCAAGTTTAATAATTGTTGATTTGTTTAAAGTTATCCGAATTTAATTTTTATTTATTTTTGAATTATTTAATATAAATTTATCTAATGATTAAACATTATATTTTTCATTATTTTTTGGATTTTTTATTGAAAATAATTTTAATTTATTGACAATACATTTACGTAAGTATGATTTAGTATGTTTAGATATTATAAATAAAGTTATTTAAAGTTTTGTATTATCAGCGTTTAGGGTTAACAATACATGAGTTATGAAATTCGTTTAAATTAAATTATTTTTTGTATTCTGAATAGCATGAAGGTTGAATTAATCTTATAATGTTTTTTTTTAAATTTTAGAAAATATTTTTCATGACTGTTAGGTTATGTATGTTGGCTCATCTATAATGTATGAAACTATGGATGGATGATGAGCACTAAAAGAGTAATTGCTTCTTTGTGTTGCTCTTTTTATAGACTAAACTTTAGTCTAACTTTAGGCCCTTAAGTGTTGAAATTGTAATTTCTTATTTTTATTTGTATAAAAACATATTTTAGTTGTGTTGTTACTTTCATAAAAGAATATTTTAATCAATAATCATGTTATTCTTATGAAAATATGACTTAATTATATTATAATTTTTACAAGAAAATATTATTGCCATTATTTTATAATATAGAATTTATTAGAGTCACTCTTGTATTGGTGCCTATGAATTATATATATATATTATACCTATATATATATATATACATATAATTACATTTTCAGAAATGTCAAAATATTTCTTATATACCAAAATACATGTCCAAATTTAAAATTGAACAGATTATTTTTTTTAGAGTTTAAATTTGTCTACAATTTAGACAAATAATTTTTCGAATTTTTTATAAGTATTATAAATTTAGATCATTTTGTGGGTTTGAATAAATACATAATTTAAAGACACTTGCTCCTAACTTAATTTATGTTAGTATAAAACTAATAAAGTTAATATGTGTATAATTATTTTATTAAGTTATATTAGTTAATCAGTTTTTAAATTGTGTTAAAATTATTTTGTGTACGTAAATAATATTTTTTTTTTAGTCTAAAATCTTATTATATTTTTATAAATTTATTAATTTGTCAATCTAAAACGTATTTTAATTTAGTCGTATTAACATATATTATTTAATAGATAATAGTAAATTTAAGATTAAGTAATTTATTTCGAACATTTTTTATAGAATTTAATATCCATAGCGTTTTGTTTTATTTTAGAAAATAAAAGCCCCAAATTATTATCATACAAAACTTGATACGGTGCTTTAATAATAATTATATATTTATATATAAAAAAATAATAACTGTGGAGCTAATATTTAAATTATAAATAACTCGAACCGTACAAGTCGTCGAAAATCTAATTTTTTTTTGTTATAAAAGTTAATTGACCATTATTCGTTTTTAGTATTCAGTGTAATTTAAATTTTTTTATTACTTTTATTTTTATTTTTTAGTCAATAATCTTAACTATGAACCCTTAATAAAAATATCTTGTAATTATTTTTTTAATATTTATTTAGGTGAATAGGTTTCCAATTCATTTAATAAACATATTTTTATGTAATATTGCTATGTAGTACATGTATGATAAATAATTATTGGAGATAGATGAAATGTTTTTAGTTGTTTAAATTTTTTTATATGTTTCTATATTAAAGGGGTTTTCCAGTAAAATTTTTAATAAATATATAAATAAAACGTACATTTTTAACAAACAATAAACCGTGTATATTATTAACTTCAGTTTATTCTTTTTAAATTTGTTTCAATTAAAAATGATTTTACTTGAAATACTGCGGTTAAATGTAAATTTATTTTTAATTGAAAAATGCAGTATTATATTGAAGATACAGATATTTTATTAGGCTTATATTTGTATTTATATTTATTTATTTTTATAATAAAGAAACACTTACAAGTTAAATACTACCGTAAAAAGCTTTATAATATAACTATACACAATTTTTTTTTTGTTGCTATTTTTGAATTTTTCTAACGAATATTTTGATAATTTTTTTTCGAATTTACATTACATAAAATAGAGGAACTAACCTCGCTTAAGTTACAATGCGGTCCACGTGTTTGAAGAGATGAATATCACTTGACTAATTTCTCAATAGTTGATGTGGGATATTCATATAAAAAGTGTATTGTGTGTCATACACTGTTTCATGCACGTTCCACATGCATAAAGAATTGTATTTCGAAGACAAGTGGGTGGATATGGATTAAATTGTGAAAAGCTTCGAGCCTTCAAGAATATATAATCTACATTGTTAAGTTATTTTGAAATATCGGGCTACAGTATTTTAAAATTTGAGGCAGAAAACATTTATTTTTAAGTATAATGATTACAAGTCGTTTAAATATTGCTCTAAAAATATATTCTTATAGGTGAAAATATTATTTTAATCGTATTTTTTTTACATCCCTATTATGTTTAGCTTAGCATAATTCTTACAATGAAAATTGCCTAAATATTTTCATAGATTAAAAAAATGTATAATTATTTATCATTATTTTGTTATTAAATAAATTTACGAAGGAGTAATTTCAAGAAATTTTCAATTATTTGAAAAATATAACTGGTATAATCCATGAAAAATGCCGATTATAAAAGTATCCATTTCAAATTAACTATGTGCAATAGCTATTTTAAAATCTAGCTTTAAACATCATTGTTTTTCTATTGAAATAATTTATTATTGCTTTTAAACTTCAAGACACTCTTTAACGTCTTAAAATATTTTATCGTATTTCTCTCTGAAAATGTTTTTTTTCTTTTTGTAACATATATATATATAATTTTAATTTTAAGTATTGTTGATTCATGTTGATTTTTGTTGGTTAATTTATTAATATTTAGTTAATTGTATAAAAGCATGTAACAATACACAGTTTCCATTCCACTATTAATATAAACATTAGTACAATACTTTTAATTATTAATACGATATTGATCATCTCACGTGGTTTTGTTATTTATGTATACGTTGCAAGACTATTATTAAAGATTTAAAAAACGTCCAATAACTGCCAAAAATTTCGTGTGTTGTAGCTATTGTGATTCGTCCATTTATACAGCCTATATAGGTACTATAACTAATGCAACTATTTAAGCGTCCATTTAGTATTTGTGTACCAACACCTATGGCGTAATTACACGTTTATGACGTTTGTTTTCATGCCATAAAGCTAGTGTGATAAATTAAAACCGTCGTCTTTATTCTTACGATTATTAATGTCAACAAAGCCCTCAGTCACATTACTATGATTGTACTAGCTTGCGGTCAGATGGAGGACATTCCACAGCCGAAAGATAGAAGATTGTTTTAGGTAATTAGCGACGTAAAAAAGTCTCAGTGTTAGCGAGTAAGAGAAAAGACAGATCTTTCGTGATTAAAACATTCATGTAACCCTTTTGATGTTCTTGCGTTCGTTACAGACGAACTTTGTTGGTGTACATTTTTTCGCTTTTGTTTTTAGGATATCGTGACGTAATGCGACTATACCAAGTTTTCATTAAGGTTATAAAGTCGGCTTTGTTTTCCGTTGTATTGTATGTAATATGTTTCAAAGGCAAAACGATGGTTTTTTCACCTTTTACATTTTTGTATCCTCATTGTTGGAATTGAACTCTCCACAAATTTTTATCAACTACTACCGCTGTTCAAAGCATATCGAAATATTAATAGTTTACTTACCAATTAACATTGAAATATGCTGACGTTTGCTGTGGGGCGGTGAGGTGAAAGGAATCGACGTGAAATAGTTTTACAATATCATACACTACAACTATGTACGTTAGAAAAATTGAATACAAAACGTTTGGCGTAAGTACAATGTGTAGTATGTTTACTGTGTAGGTACTTAGTTATATTCTACACAAATAGTCCGCTATTTGGTCTGTAGTATCTGTTGTAGGTACGTATCATAGCTATTACAATTATTTACAGCCGATATAAACTACCTAGTTATATTATCAGTAGGTACATTGAAATATTATATTAAGACTTTTCTCATATAAATATATAAATAGACGCTACTTTTATGGAATCATCATAGGTTTACTAGTGTATTAAATTGTTTTGTGTTGTATGCTTGTTTGAAGTACCTACATATAGTGTTTTTAAATTTGATGTACTTCTAACTTGATGAATCGATTTAGTGAAAGCCGCTGTTGTGATACAATTTGTTTTGATTATTCGTATTTTAATGGTATGCCCGTTTGAAAAGATATTTATTTATAAATCTTAAAAATAATTGACTGTGTGTCAATAAAATATTGGCCAATGTAATCAGAGTGAGCTGTTAATGTATATATTGGCTAAATACGAAAAAATAACGTAAAACATAATTTAAAATTATTTGATAAAATTTTTAATTCTATTTATCAAGTTGTGTTCAACTTCATGAAAATGATTATACTTTTTTAAAATATATTATCATTTCACATTGGTTATTATTTTGTGTATTTAAGAGTTTTATACATAAACGCACTTTAAAAATAATGTGAAATTGTTTTTAAATTTTAAATTTATTATGATGACAATTTTTGTTTCAGGTAAGTACTATGTATATCGTCATGTTTAATTACTGCTGTAATAATTGTATAAGATGACGTATGAAATCAACTTTACATTTCATACATAATTTAGAGGTAAATATGTATTATTTATGATAATTTTATGGCATAAGTGAACTTTTTAGTAGTTGTTTAAAATTTAAGTATTTTGTTATTTATGATATAAATAATTAGGATTAGATAAATTACTTATGATTAATAATAAAACGTGATCTAATATATTAGCTATGTAAAAAATATAATACAAATAATTTTTCAACTATTTACTAAAATTTCAATATAATATAATATATATATTTAGTTATTTATACTAGTTTAAACTCATAACAATCGTAACAAATAAAATATATATTTTCCATGCTTTCAATCAATGTTTGCTAGTTTTTGTTAATGATTAATTATAAGTATTTATTTTTTTTATTGCTGATGTAAAAATGATATTTATTATAAATATAATACATTTCTTGAAGAGGATCTTTATTTTTGAATTGGAGTTTTAAAATATAGTATTTATTATATAAATAGTTAAAAATATTTTTTTGACCTTATTTGTTTTATAACGTAGTATCTAACATCAGATAATATTAAGATTTTAAGTTTTTAAATTCTGAACTGACCTTTTATATATTTTTTGTTTTCTTTTAAGTAAAGATTTTAGCACTGCAAAATCTTTATATCAGTGTAATATATTTATTATGTAAGCGTAAAAAAAAGTACACTTCCATATGTTTTATATATCATATTATATAAATTACTACGAGTTTCCACAATTTATTTATCATTTTAATTGTGTGGTTTAATTATATAGTTTTTTAGCTGATGTAAATAATTGTATAGAGTTAATATTGTTATAGTAGTAATTCTAGTTACTCGCATATTGTATATATTGAACTTGAGGTAAGTTAGGTTAGGTTAACTTACCACTATTTCATTTTTGAATCACAAGTATAGTGTGCAATATGTGCTTATAGTAATAATGGACTTTGTGACGAATGGATAATTTACACTTGTATTTACGTCATTTATCGGAGTTACATAGAGATATTTCAGTTTTAATTACCAGGAAATGTAATTTTTCAATGTTTAAGTCAAAAAATAAAAATATTAAAATAATTATAGAGCATAGTCATGCTACAAATATTCTTTTTTAATTGTAAGTGCTCATTATTTAAAAAAAATATAAAATTTAAAATGTTGATTTTTGTAAACTGTACAACACAATTCCCACAATTTATATTGACCATATTTTTTTTTTTACCTTATATAACAGTGTTTGATTTTTAAATAGCTATCTACTAATTTTATAAATAAAAAAAAAATATTTGTTTAATATTATAAATAATTTTTAAATTATTATTTGAAAAAATTTTTTTTTTCTTTTTACTATGACATTAAAAATATAGTTTTTCATATACAAATTTAAATAAATTTGTGATTTCACTTATACAGTTGTAAAAAAATATAACGATTTATGATTCTCAAATTGCGTGTGTCTTTCATTATTTTCCATGAAATGAATCTTTTTTAAACAATGAGTATTTACTATTAAAATAATCAGACTGCATTATAGTGATAATTGTATTACCATGTGTACTTTATTATATTTTTAATACATTTATCACGCATTAAATTTATTTATATAGTCATTATGATTAGTTAGTTGTTTGTTAAACCTACCTCAACATGAACGTAGTATAATACTATAATATATCATATTGAATGATTTCCAAAAATATATGTTGTACGAGTAAAGTATTGTAACGGATATCCTTTACAATTATAGTATACACTATTGATTCAGACCTTTCATCCCGGATTTGATTTTTGTATTGTTGTAGTAACTTTTAAAGGGCTACAATCGTTTGTTAGAATATGTTGCTGGGCTTGGGTTATAGAGCCTGAACAAACAATTCGTACCGGACGTCGTTGGTGTTATCGTCACACTTATTCAATCGTCAAGAGTTCTTTCTGTTTCAACAATATGTAGCGATTGTTTTGTATTACGTTGATAAGTGATCAGCTGTGTTGACTTTATAACTTCAATTAAGTAATAAAATGAATTTTCCCTTATATAAATATATCTGTGTAATAGTTATTCATTGATGAAATTTGTATAGATACGTGGATCTCTAATCTTTTTTTTTCAATTATACTATTTTGTCGTTAATTTGTTCTTTTTATTTTATTTATAATTGACTTATAAGTTTTGCAATAGTATGTGAATAAACCCTAAATTTTCAAGTTGTATTATTAGTAAATTTTCTAGCTCAAGTTCTTCAAATGTATTACTAACTCGAGCATTATATTGTTAAATAATTACTTACTTAAATTTGAAAGATATTTTTTTACTGAGGCTCTTAAAATTTTTTTTTAACATATTATGATTAGTATTTTATTTACATAAACATAGTAAGTAAATGTTGTTTTTGAAAAAGCTAGAAGAAGTTTTAAAAATATTTATATTTTTGAATATTGCATTATAAATTACATTGGTTATATATTAATAAATTAGTAATTACTTTCTTAATTTATGCTTTGCTGTTTTAATCTGCGCAAAATAATTTTATGTTATTTTACTTAGTTAGTAATATTTAAATTTTAAATTCCGTTGTTTTACTACATATTATGATTTTTGATATTATTAAAATTTTTTCGTCGCTAAAGAATGTTCAGTCTGATTAATGAGTAGGTGCTAGGTGAGCTTTACACTTGTGTATCAAATTTATAATATCTATATTCTTTAAAAATCTTCTAGTTTTTTCTTTCTTTAGAACAAAATATTAGACACTTGTTGCTTTAATTGTGGAAATAAACCTGACGGGTGTACTATTGCAATATGCCGCTAGCCCAAGTTTGACGTACGTTTATCCTCTCTAATTAACGGCTTCACGTGAGTATAATACTTGTAATTCTCCGTGACAAATAGTGTTCACGGACTTTCTCTGCCCACCAATTATTCGTTGTCTATAGTACTTTTGTAAGCCGCTGTTTTCCCTTCTATACCTTTAAAAGTTAAAGCCGTCTTATGTTACTGAATATATATGCTTATCATGGGGTTTATAGCTAAGTAATATGGCAAATTATCACAACCAGGCTTCGTTTGAAATGATAAATGCATCTTATGTGGAAGAATAATTGTACTTGTGACGTTTTTAAGGTTAAATAGTAATACTGAGTTTTTTCTGTAATGAAACATAAATAAATGGATTTTTCCATTTGGATCTCTATGCACCATTTATACTATCACTAAACCAAGAAAGTAAAGTTGTACTCAATATGGTTGTAATATAGATAGAAACTAGTATTTTTGTTATGAAAGTTTAATTTTCATTCTTCGAAATTTTATAGAATTTATACCACTCAAACATTGTTTAAAAATAATTCGCTATGATAATAAAGTTCATTAGATTTAAACAATTTATTATTTAAATATGTATTTAAGTGAATAATTTCTCAAAATTTTGATTTAAGTTATTTCGTAAATGTTTATTTTGAATTAAATGAGCTATTAGGTAGTGGATTTGAGTACGAGAACAATCCGTATTAATACTTGATATTAAATATATTTTTGGTTTTAAATATAAGCGATACAAGAACTTGAAGCTAATCATAATTCAAAAGTTAAGTTTATAGTGTTAATTTAACTTCATTGTTGCACTTGAGGACTAATCTAAAGGGTTTGTCTGGTTTTACTCTTAAATTTAGTACATCAATAATTATCTATAATAGTTTTGCTGAAACTCATTTCAATGTAAAGACATTTGAGTAAGCAGTTAAACTTAATGAAAGTGTTACATATTATTTATTTAAAATAAACATCGTACTTAAAATTAATTGTATGCTTACTTGTATGTTATATCTACGATTATACTTATTTTATGACCACTTTTACAAAAATATGTTTAATAACATGAAACTGATACTACTATTATTAATGTAGGTTTTTGCATACTACTTGTATGTTTATTTTTTTAACCCACTGGTATTTATTTATAGTTTTTATTAACATAATATTTGTTTACTAACGTAAACATTTAAATATTTTGTGACTAATCATGAATTTTGAATATTTTAAAAAGAAACCCCAACAAAGATACATCTACATATTACATACGTGTACGGTCAAAACAAAATTAATATTACTCACTTAAACGTCTAAAAATAAATGTAATATTACATTTAAATTAAGTTTTAGTAATTCAAACAGGCTCCAATATCTGTTTGATCGTTTCAACGAATAACGTTTTGGTAAATTGTATGTAACAATTGTCTAAATTTAAATAGAAAATTTTTATATTTTATATTTTTAGTGTATTCAAGTTCTTGTTACAATTTTAATAAATTGTATTATTTTTTTCTTAAATCAATAACTGACACATTAATTAATTTAAATGTTAGTTAAAAATAATTTTTCATTCTTTATATCATGCTATCCAGGTCAAATTTTTATGTTTTTAATCTACTACTGGGCAATTATTTTCATTGTGACGCTTTATAAACTTCAAAAAGCTTAAGGGTGAGTGAAATTCCATGCAAACACAATACTGGGATTCGGAGATTTTTATTTTAGAGAGCTCTCTTCCTTGAGTGTCTCATCCGATTTTCGCCTATAAAAGTTAATTAAATACACGGTTCTTTCTTTTTTTCGTATTCTCAGGCTCTTACTAGCTGTATAACACTATTCTGGCTTGAGCGTTATCAGTTTCAATTTTAAACGGCTTAAATGCCAACAATAAAACCACCGTTATCTTAAGCATAGTGGACAGGCGGGTGCAATAGCAAAGTTCCTATAGGTACGCACGGATCGTACATGCGATAAAATTTCGTTTTTCTTCAGCCACCCAGTTAGTCGTTTTCCTAGAAATATTCATCGCTCATATAAATCCCAACCGAGTTTTTACGGTTGGTAATAAATTGTTAATCTGTTAAGAGACTTGGACTGTAGTGTACTGAGTGTTTGTAGATGGCCCAGGGTAAAAATAATGAATCCCAACAACAAATAACAAAATATATTGTATTTTTAGAGAAATCACGTGTGAATGAATCGATGAATGTACATAAAGTACATTCATAAAAGTAAATTATGAGTTTCTAGCTTTGAGAGAAAAAGGAATTCGTCGTTAGTGGATAAGTGTGTACGTGTGATTATTTATTTTTTTTGTATGAAAAAATAGAATGGGCTAATTATCGGCGAAGTTATGAAGTAGAATTGGGTGTTACCTATTTATGGGCTATGGGATGGATGGGAATAATTAACCTGAGGTCGTTTATTTCATGTTATCACGGTTAAGAATGATCTTTGCATAGATATCTATTGATATGTTTTATCACTGTAATTGTTTATGAGAATGGATAAATATTTTAGACCTAATTCGTCACTGAAAATTGAGCTTCTGCTTTGTATTGACATAAATATTTGCTAATTTTTAGTGAATACTAATTTCCAAATGAAGAATATTAGTACTAATTTAATATTTTTGTGGCACAATATAATAAATTAAAAATTAATGTTTTCCTTGTAATGAGAGTGTCACAGAAAACAAATTCTTAACGATCTATTATAACTAATTTCGAACTATATTTTGTTTTTTTTTCATATAATTAATGAATTATACTTATACTATTTCTAAACTTAATACTTCTTAGTATATCTCTTTGAATAGTTTTTGAAGTTTTATTAAAATTATGTTCTTAGCATATATATAATATGTTACGGGCAAAGTAGACTATCGGGAAATGTAGGCAAAATTATTCTTTACCTGGGCTATATAGAATTGCCCAGTATAGGTTGGGCAACGTAAACCAAAAGTTTTTTTTTATATAATTATAAACCTTATTAATCTCATTAAATATTTTATTAGTTGAATATTATTACTTTAACTATAACTACTAGCTATAACGTTTTGAATTATATTTATTCCTGGCCACCTTAACATTTTTTATTATAATTACGTACAACATAAATATCGTCATCTTAATTATTTATTATTACAATTATTGTTGGAATGAAATTTTGAATTGCATTTTTTTCCTGCTGCCTTACATTTACATTTTTTATTTAAACA
This sequence comes from Melanaphis sacchari, assembly GCF_002803265.2. Classification (NCBI taxonomy): domain Eukaryota; kingdom Metazoa; phylum Arthropoda; class Insecta; order Hemiptera; family Aphididae; genus Melanaphis; species Melanaphis sacchari. The sequence continues at coordinate 459,085 of NW_020271295.1, forward strand.
TTTTTGAGTACAATTACATTTATTATAACTCTGTCCTCCTAAATTTGAATATTTTCTTGCTATTTCTCTTAATGTAATTGTTAGATCAGGCACATCCTCTACAGTCACTAATTTTTCTTTACACGTTGTAAACTAGTTACGACTATATGTGTGTTCCAACTTTCTTTTAGTGGTTCCGATTTTATAATTATCATCATGAACTAAAATAATAAATAAAAATATTAAAATTATATGTATTATTTTTACATTTTTAGTAAAATTCGTTTTTACCTGTTAGGATAATTCCAAGAATACAACGAAGGTCACTTTAAGCTCTGTCTACATCAGGTATTTTGATTTTGACAGTTTCACCAAGTTTACACTTACAAAATCTTTTTTCAGATACTCCTTTCATTCGATTCACTTGAATTTTTTAATTCATAACTGACAGTCCTTACAGCAGTTATTATATTTATTTTTTCTTCATTTTTTTTCTTCAATCAATGTTTCACCAACTTCACAATGATTATCACTATTATCAGTATTTATTGATATTATAGCCGCTTCTAAGTCTTCTTCAGTTTTTAATTTATTTATTACTGACATTGGAAGTACCAATAATTTTAAACCAATTTTTTGCTCTACGTCCAAACATTGCTTCATATGGACTGCGTTTTATTCTATGATGTAAACATCAATTTTTCATTAATTGGACAAATTTTAGTCCTTAATTTTTTCATTTAATTGTCTTGTAACTAAGTGGCAAGTATATTTTCCACATCTTGATTGGCCCTTTTAACGGACCCTTGACTAATAATTGTACAATATCTTTAAAGGTAAAACCGATTTACCAATATACCGATGATAATGTAGATGAAAATATAATCTTGAAATGACGATAACTAAAGATATAATATTGAAAGTTTTATATGTTGGTACCTCGTGGCACATATTACAATTTGAAAACATAATAGTAATATAGTATACTATTAGTTTTATACTCTCATACCAATTACTTTATAAAATATTAATATTAAAGTGCGTATATAACTTCAAAAAATATTATAACGTATGTATTAAATTAACGATTACATAGTACCTATCCTTATCACAATATCTACTCTTTCTTAACTATTAAATAAACTTAAAAAAAAAAAAAATGTGTTTAAATGAAAAGTTTTGTTTATAGGTTAAGTTACAATGCCCAGTTTATTATGGCCAAAGTAACTTGGACCGGTCAAAATATAACTCTGCATATCAAAAATAGTATTTTTAATACATTCCCTAAAAACATCGGTCAAAGTAAACATTGACTGGAAAATGTTTCACATTGCTCGATAGTCTACTTTTCCCGTAACATAAACATATATTTTATTTGTATGTAAAGATATAATTTTTATGCACTTTATAGAATGATTGTTTTGATGGTTGTTTTAAATTTATTAATGATAAATACGTTTGATATTATTAATACAATGTAACAAAAGTATAAAACTATTTATATCAGATATCAGTTGTATTATCTAAATTGAATGTATTTATATGAAGGTCGTGTTTAAATGTCTAATAGAAATTACTGGGGAATGGTAAGTAACTTGACGTCAACATCTTATACGGACAAACAAATTACGGTGTCGTGTGTCTCGTTGTAGTGTTCGACAATTTCTATCAACAATATTGATAGAACGCATTACTAGTAATGAAAACGAAATCCACTCATGTACTCGAGCGTTCCTCTTTAAAAAAAGTATATTCCACTCTAGTTACACCGTCAGGACATAAATATATGGCTGTAAGCTTTTTCAATGTCCTTTATTCGTGTTGATTTTTTTTCTGAAATAAGGTGGGGTTCTCAGGCAAGCTTGGTTAAAAATGTAACTAATCCATTACGATCGTTGTTCCATCAGGCGTATAAAATATATATATACACGTTAGGTTTAATAGTAAATTACAATTATTTCGTTGAGACTCTGGTCAAGAAGCTATTAGCCGAATCATGATCGTTCTATAAAATTCGTCGTGAGTATAGTGTATAGCTAGTATACGAAGGAAAAAAAATCGAACTGTTCCACTTGGCAGAACAAATGTGTCACCGCTGCGAAAGAGTCGTGGCCATTTTAAAAAGGAGCCTCTGTCCTGAACGTGGATGGCATAATATATACACGATAAAGACACTCGATCGGCAAAATATTTCTTCCTGTGCCATCCTACTACCCCCTGTCGTTTCCAGAAGAAACTTAAACTTCCTCTTGTCCGTATTTGAAATGGTCAGTGTCTATATCGGACTTTCATTTCCACTGCCGTTCACCACTTCAGCACTGATAGGCTTGGATGGATGGCGGGTAGATAAACAACATGGGGAAATGATGACGTTGTGGTAGAGCTGATGTAGTAGGAGGTTGGGGGTGGTTAGCAAACGATGAAACGGTTAGAAAAATTACATGCCTTTAACTGCACGCATACATACACACATATACACAAAGTCCGAAAAACCGTATAATACAGACATATAGCTTAAGGGATAGGAGATATTGGCGTATATTAAGTCACCATCTTCGTTTTCGCCACTTCCTTTACCTTGGCATTCTTTTTTCGACATTTGATCCGATGGAATGACCCTCCCATTCTTACCGAGGATCTGGTGGATATTGCCGAGCTGCCAATTCCCAATGTTTATTGGTATGTATGTGTGTTCTTTATTGTTCGGTCTAAAATGATCAAAAACTATGGTTAAACCGATTTACTAGTTTGATCACAATCGACATTTTAAATAAGCAATTTCCTAAACTGTCATTCTTATTTATATAATATTTAACCATTATGTAATTGATCAAAAAATCTGTTCATCGTTCTTTTTTATTTTTTAAATTAGATATTTAATAATACTTTTGTTTTTATAATATTACATAATAGATGTATTTTCCAGTAGGTATCAAAATGTTATATTTTTTATAATATTTTATTCATATAAGATCAATTTAGTATTTTGTTAACATCATAAGTTTATCATCGTTTTGGCATATTTCAGTAATAATATTGTGCCAACTGTAATATAGGTATGGACATACTTTCGACTAGCAATTTGTATTTATTCACAATAAATTCATATCACGGAAGATAGCAGTATTGTACCTTATATGTCTCATAGATTCAGTATTGGGCGCCTATTGTATGCATTGTGTTTATTGTAGTTTCGGGTCAACATACATTATTTTTCAGGGTTTATTTTTAAATTAAGTTTTTTTTTTTAATGTATATTGTATCTTTTACATCATTTTCCTGGGCTGAATTTATTATTTAAATCGTTCCGGCTGACGTGTAACCCAATTCGACACTGTTCCTATTCAAATAAATATTTTGCATCTTACTGAAAATCTAAAATGTGTAAAGATCGTATTTGACGTTTATGTTTTATCAGATTCGTTGATAATGTGTCAAAATGTAGACATCTAAAATAACAAGTTATGTATAAAAAAGTACTGAATTTAAATAATTTCCATAATAAAAAATAAAAAAATGCTAACAAAATATGAAAACATTTTTTTAATTATTTATTATACCTATTAAACAACATTAATAATAAAAAAAAATGTAATTATTATTGTTAATACAATTTATTATAAATAAATAATATTTATTTCATTTAATTTTTAATATAAATTGTCTGTACATGCTATGTTTAAGCGTGATTTAATGTTGAATTACAATTGGTTAATTTACATTCATTATTTTATTTACATACCTGAGTAGTATGATCGAGCATTGTATTTTTGACGATTATTTTAAATAAATCTTAAATAAAATTTTACATATTTGTATCGATTCTTTTTCCAAATATTTGTATTAAAATTTTTGAAATTTTGATGATCAAGCTCTGCAAACCATTTATATTTATATATTTGTGCTTGTAAATTGTAATAGCAAAATAATTCTTTACTATTATACGAGTTTAAATTGCATGTATGGACTTTTGATGATTAACTAATTATACGGTAATTTCACTGAGTTTGACTTTAGTCCTCCTGGGTATAATAACTAACCGGTACATACAAATATAAATGATTAGTGAAAGTTGCACCAATCATTAACTTGAAATTTTCGTCGACAATTTTGCATTCCAGAAATTACAATGGATAAACGTATGTCCTGTCTAGTTATATAGGTACTCAGCTTAAGAGTTTTACATGAAATATTCACTAATGATATAGGAATGTCAAAAGATACAAAAATTATTTCATTTAACTATAAAATGGAACTTTTATTATTGTAAAAATTATTATTTTTTTTTTTTTTTTTTTTTTTAGATTATACGTAAGATGTATTAGTATTTACATTTATAGCAAAAAAAAAAAAATAATTAATAAATTAATTAATTAATTAAGTTGCGTTAAAAACTGCGATTTTACTGGAATAAGGAACCTTACATATATTTTTACCATAAAATTTATATATTTGGGGAGTTATTTAAGGTTTTGTAACTATTTCAAAATTAATTCATGTGGTATATTGAACCAATCTAAGTTTTAAATTTGAATGATTAAAAATTGTTAAATACTTATATTTATAATAAGAAATAATGAAATATGATTAAAGTTAGAAAACTCAGATCTTTAAATACAAAGGGTGATTTTTTCTTCAGTTAACGAGTTTTACTAAAGATTAGTTATTAATTGTGATTATTTGATGATATAAAACTTAAGATTAAAACATATTTTTTTTTAAATCAATCCAACTTAAATTCATCATATCAATAAATGCATATTTTAAGTGCAAAAAGTGTATGGAAGAGTAATTTATGTTCGTATTTTTAATTCAATGAGTGTGATGTAAATATTCATTCTACATTAATAATTTATTGAAGGTGATCAATATTAATATACCTGCCTACTCAGTGGTGTATTTACGGGGGGGGGGGGGGGGCCCGGGTCTCGCCCCCCCCCCAGAAAAAAATAATATTAATTTATATTATGTGTTTTTAATGTTTGTATTACAATATTTTTAAAAATAACTTTGGTTATAGTGAAATATAATATAATATAAATAATATCATTATTAAATCATAACTCGTATGTATTTTATTATAATGTTATAAACTTATAATTAATATTAAGACCCCCCCCCCCCACCACAAAAATTGAAAATACGCCACTGTGCCTACTAGTGAATTACTTTGAACTAATTTAAATGTATTTATAAACTTAATTTTCGGTTTAGATATCGTCAAGTATTAAATTCTTGATTTACTACTTAACTGATTGCTTAATAGATACTATATTTTACAACCATTTAATTGTTTTTAAAAGTCTGTAGGAAAAATGGTTTGAGAAATATATATTTCAATTTTCTTTTCACGGAAAATCAATAATTTTCTAACCATATATTTTAGAAATGAGATAAAACAAATAAACAACTAAAAAAAAAATGGCCTAGTTGCCATTTATTTCAAGTTATGGGTTTCATGTTTTCTAATCCAAAGTGACATATATTGGAATCTAATGTGGTCGTATTTTCTAGTCTGTTTTAAAGAAATACAACACAATTTTCTAATAAAACTAGGTCAATCACTAGAGTATATAATATTTAGGGTTCAAAAATAAGTTGTTCTTCAAGAAATTTTTGAAATTATATTTTCCGATTTTATGTTGATAGTTTTAAGGTAAATAAGTAGGTACCTTAAATAAATCGAGAAATCATATTATAATATGTATTATATTTAACATACATGTATTTTTGACAATTTTAATACTATATTGTTTTATTTATTTCCTATTACTAAAGTAAAGATAATTTAAAATCTATCGATTTCTACGACTCGTTAAGGTTATAATTTTTTTTTTCAAGAAATTACTATCTAATATTGGTATTTTAACAAATTAATTGACTTTTTGTTTATTTTATTTGCTATGAAATTCGTACTTTGTAATTTCAATGCGTTGGCTTAAGGCTTTCATTATGATGAAAAATTAATGATCTCATACACTCATATACAAATTCAAACTGTGTAGATGATAATATGATAATTAACTTAATCAACATATTTATTAAATAATTTTCAATTTTCGAGGCCAAATTTATTTGATCATATATATCATGTAAGAGGTGTGGCTATTTATATATTTTAATAATTTTTTCCATTGTATAAATATAATTTAAATTTAAATCTGGAACTATTTTTTAATGTATAAATTAATGTTCAGATAATCTATACTGTATAGTGTTAAAATTTAATAGTTATATTTTAACTACAATTATTTACAAAATTAATTTAAATAAAACAAGATGAAATATAAATATAAAATGTTATGTTAGATTAGTGTCGAAATCTCTACCGTTTAGCTCATTTTATTCTCCTTTATTTTCTTCTTATTTTTCCTTTTTTTTTTTGCATTGATATTATAGTGGCATGACTTGTTATATTAAAAAAATAGTGGCCGTAATAATTGAATTAATAATAATAATTATTAAAAATATAATTATGATAATACTTTATAATAGTATGCATTACTCTGTCACCGCTGTAACGTATTTTTTTATGTAATATTATGTACCTGCTGCTTGGTGAGTAAAATATACACACAGGGCTCTTCGGTTCTGATTTCTGTGCTCCTCTAGAGGTAATTAATTACGGACGCTTCGTAACCCCTTCGGCTCCACATCTACCCATGCCGTTGCTAAAGATCTCTTTCGTATGCGATAACCGTGTCATAAACAAGTGCGAACAATGAATGTCCCTACCGCCATGGTACTCGAGAGAATAATGCGTAGTGAAATCGAGTGAAAACCGAATTTAGAAAACCTCGGGATTTTGGATGAGGCGGTTCGGGGTGGCGAACAGAGGTTATGTAAACCGTGTGTGTGTGAACGTTTTAGAAAACGGAGATAGTTAAAATTTCAACGGATTTCAATTAAAACGCGAGGACGACGACTATTACCACCAAAGTGAATAGGCGAATTTCAGCTGCGGCAGTTTATGCGGTATATACACCCAAATGCCAGTGAATAACCGTTTGCGGTGTCTTTTCTCCCATTTCATTTCGTTTCGTTGCGTTACGTTTCAAAACTGAATAATTTTCGTGTATCCAACAATCCGCGCAGAAAAGTTTTTTTTTAATAATATGCTATGTATAATAATAGTACATAATATAATGTATATTATACACAACAATAATATTTTACAAAATTTTTTTTTTACTGGAGAAGCTTGTGCATCTGCGATTGTGTTTGCTAATTTATGATATGTCTAAATGAATGGTGATTTTTCATCTTGGTTAATACAAGTGTAGGTCGGTAAAAATTGATCTCTCGCTTACAATTATTGATTTAAAACAGTTTCACATTATTTTTTGTTTAAGTATTAGATAAATCGATTTATGTTTTTTCGTCAACAATTATTATTTTCGTATTTCAATGTGTATACCTACTAATAATTGCAGACCCTTGTTATGGGACTGTTAAACATTATGTATAATTTATTTTATCTTATAGGGGTTAGTTAGGAAATCGATAATTACCATGGTTTAAATATGTAAAAAAAACCCGCATCGTGTTAAATTTCCATGATTTTTTTTTTTTGTATGCATAAATGTCGAAAACATAAAACAGTTTTATAGGGGTTATTGTGAGATTAATCAAATATACGAATTGGTACTTTGGATTTTTTGAATAATACTACCTATAGTTTTTGAATTCATTTCTAAATTGTGTTATTTGTGTGTGAAATACAAAGTTTTAGTTTAATAATTATTGTTTTAAATTTTATTTTATAATAGTTGGTTTATTCTTGTATTTATTGTATAATGAATATGTTAATATTGTAATTATTAAAATTAATATTATATATTACAATAGTTGTGTGATGTTTTTCAAGTTAAGAATACTTATTTGTTCTGGTTATTCTAAATGTTTTGATAAACTAAATAGCGTGATTTAGTTAAACCATAGTCTTTCTAGTTTGAAAATAAACTTAAACATAGGATTAAACTTTAAAAATGTTATTCTTTAAAGTAATATAGATAACACGTATGACACTGTTCTAGAGTCATTAAATAAAGGAAATTATGGGTCACGCATTTATTTATATTTAGTGAGGATCAATATGATACTCTGACTTGCTTGTAAGTTTATGTTGTATATAAGCTTTATAGTATACATAACCTTTATCTTAAATGTCAGGCGACAACAGTTGAAATTTTTTTTTTTTATACTTTGTACCATAAAAGTAGCATATAGATAATTAAATATGTACTTAAATGTATTATTGCTTTTGCTATGAATTTTCAAACATTTAAAATATTTGTTATTTAACATAAGTAACAATGTTTATCTCTTTTTTTTTTTAATGAACATTTTTTATAAATCAATGTAAATATAATTTAATTTATATATTACATGTTAATAGTCTTATAGTCATAATAAAAATATATTTTTAATAGGTACTTAGGTTTTAAAATATAAGTTAATAATAATTGTGCTAAAGTATTTTATTCAAGCGGAAGTGTAATTTATTTTTTAATAAAATTCTTTGTACCACATTCGATTTTAAATAAACTAAAAATAATGATCTGTCATTTAATCGTTTTCATAAAGTTGTAATAGAGACTAGTGAAATGTAAATTATTATATATCTGATAATTTCTATAACAATGATCACATTTTTATTCTTTTCGTACAATACATTTTTAAAATTATGTGAATATGCCATAAAAATAAACGCAAATGTTTTGTATTCTTTAGTGGTAAAATTATATACATGAGTGAATCTGCTGGAAATCAGTTTTGATACTAATGTTACAACCTGTCTATATGACTCCTGTAACTTTTATTTTCAGCAAAATAACCTTGTTGTTAATCAATGTAATTGGCTAGAAGTCCATGGTGCAGAGAACAGGGGTCAAACCACTTTATTGCAGATAAATCGGACCGGATAAAAGTTTGTTTTGGTAGTTACGATGGTAGGACAAAGTTAGATGAGTAGATGAACTGAGAGAACGTAAATGTATATACAAACAATAGATTAATTTGACATCTCAGTGAACTGAAGTAGTAAGAAGGGAAAAGAAATAGAGCGAGAGAGCGGATTATGTACGCGAGAGGTGTTATGACGTCTAGCGGACAATATTCGGTCGTGCACAAGTCATTAACTGGATATTTGTAGCATTGGCTCTATGTTATATACATATTTCTCAAATTCTACTAAATCGAATTTGCGATATTCTAAATGAACTGTATTTTTCGCGATTTCCAAAGGCGGTGGTTTTCTTTCTATGTGAAATTGACTACCAAATATGTATGAAGAGTTGTATAATCGGTGTACAGTTACTGTATCCTAACTCAAGTTAAACATCAACCTCAATATTCGCAATGAGAAAAATTACCTCAGAAATTGTTTTTACTGTGTACATTGTTGATTAAAAAAATTAGTATTTCAAACCGTTCTACTTCATTTCATTATCATCACTTCTTCGACCATGTGTGCGTGTGCTTTATTTATATTTCCCCGGATAAAACGTTAATTTAATTTAGGTATGTATATTTAATGTATTGGTGATGTAAGTTTGATACAATTGATAATACAACACATGGAAAATAGATAACGTTGCTGAATTTTTTAATATTATTTCGAGTAAAATATGATAATAATAAAATAGGCTCTAAAATAAAATATTAACTTGGGTATGGTTGATGATGACATCTACTCTCCCTTCGCCTCCCATATACGAGCCTCATTTCTATCACAAAATCTGAATCTGTTTATTTAACACACAACAAATTATATGTTATACACATGCGTACCATAAAATTTTACGTAATCGGAATTTATATATCTATGTTATTAAATCTACGATTCATGTTCAATATAATAGGTATCAATAACACGGTTTGTTTTTGACTGTTTTTCAAAATTTAATTTGTTCATGTGTAGCTATTCAAAATGTAACTATAACCATATTCATATAATTTAATGTTTCTACATTTTAAATAATTTATATAATTTAATGTTTCGTCATTTTAAATGTTTTTTTATTGAATCTGGTTGATTGTTCGTATTCGTAATGCAATAAAAATAACGATTCTTATGTTTACGATTATGACTATCGTTGTTTAATTTTTGCAATTACAATTGATAGAAATGTAACTGTTCATAAATTAAAAATAAGTGTATGGTAATTAATTACTGTCTGATTATAACTATTTTTATAATATTACTAAAATATTCTTATTTTAAAGGTTCTTAAATTACAATTTGTTCATTTTATTTTATGAAGTGATTATTATTATTATATTTTACTCATTGTTATCTGTAGTTGTTGGACTATAATACTTTTACATTCTGAACTGTAAATCTAAAGACTGTAGACCCAAGGGCCGCAGCCTAGATAATTGAACTTTTCTTTATATTGTTATTATAGTTAAAATATTGTGTGTCATATTATATTAGTCGTATGTTGTACCGTTTATTAAAGTTTATTAAGAATCCGTTTCAATGATGTAGCATGATATTGAAAGGTCGTGGCTCTACAACGCCGCGCCGGGCTCGTATGTATTCTTGTTGTGTTCTTGTTGACATTTTCTGCGTTACGGTTTTTGGATTTATTCACGATTGTATTATGATATTCTTTATAAATATATTTTAAACACCCTAATAAATGTATGAGTATTTCTAACTTCAGGTGCCGAAATTATATACTTCTCAAATATATGAAAAGTTTAAAGTGAAAAGACAATTAATTAATAATTATAATATTATTCCAAATAATTAATTGAATTTAGAATGGATTGATATTTGCATATTATGTTGTTATACACTGTTAATGATATGAATAATGAGAAAATAACAAATTTAAATACCAACATTTTTGCTACATTATTATTAATTTTTCTTTGTTTTGTTAAGTACTATAAATTAGGTAACTGATTCAACGCTTTAACCACAATATACGATATAACATTTTTATATTGTATCATTTAGTATTAGTATAGATATTGCCAATTTTAGAAGTTCAATTAGTGTGCGATTTATCTAGCTATGATATTATTTTTCAATTGATTTAATTAATTTCCGAAAATGGTTTTTGCAATTAATTTTAATTTTTTATTGGTAATATTTATTATTATTAGTTTATTAATAAAGAATTACCAATAAACGTAGTATACTAGTATATACTGTATAATTTTTGGTTTTGTACAATACCAACTTAAATCACTACTTATTCAGTTGTATTCAATTTTTAAGAGTCGAAATTCAAATCATGCAATAACTAATATTCAACTCAAAATGTTTCTTTTATTTCATAATATAATTTTATGATAAATTGAATGATAATGTGGTTTCGGGTAGTTTTGTATTTGCTTATTTTCAAGAGACACAATATGCAAATGTGTTTATGATAAGTAGGTACTGTAAACTTGAATGCAAAGTTTAATGCATGTATTTTATTATTTGAAACACACATTTAATCAGACTCTATGCATACCTGTTCTTATTATTTTAGTAATTTTTAGGATTTGTTGTGAATAATTTTTATTAAATTAAAAATAATTGGTATTCAAAAACTGTCGTACAAGTACAAATTAATATATTTTATCTTACTCCTAATTATACCAAGCGATAAGTTTTAAATTATTATTTATCTTAGTATGCATAGTTGCTTTGTTTAAAACGAACAAACAAAACAATTTTGTCCAAATAAGGACATTAAGAAACAACGTTTACTTCTGGTTTTTTTGTTAAAAGATTTTAAAAGGATGTCTAACTATAGCTGTTTATACTCGTATATTAAATCTACATAAATGTAATAATATTGAAATACAATAGGTAAAGAATGTTTGTAATAATTTTAAATTCCTGAAAATAAATCAACTGAGAATCAAGATCCTACAAACATTATACTTACTCGTATTATTACAAAGGTACCTTGTTAGATACAATGTATAATAATTTAATAAAATGATTGAAAATGAATAATCATAATATTTTTAAGACTAAATTACTTTTTATTTATCACATAAAATATAATTTATGTAGTTAAACTTTTAATATAACCTAGTATATTATTATATTTATTTTACTGAATTTATGATTTCAAAATTTATAATATTTTTGTTTTAATTATAACTGATTTTATTATGTCATACGCTAGTACATATTTTTAATGAAAATCATAATAATAATGACAGTATTATTAACATTGGAAAATATTTATGATACTAATAAAATACGTGTAAAATAAAAAAGTAAAACGTGTCAAAACGTCGTCAATGTATATAGTATGACTGAATAGTGCAAGTCTACTCGTTGCATCATAATATATATTCGTAGAGTCCATTTCGTTGGTAGTTTTTTTATACATTTATTTATTTGTTTCTTTGTTTGTCGGTTCATCGTGTCTACTTGAAATCGATAGTTAATTTATTCTAGTAAACAAATCGTTAAGAATATAAAATACAATACTCGCGGTCGTGACGATGGCGTGGTGATGAACGGATGACAATGACAATGGTAGCAGCTGTGGACTAGTGTCAACTATAATATACCTCTGGACACATAGTGGCATATCTTTTATATGATTTCCCGTATACGGTTTTTTGTTTTATTATTTCTTTTACGACATTTCCATGGAGACGTTAACTGAAATCGGAAATCGTAAGCGTGCCGTCAAACGGACGACGACCAAACGAATCAAAATACCGAACGATTGTAGTTTTTTTTTATTGTTTTAAATTTGAGTCTTTTTCGAGTCTTAGTTTTTTATTTTAATGGATTTTGATGGCAGCTCCAATGGGAGCTTTGGGGCTCCATACTACCGGTCAGCCGACTATCAGACTAGATACCCTGCGTACTTGAGGCTCGTTGCCGCGCCGCCTCCCGTCACAGTCAACTCTCAGACAGCGATATATCCTCGATGGTTTGGCGTTCGAAAAATGGTCACCACTGGGTATCGAACAGAGTTAACAAAACGCGTCGATCTAGCGGACTCTGTCGATCCTAAGCCAGTGACTTTGAAAAAAAAGAAATCCATCAGTAAACAACGAAGACGGTCTCGAAAGACCGTGGATGTCTTAGATCATAATCATCAATACCCTTCTCCGCTTGTTGATGAAAATTATTCACCTCAAAATATTACACCTACACTCCATTCTCTAACTTCTCATCGTCCTGTTGCTGAATATAATATAAACTCTAATCACACACTTATGACTCACTTATCTATTCCATTTTCTCCTTTATCTTCCCTTCCATCTCCTCCTTCACCTCCTACATCTCCTCCACCCTTTCTTTCTCCTTCTACTCATAATACAATTAATACTGATTTGACTCCCAAATTCCTTTGTGCTGGTGAAGAAGATTACTCACTCCAACATCTTAAGACTTTAACGATTGTTCCTCCATTACCACCACCACCACCACCATCACCACCATCACCACCACCCCTATCACCACCACCACCACCATCACCACCACCACCACCACCATCACCACCACCATCATCACCACCACCTCCTTCATCTCCAACATCTAAATCTCTTATACCTTCTACACCTCTACCGATAATAGATGAAAAACATTTCCCGCTTCGAAGTTTAACGGCTACAAACATTGTTCTTCCAATATTTCAACCTCCTCCGCCGGCTGACGAAGAAGATAACGTGTTTAGAAATATGCATCTGTCACCACCTTGTGCTTCTGGTGACAGTCAACTGCATCCGGTAGAACTACTCAAACGAACGGCCAAGCGATTCAAACTCGAGTGTGACCGTAGGCGCCGAACAACTATGATTCAAAACGAAAAGACTCAGGCTCGAAATATAGCCGAACAAGCTAAACACGTTGTTATTGCAGCGAAACGTGGTTGGTCAAATGATATAGATAATTGTAAAGGAATCGTGGGGACGGACGACGATGAGCCGTCCGCTGTCGTCCGACTACCAGAGTATGCGGAACTTGAACGACTTGGCCTAGGCAAGTATGATAACAGCGGTTGTTGGATTCCTAACTCGACTAGACTCAAAAATAGGTTTCTCAGTTTCCGGTAGACGGATGCTGCATTCTGGCCATTGTAAATTTCTTGTAAGAATACAATAAATTAATAAATTAGGTGTTTATTGCCGAAGAATTGTATTGCATTCTATATGAATTAAAATATCAAGATTATGTTGATTTAAATAATAAATATAATAAGAACTATATATAATAGTGATTTAGAATGTGTAAATAATCGTGAAGATTGCGTGTGATTATGTACGATTATAATAACAATATATAAAAGAAAATTTATAAATTATTTATGAATTTTTGGAATCAGTGCAATTGAATTATAAAACGTATTATTTTTTTTTTGAATACTTTTATTATTATCATTTATGATTTAATATTGGATTATTATTATATGACCGATATGCGTTTTTCAAAAACGAGATGTTTACTTTATGACATTATTTTATAAAATGCAACCATACATACCAAATGCTTACTTATTATGTAATTGTTAATAATTATAGTTTGTACTATTAACTAATTATATCCCATAATAAATTATTTTTTTAAATTTAATTATCAATTATTAATAAAATATATTTCTGTTAATTATTATATACAATCACTTAATGATTAGAGCATTTTTATGTTGTGTATATACATATGGTGATGTTGTTACATTTTTGCGCTATTATCATACAATTCCCAAACAATATAAGAGGAAACGAATTTAAAAAAAAAAATAATATATTTTGATAGAAGTGAGTATTTAAGTATAAAATTACTTTCACGTAAAAATTTGAACACTTCTACGTATGTAGTGTGAAAACATTTCTTCGGCGTCATCGATTTGAAACCGAAAAGTTAAGACATATAGACACTAGTAATTATATTTAGTCACTTTGCAAATTAATTTGAAAATATTTTATTATAGAGTAATGGGTTAGTATAAAACCTCAAATTGTAGTAACCATTAACACTATAATATTTCATAACAATTGGTTGTACGATATTAGATATGAAATCATTGATTGTGTTGAGACTTGTAATACTTGTTCCAGAGTCCTGGTGTATGACTAGTTTTTATTATACGAATTTTATGTAAAACAATAATAGAAAATAGTTTGTATTTGTATTTAAAAAAAAATTAAATTTGTATTTCGTGATTTATTTTACCAAAGTTTTACATAAATAATAGAATAAACAAATAAAATGCGTACGTATAATATAAACGTAAAATATAAACAAGCGTCGTGTAGAAGCGAATGCTTTTAGTTTTTCCTACAAGGAACCTGTAAATAATATAGTTGACTGATGCTCTAAGTTACATATACATAGTTATTATTCACGGCACACGAGTCTCTTGTAGGAAAATACTGCAGTTAGTTATGTAGACTTCTATGGAAATTATTTTGTAATAAGAATTCATTGTACAATGATATAGTATACTTGTAATATATGTAATGGGTAGATTTAAAAAATCCCAAGGAATTATATGGCAAAATAATCGTAAATTGTTGTATTTATAATATGACCTAAATATCATTGTTTATATATTAATATATAATAATATTAACATCGGTAAAATAATATATTATTCAAATAAATATATGTATTCATATTGTGATGTAATTTAACCGCTAACATGTCCAATATCTTTGTATAATTTGGTTCAAAGTACAGCTGATTTAATATAATATGTTATTTTCCAAGTTCAATTTTTTTTTTTTCATTTGCAAATAATTTTTCACATTTTTTCATGTCTGATTTCTATAAAAACGATAATACATTTTCAGGTGATTTTTTTAAATGTATGCACAAATGGTTTATCAAATTTAACATTTTGAACGAACGTTTCGATTAATTCAACACGCGCGTGTGTGTATATATGATATATTCACGAGGATCGTTTGTGAATAAAGTTTATCGTGAATAACTGTATAAGACGCGTGTTTAATATAAAAGAGTAACAAAAAATGCGTCCCTATATAAAACTAATAGCTTTTACGCTTTGCTCGAGATCTAAAAAATCAAATTGGGTCATTTAGAAACTTGTCGCCATTAAAAAAAGTTAGCAAAGTAGACGATGTAGTTTATACTAATAATAATAAAAGTAAAAAATCACACGGGAAAAAGGTCTCTTGTATAATATCGTTAATTTTTTTTTTTTTTTTTTTTTTTGTTATTCAGTGCATATAATCTTGTTTAAGCTAAATTATATATGGAAGGTTAAAAAAAAATAACTCGATTTTGATTTTTCATAATATTTATTATTTAAAATCGATAAAACGCATTATACTGGTGGATGTTTAAATATTTTCAATCTTTATTTTTTTAATGTATACCATAAATCTCGAAAACGGCCAAGTGTAAATTGTATTTTGCGTAACCCTATGTAACCCGTGCTTATCATTTATTTTTTATTCGCCATTAACTTTTATCCACGTTGCGGTCGTCTTATGTGTACAACCGCTTGTTCCTCTTATACTATATCTCACAAAACTTCGTTTTCGTTTGTTATGCTTATGATATACTCACTTTATTTTCTTGTAACATTCAATGTGTAATATTTGTTACGATAGTATTATTGCCCTGTATAAAGCTTCGCCATCGCTATTTGCCTACACTCCATTTTTCTTCGCCTAAAGTAAAAAATTCTATTTTTATTCATTTTAGTATTATATAATAACATTTTACTTATTAGCATGTCTACCGTTTTAATGTTGAACATTTCTCATAAATCTCGTAGCATTCTATGATATTTCTATCATGATGACATAATGGGAATTATAATTTATTGATGGTTCAAAATGGCAATAAACGTTCGTAAAGCGGAATATTATTAATTTTAAAAACGACTATAAACCAGTATAGTACACGTTGTCTGTCATAATAGCTGACTGCATATGTTGTTGTATTCGTAGGTCTGTTTCAAGAATATCGACATTTTTTCCCCTCGTCAATTATATGTATTCATTTACACAATAATTAGTTCCAAAAATTACCAAATATTTTCTTTGGATTCACCAATAGTATTTTTAAACTTAACACCATAATTATTCATAATATATAATAATATAAGATATGATAATATGAATATTATGTTACTTGATTTATTTATCTAGTCTTTTCGCCTTATTATAAAGATGTAGAATCAATTTTTGCATATGGGCAGCATTAACAATTGTCTAAAGTTTATAAATTTAATTATATAGGTAAATTATAAAATAAATGTCAATTAAAATTCTAATAATGAAGGTAAATAAATGTAACGTCAACGATGCGTATAAAAATCATATTGAAATGTGTATACATATATAAAAAAATTTGCGGAATTGTATATGTTTATAAATAATTATGAAAATCTTATCAATTCCACAAATCTGCTGAGTCGTTTTCATCCGATTGTTTTAATATTTTTTTCTACGTAGTAAATCATGGTATAAATTTCGATGAAAAAAATTGAGATTGTGGTGCCCGGGTAATACAGCTTTTACTGACAGTATACCCGTAGGTTCAGTATGGTAAACAGTTCGCCAGAATTATTAGAGCATCTTTATAGTTTGCTATTATACTCCGTTTTAAATTTAATTTACTGAAACTCGGTAAATATTTAATTTTTGTGTAAATTATGTTGTTTTGAAAAAAAAGGATTCGAAGTGATTATAGCTGGAATCAAGATGAGATTTTATTTATTAACTCGTTTTTGGCGTTGTTTATTAGTATCTAATACGATATTTATTTTTAACTACCTATCAACAGTATAAATTGAGTATAGGTACTATGTTTGGAGTTTTGAATATTTTGATATGTGTCAGTTTCATTCCCAAACTAATTAATGAAGTGTAGGTTAAATTAGAAAGTCAAGAGTATGCAACGCAAGCTTTTTAGTATAATGTGATATAATATAAATAGTACATTTAAGTATTTAACATTCCGCTTAATAGGTATATCGATTTTTGTACTGAATACATCTTCAAAATTAATGAGCATTTAATATGTGTTAAAGAATAGTAGGTATACACATTTATAATGAAAAATAAAAAAATACAATTTAAGTCATTTACAAATATTTTCTTAAATACATTAATAGTATTATAATATGCAGAATTATTATTCATTAATAATTGCCTGGTATTTACATTATATTTAATTTTATTGAATTAGTGAATTAGTGTGTTGTAACCGCAGTTAAAGCGAGGATACATCTATCTATTATTTCCATTTGATTATTTGATTATATTCATTTTACACTTTAAATTAATTAAATATAAAAAGCCATAATTTAAATGTTGAACTTTTTAATTACAGTTTTGACCAAAACAATTTTAGGGAAAGTCCAGAAGCATTGTTATTTCTTAAACAACAATATATGTTGATTTTGAAAATCGAATAAATTATTCGTTAAAGTCATGTAATTTTTTTTCGACTAGTTCATTGAAAGTTTTGATTTATTTTGATTTATTACGATATGTGTTCAATTATACGTACTGTGGTGGTCCACGAATAATAAACATAACTTTTTTAGTATTTTTGATATTGTGATATATTTTGCATAAAGGTCTTTATAAAAACTCCACCAATTCCTCGTTTTAAAATTTAGTTGAGATTCAATGAAAGGTTCTCCAAACTATTATATTTTTTTTTAATGCGAGAAAAAAGTTTTCGGTTAACCATTAAGATTTTCACCAGAATTGATATAGTTGAAATGACCATCCATTTCCTGTAGCTGAGGCTAATAAATTTGAAAAATATGAGTCGTTCTTAGTTTCCGACTGTTATTGTTTTAGAGTTTTAAAAAGCGTACTCTGGAGTTCATTTAAAACTTTCTTTGCTAATTCACTGACACTTTCCGCTTTAAAAAAGTAATTTATATAAACACGAGTTTTGACTTAAGTCTCAAATTTATTGGATCTTAGTATTATAATTGATAATTTAATATTTTTGTATTAATTTTTTTTTTATTGATTAAATAATGATTTTTGTTTAATATAAAAATAATATTATTATTTTATTATTATTGTAAGTTATAATTTGAGATTCAAAAGTTGATGGTTGATTCGATATTATCTAGTTGTTGCTAATTAATTTGATATCTGATATTCATATAAACTTAATTAGTATACGAATTAACTTTATTAGACTTGAAGGGGTTATATATGAAATACTATTTAACGTTATAGAACTTGTATTATACACAGTATAAGTACCTAACATGTATTATTCCTATACGTGCCAATTCATAATAAATTATTCTTATTATTTGATGTTTATTTCTTTGCTTTTATTTATACTACTTACATTGAATACAATTTAATTTTAAACCTAGCTTATAAAACTTTATAAATACATATACATTTAGAAGAATATAGATTTTTGAATAATTATAATTATGGGCTGTTAAAAATAGTGTTTTCTTGTTTTTTATCGATTATTCAAATTGATATTTTGATAAATTAACAGAAAGTTATTTTTTCGGATAGTTTTTATATTTTTATTTAGCAAATTTTCGATTTTTCTTATTGTCTACTCCTTAACCGTAATAAACCGATTTGGCCGGATTTCAATATACGATCGGTTTTATAGCTTTTTGCCTGTCTTTGGAACGTTTTTTAATTTACGACCGCACGTACTGACATTTTTTTTAAGAGCACATTTTACTCTTCGTTAAAACTTACTATTGACAATTTTTTTTTTTATAGATCATTAACTCTGAGTATTGACTTATATTATATAAATATATAGTCTTTAATTTTAAATATTTATAAAATAACATAATATAATTCATCAATTTACTATCCAGGATGAATCATTCATTTTTTTTTTTTTTTTTTTTTATCAAAACCTTTAATAAAATAGTAAGCAATTTATGATTTTTTATTTAATATAAATATTTATACAGAATAAAATAGAATAGTTATAGTTTAATGCTATGAAAAGAAATATTTTTTAATATCTCTATTGGTTTGTTATTTAGTTGAAAGTTTCAGTATCAGTGTTGTAACTATTGTAAATACAGCGGGTTAACCAGTTTTCACCTAAAACTTACCTTATGGCGTTTTTCGCTTATATGTTGTTTTTATTTAAACTAAAAAAGGATAATCTCCCTCAAACTAATAATTATTGTAAAGATAATTTTGGCTCTCACTGGCCACGTGCTTTTATGACACGTCTCACGTAAAACAATGAAATTCATTTGTTTTAAGTAGTAATAAATTCCTGATTCGATATTATAATGATTCAGTATAACACAAATATTTTTAAAATAAAATAAATTATCAGTGGCTCAAATTCAGCGAATTACGAACCATACAGTCCCGATAACACGATAAGAGTTTGTTAATTATCCATGTGTTATAATTTGATGAATAATTTAAAGTTTTAAATATTTTTTAACAAATAATAGCCTTAGTTAATGTATAATATTATTTAAGTAAAATACGTAATTATGTATATATACTATATTAATCAATTGCATAAGTTTGACAGTTGTGCCAATTATACTTAAAACAATTGTTTTACATGCATAACTTACTGCATAATATTTTATATGAAAATAATTGTATTTTAAACCAATTAAATCATTGCACATATTAATTTTGTAATTACATTTTCAATAAAAATGTTCTAGGTAGGTAATTGGTAATCAAAATGTTTTTATCGTTTATAATGAATAATAATTCTATAGGTTAAAATCATTTCTCTTTTTTATTTCGGACAAAAAAGATATTTGGATAAAATCCAAAAGATAAATTTTAGGCGAAAACAAGAATGTTTGGGACAGGTGGTACAAGGCGTGCACCTGATGGTCTTTAAATGTATATACCAAGGTCTTAGATTTTATTATACATATTTTTAATAAGATTTAATATTAAACATGCCTACCATAGTAGTATAAATAGTTCTCAACAATTTAATGTAACATAATCATCAAATATTATGAATTTACATATTATTATAGACACAATTATTATTGTAGGTCGATAAAAATCAATATTTATATGAATTCATAACAGAAAAACAATATTTAAGACTATATACTACGTCTTGGTTAAGACAAGATAGTTTTGACAAATTTATATATCATAAAATATATTTTAGTTCGCTTGTGATAAGGCCTATCACCGCTGCTTCAGAGTTATGGCTTGCGAAATTCCTCTAAAAACCGAGTATTTCACTGATATGCCAATAATGCATAAATAATATACTAAGACCGTCAGCTTAGTAAATTGTAATAATACTGGACATAATTATATTTTACAAAATTCGATTATGTAGTTAAATCGATAGTAACCTCGGTTTCAAATTGAATTATTGAACCAAGTAGTTGTCGTCATACGTCGGAGTATATGATAATCCGTGCATTCACTAATGAATGCTAAAAGAACGACCATTAATTTTTATTTACATAACGCTCCTGGTACATATTTCAGTGTTTCTTACTTGATGTTGTATTTAATTCGATTTCGTTTGGTTGCTTAATCAACGGTAGTCAATAATAATTAAATACATGATAATGTTGTCTATCATTTAAAATGGTGACATGACAAATATATACTGAAATGTGTGTATGCTTGAATAAGTTTTTAGAAACGCATTTAAAATTTTTGTGACCTCTGTACTATTTTACTTATTTCCTCTCAACATATAAATGTTAAACACTTTGTTATCAAGGAAAGTAGTAATCACAGCACTTACTCAAAGCATAAAGCTTTTTCGTTTGTCGTTATTTATGATTCATTGATGCATAATTACAAGATAAATAAAAAAGTTTTCTAACCAGATTACTATGTTTAGTACAAAATATTATAATCGTAAATATGCCCATATAAAAAGCGAAAACTACCCTATTAAACCCCCAAAAAATGTCTCTGCCTTTTGTCCTCCATACAGCATAATACAAATTGTTTTTTTTTAAGCATAGGGCTTAGTACATATTTATGATCATATTAAACATTAATTTATTTAGGTACTGATTTTTGGAATATCTTAGTATATTTAGTTCATTTAGAATCATTTTTTTTTTTTTTGAATTTTAAGTACTTATGATATTTTTATCAATTGTTTATACATTGTAATGTACGCATTAGGTATAAATATTAAAAATTTTGTTTTAAAAACCTTTCATAGAGACGTTCTACCGAGAGAAATCTAAAAATATGTACAGGTGATTTAAGTTTGTTTTACCTCGACATGTTGTTCACTTACAATTCCTGTAAAATGTGTGACGCAGACCAGAAGTGATAAGATTTGTAAATATATGTACATATATATAATTATATTATAGACTCGTTCTATTGAGATATCGTAAATTCCACATTAATTAACATAGGTAACATAAAAACTGATGTTTGATCGAAAATCAGTTTGCGCGAAGATAAAAGCAGGCACTACGACCATGTTTTTCTCGGATTGGCGACTAACTGATAGCGTGGTAATTATCATGGTTACCCACTCATCAGTAACGTTAACCATAATAACCACAGAATAACAAAGCAATACAGAAACGACACTGTATCACTATGCGGTAGAAGTTAATAATATAAGACTCCAAAATTTAGATTTATACCCGTAACATAATAGTTTAATAGTATAATAATATAAGTACCCCGTAGTGTACCTTGTAGTGTTTACTAGGTATATTGCAATACTCAACTCACGGATAATAGTGATAATACCAACATTTTATCACCCATATATATCGAATGTGTGAAAACAAATGACAAAAACGAATCGTTAACAATCTACACATAATAATATAAATAGAATGTCTAATGGAAAAAAAATGGTTATCTACTAATATTATTTGTCAGAGAGGCACGTTTTTAACAGGTGGGCTAAGTCCACACCCTTTTCGTATTTATGTGTATGGACCAAGGGTCTAACCCAGACATTACAATTGTGAGTGTAGCTGACATGTGATTGTTACACTAAATTCATCAATTGTATGTTTGTTTATAAAATATATACATTATCATGTTAATAAGTCGATGGTAAATGTATTTACTAGTATTTAATCTTAATGGTAATGTATAATATGCTTATATAAAACATGTATTATAATCCGCTAAAATATTTAATTTCAATTTATGAAGAGGAGAATTGTCACAAGATATAAGTTAAAGAAAACTGGTATAGAGTATTTAATCTATATGCCAGTTTTTGTATTCATGTATCTAATACTTATAATATTGTTGAACATAAATTATCTGTCATTTTTATTTTATTTGTATTCTGAGTTTTGATCGGAAGTTATTGTATTAATGTCACTCATAAAACTTGGCTTTGAAAATGCATTTTTAAAACTAAATTTTAAGAACACTTGATATAGGAATTAATAATTGAACAGATGATCGATTATTTCACACATTTAATCAAAAGGAATATTCGATATATTTTCTATTTGCCATACGCGGGTATATGTACATATTAACGATATTATAGACATGCATAATTTTATTATTCTACAGTTATATTATTTTTCTGAGAAAATGGGCATGTATCATTTTCGTCAAAATGCACATTTTTGTTTTAACTTAATATTGATTTTTAATTACGATCTATAACTATATAAATGTGTATCACATTATCACATCTTATAATATTTAGTTTTGTATTACTTAGTGAGTGCTGAGTATAATAGAAGCGTTTAAAATAAATATTCAATAGGATCGATAAATTTAATACTTGTAATGTTGTCGTGAAAATTTAAGAAATAAAGTTGTTCGTTGTTTTAAAATATACACTTTTATGAATGGATAAATTAAAAATATGCGTATTTTTGTATTATATTATTTTTCTTAACATTTGTTGAAATTAATTTGATACGAAAACAAAATGAAATCATTTTAATGTGTATATTTACTAAAAATATATATTTTTAATATTTTTGTCATATTCCTGACATGATTAATAGCACCAGGAATTAAAGTGTTATTCTACTAGGCGAACACTCTTTGTGAAAAGTGAATGATAATTCTGATGACTCGTCGTTATATTTTGCTCTATATATAAACACATATTATAAAGAGCTCCGTACACACACCACGAGTTAGGAAAACGTCAATCAATCGCGACCACGATATTCGTTGTATTCGTGATCAGTAATCACTTACTATTTGCAGATTTATTCAGTTAGCTATCAAACACAGTTTAAATCACTCTCGAAGACCTGAAACATTTTTGTTTGATTTTTAAAATACATCTTTCAATATTGCTACAGCAGTGTACGTAAATATTCCTTTTTTTATTTTCTCGGCCGTATATTGTAAGCGCGTGATAATCGGATGAATTTCGCTCGAAGCACGGTACAATATGATGATGCGTTGTGTGGCTTTTGCTATCACCTCCCGCGGAGACCGGTAATAAAGCGTTAAAACATTATATTTTTTTTTGCGTTGTTTGATGTTTTTCGCGATAAGATTTTTTTGTACTTTTTTCCGTTATTCTCACTTTTCTTTTGTCATTGTTGTCGTATTATAAATAGGTAGGTGCAAAGAATTATTTATTGTTGTATGAAAAAAAAAAAAATGAACACCAGTCTTCGGCAGCGGATGGTGGATGAGTAATGTGACGTTGCCACGTTTTTAACGTGAGTAGTGAGTACAAATTATTATTATGATTATGCGCGTCAGTTGTGTGCGTGTGTCGCGTGCCACGGTAAAAATTTGTCGAAAAACACAGCGGCGGTGGCGGCTCCGGAAGAGGGATAGGTTACTACCAACGCGTTTAGGGTGAATGGTTCCCGGTGCTTGGTGAATGGGTTGGGGGTAGTGGTGACGGCGACCAGGTGCACGGCTTCACACGGGTGAGGTAAAAAAAAAAAAAATTGAATACAAATAACACGAAAAAAGGTGTGTATGTGTGTGTATGTGATGTGAGCGAATGCGCACATTTTCGCCGACGGCTGCTGTGGCGTCGAGACTTATACAAGCTATGAGCAGACATACGACATGTGCTACAGTTGTCGCCGGTAGTTGTGTTTGGCTCGTGTACGCGTGGTCGTCACCGTCACCAGGTGTGCTGGGGTGGTGGTCAAATGCGGAAGGGGCAGCCGCATATGGGGTCACTCGATTTTTATATTATTATTATCATTTTTTTTTTTTTTTACATATAAAAGGGAAGGAGGTCCAATTAAATTACTAAAATTTACCAAAACTTTAACTTTAAAATATGATATTATTTTTTCGTATTATTCTGTATTATATTAACGATTGTATTATTGTTATTATTTTTCTTTGTTATTTTTGCGTTGTATTTTAGGACTAAAAAAAAAAAAAAAAAAATGCTTTTTCCCCAACTTCGTTTTTACTTTCCTCTTACCTATTGTATGAAAATCGATAATATCTATATCGTTTTCAGATGTCAAAAACTGAAAACCGCTTTTGTTGCATAATAATCATAATAATAATAATAATGATGATATTTTAATAAGTACGAGGTTGTAGAATATGTGTACGCGACGTGGTGAGTATACGCGAAACGCAGTTTGTTAATATCATAATATCGCAACTATACCTCAATAATAATTGTGACGTCGACGTCATTGTGCCGACAACCGACTTCGTGTAGTTTCCTCGCCGCCACGAATTATGAAATCGTTGTATATGCGTGACCGACCGGACGATTACTGTTTAACCTCTACCACCCCAGACCCTTGAATCTCTGTCACCCCCGCAATACCTGGCAATTGTACCTTTATTATGTATATATTATACGTATATGTTGACCGTGAGTGCATATTTTATGAAATCGTTCTGCGCATTGAAAGTATAGTAATAACCACTGCATTGGTTGTGCGGTGGGTAGCCTATAGGTATCACGCTACGATAATATTTTAACGATTGTGTCTATTAAACCATTTTTACCACGTACATATCGATTAGTTTTAGTAGTCGCGCAGTGATAACAATGATTAAAAAATGAGTTTTTGTGCGTTGCAGTTCAATGCTTTGTTTTTTCCCCCGTATTACGCCGTGTCACGCAAAGACCTGAGACGTGGAATTTATTAGTTTGTCATGTCCTCCGAGAACAATTGATTGGCTAGATATAGAAAAGTGTGAGCTAGATTTTAAAAGCTTATTCGTGAACTGAATGCATTAATTACTGAAATACGTTTTTTTATTATTATTATTTAATAACCGATAAAGTCTTTCTAATATTCATTATTGTAACATTTATACGTAAATGGTATTTTGTTTATTATCACAAATTCACAAAGTCGGTAAAAAAAAAAAAAAAATTCATTTTATATTAATATTATATTTGAAATGTGTATTTTTTTTTTATCTGGGTATCTATATTTTTACATTTTTATTGTTCTTTTAAAAAATGTATGCAAATTACAAAATGTACCTTTTTCATCCTTTGAATATAATAACTACGAAATAATTTTGTAGGTGCCTGCTCTACCTATAGTTAAAACATTATTATCTAAACTTTGAATAAACTATTTGAATACCAGCTATTATAATACTGGGTTGCATAAAAATTTGATAAATTTAACGGCTCGTTAAAATGGACCGATCGTGGGTCATGGGTTACTACTTTCTACTTAATGTTTAAAGATCCGTTAAAGTTTAATGGACGTTTATGCGCCTAAAATATTATGTAAAGAAAAAGCCGAGAACATTTAATATTTATTTATTTTATTTTAAATTTTGTGTAATATTTGTATGTGTATAATGATTTTTAGGAAAATGTTCTATACTTGTTTAAAGAGCTTACTCGATATGACAACATGTCCACCAACGTATGTCAAACAAAAAGCCCATAATAATATTTCGTATAACGTACGACACATATTTCTCTGTACACAATTCGGTACTATCTATTCGATACAAAATGATTTGTTGTAGGTGTACCTACATATCCTAAACCTATTTAATATAAAATATATAGGTAGATAAACAAGTATACATATTTTTATTCTGATCGACTTTGGTTTGTATCTAAATTTGACAGTTTACATTTGAATACGTAATTTTTTGTTTGTGAAATAAAAATAAGTAAGTATTTAAAAAAAATAGTATTTTTTATTGAAAATAAAATATATGATTTTGGAAATTTATTTTTATATAAACACATTTTTTCTTTGATCAAAAATTCAAAACGTGATTTAGAGATTTTTTTGTATATTTACATTTTTTTCTTTAAATCTGACAAAACGTAAAAGCACAATAAAACTGACATGACACCACGCAAAAAAGCTCAATGCAAAATCGCATATCTTTGGAACGACCACCATCCAATTTCTTTTCGCTAAACTTCCATTTTGCCGATGAGACGTGACCGATTACTGTAGGATTTATCATTATTTGTCAAGCTGTCGATACGCGACAGGGGGCAACTGCCAAAAATTGATATCGACCTATCAAAAAGGTACCGTCACTACCGGAACCGTTCACTTTATGGGATTTTGGTGACTTATACTAGATACATCCTTTTAGATACGAAAAGTATCTTTTCTAAAATAATTGATTAGATTCTTAAATAAAGCTAGCACTTACTACTGTGTTGACAGGCTTGTATTTTAGCAACACATTGACTTAAAAACAAAATAGATACTTATATTGTACATTTTTAACGCTCTGACATAAAAAGTTGTCTGTTATATTATTATGATTATGAGTTCATTATGGTACATGCGTATAATATAATAATGTATAATAAATACCTACATTAAGCCGCTTTAATGTTATAATTAAATTAAAACACTATTGTTGTTTATACGCATTTTAGCGTCGTGCCGTTGCGTCGTGGGGATATATACTATATAAGGCCGCAAGTCGGTGTGCGATAATACGAAATAACTCGTAATTTTCCCACTGACCTTAAAAAACATTTCCCTTTTGGTAAATTATTTACGAATATATTAAACAAAAATTATAGAACTTAAAATACCTATGTTAAATTTATTGTTGTTAACAATATATTTTTTTTAAAGATATAATAGAACATTTTTATTAAAAATAAACTCGTATTTATATTTTAAGATTCAACTCCAAGTTTATTTTAAATTGTTTACTATATTGTTCAAATTATTTTTATATTTATAATTAATTCATTATTTTTGTTATCAACGATGTCATTAAAATAATTTATTATTATTATGATTTATATTTTTATTAGTAGCTATCGTATTTATAATATTTAATATATTTTGTATTAATTCTATGATCATACATTTATAATTATATATTATTTGCTCGGTTACTTATTTATTTACGAAATTCAAACTGTTATATTATAAATCTATGACAAAGTATTATTGTTTAATATTTATTAACTTAGTTAATAAACGTAATAATTCCCTTATTAACATCTACTAATCTAAATTCCCAATTAAGTATTAAAACAAGAAGTTTTTTATTTTAAAATTTCATTGTTCCTAAAATATTATTTTTTAAATTAATTTAAAGCAATATTTTTATGATTTTTAATCATCATAAGAATAGTTAGATATTTTTTATTACAGGTCTATCATCTCTTAGATTTTTTTTTATTAGGCATATATTATTTCTCGATGAAAAATGTAGGTATACTATTGTAAATTTAAAACATAATGGTTATTAAATAGGCTAAATGTACGCATATTTGTTATGTGATTAATTTTCATTATGACTGAAACAAATTTTATTTTTAAATTTTTAAATTATATTTGTTAGTAAGTATGGAATTATTATTATTGCCATATGATAGCCTATTCAAAGGTTAGGTTTTATTTTCTCTTGATTGTTATTATAGAAATTGAATGGATTTATTATTCTTGAGTGTTCACGGGTAAATATAAGAAATATAGAAATAACTGTATGATTACATTGTGCCCAACTAGAAACCGTTTATTTTTCTCTCTCTCTCTATGTATTTATGTATATATTTTGTCCCGGTAGGTACCAATTTGATGTTATCAAACTGTGCTGAGTCTATTGCTGGTTATGCAGTTGCCACCGTTGTTTTGTTTTTCATTTACATTTTGTTGCACTTTTGGTGTTCAAAGATAATTTTTTCTACGGTCTGCGTGTAATATGTTTTGATGTTATTTTTGCATTGCAGTACCTAAAGTGGATTTGGTAAGCAGGAGCTATAATGTTGATGGTTAATTGAATATTGATGGTATTTTAACTCCAATGAGTTTATAATTATTTCGTAGGTAGTGTGCCAAATGTGCGAAACAATTGTATTTATATCCTCCTTTAACGTGTTATATTTTCACTATGGTATATCTGTAGTAATTTTTACTCACAATAAATCCCTGTGGATTGATAAAATGTCAAAAGTTAAAAACAAACGGATGCTGAACAATGTTTGAATCAAATCAGAATACGTGTAAAAATTTAATCAACTATTGAAGTCATAGGAGTTTATGATAAGGTTTTAGTGGAGGTGGTAGAATTGTTTGTTGATCACTAATTCTTTTGACTTATCCAGTCTCTCTACAACTAACCACCACGTCGCGGTCATATTAGCTATGTCTGTGAATGTATTGATGGTCTCGAGATCCGGACATATTAAATTTCGTGAATATATGAGATAAAGAAGTATAGGAAAAAGTACGCCTCGCTTATTGGAAATTTTCTTTGTAGAGAGAATTAGCGTAGGTGATGTTCAATTTAAAAATAACTATTACTGCTGTAACTTGAAAAATCTTGAAAATAACATTAGGTACTTAAATCTAATATTATAGTATAAATATGTAATACAAAGAACAATAAAAATACCGTAAACAAATTATTATGTTTCCATTAAATTTACATACAATGTAATATTGGCACATATATATATAATATATATAGTTTTTTTGTACTTCAACTAAAATACAAATAATATATAATACTTTATTGTTTTAAACTTATAATTCGAATGATAATTATTTTAGCTGAACTAAATAAATCATAAATATAGATTACCTTATGTTTTTTTGTTGTTTTAAATTAAAATTGATCATCATAAGTACTCATTTTTATCTTAAATAACATGAAATGATTTTTTATACCAATGACTATTATGAAACGTTAAGTAATATAATTTATGCATTGTTTTCACAGTGTAATATTATGTACTTACATTTTTACAAAGAGATATCGTCAGGCTACTTATGGCGTAATTATTATACAGTTATACTATTATACTATGGAAGTGTATTTGAATGGGAGATTTAAACTTTTCTACGGTTAGAATGGGAAACCGTGGTTTATCTCTTGCTGCTTAAATCATTAAAACGTTTCACGAAAAATCATTAATTCTTCTGTAGTTGCACGACTATTTCAATGTAGCAATTTAAAAACGTTTTTTACTATACCATTTAAGATAAAAATTGTATTTCACCTTAAATTTCAAAAATATCATTTCTTGTTTTGTGAATATTGTTTTTATGAATTGTTTGGTACTATTGAAGTAATGCAATTTAAAAAGTTGATAGTTTTGTTTTATTTCTTATGCTTACATGCTTGGCAATCATACGATGTGTGGTCGTGTGTGCGGTTAGTGTAAAGAATCGATTTTTTTCACATCCTAGGAGCAGCGCGTTATGCTATAATCGTAACCTTAGATAAAAATAATAAAATAACTATACGATACAATAACCATGAACTTTATAAATAGTCTGTATTTAATGTTAAATATACTTTTAGTTATACATACTGTATTTTAGAAAATACACTATCTCCAAATATCTATGTCATCGTTTATTTTTTGCATAAAATAATATTACGAATTTAATATACACCATAGAAACGTGTAGCTTTTAAACGATTTTACTGCACCTAACCAGCTATATTATCGTCTCGTGTGTATAATGGGTGTTGCTAACACCGAAGGCGTTTATTATATATTTTTGTAGTACCTTTACCTACACGATTAATTTTTTTATCAGGCAATTTTAATTAAAAATAAACAGATTTGATTTTCATTAATCTGCTCTGCAGATCGCCGCTTCCTTCGCGCGCGTATGTTAAAATATTATCATATCACGTCAGTACGAAATTTATTTTGTATTCTGCTTTCGCGCACAGAACGAGAAAGGCAGAGTGAAATATTTTTTATAAATGACTCTCGACAGTGGTGGTGTTTGCGGTGGCGGCGGGAAACGGTGAATAACATATGCACGCCGTCGTTGACGGCGGCGTATCGGCAGCGACGTGGGTCGCACAGTCACGTTTGGCGGCGCCGCTTCTGGTCTTTACACCGAAACCGGCTGCATGTCGGTGTTACGGCGGCAAGAGTAAGGGAGGGGGCGCAGCCACCGCCGACGCCCGACCACCAGGCGCACTCGTGCTTCCGCATAAAGTACACTAATTTAAAACCCATCGCTCGTCCTAGGTGTATCAAAATTTATTATTGTTATTTTTTTTTTCCAAACCATACCAACTGCTCGGTTCGCGTTATTATAATATAATACAAACAGCAGTATTAAAAAAAAAAAAAAATAATAATAAAAATGTTGAATACAATCATAAACGACGCGTGTCCACCTCTATGGTGACCAGAATAAATTACACAGTGCATGAATCGTATACCTAGTCAAATCCCCGCCGTCGTGAACTCTCTCATATTATACACCTACCTATAATATGCCCCGTATGTACGTATATGTGTGTGTGTGTGTGTGTGTGTGTGTGTGTGTGTGTGTGTGTGTGTGTGTGTGTGAGAGAGAGAGAGAGAGTGAGTGTGTGTGTGAGTGTGTGAGTATATGTGTGTACACTATATAGACGTATACAGTAAACGTGATGGATTTTAGTTTGTATATACATTTTATACAACGTTATCATATTATCTCTATTGAGGATTTTGGTTGCCGCAGTGATGACGGCGCGGTGAAACCCTCCGGATCTCGTCGTGCATAACAATTATTATTTTTAGTATAAATAAGAATAGTAATAACAATAATAATAATAATAAAAAAAACATCCGAGTGACTGTCAAGTTTTTAAGCGCCTGGAGTACTGTTATGCCGGTTGTTAGGTATTCATCTCACGGATCCGCGGTAAATTAAAAAATAAATATATATATATATATTTATATACAAGTGTTACGTACAACCATCACCGCCTCCGCATTCACCGTCAAATTCTATGATATCCATAGGATCATGTTCGTCGACCATTTGGGACACAAAGATTACTGTCCGCGCTCTACTACTTCTTCACCACCATGCACAATAACCTCCCACTATCGCGTCCGCGTTCAACGGACGTATAATTTAATACGTCAACTCACTATATAGATGTGTATGCGGGGTGTGGACGTGAATAACGTAAGGAGAAACTCGCAAGGGTATGATGGCTGTAGGAATAAATACTGGGTAGACGGGTAGTGATGGTAAGCAAAATATAGACCCGAGAAAAGCCACGGACTGCCGTCATCAAATATGAACGTGGACCTCCCTTGTGGATAGCTGGGAGAGAATGTTGGTTAGCCTCTACCGCTTCATCGCCAAGCTGTGATGAGGAAGGTAGATGGACCTTTCAAAAAATGAAATATTGTTACGTTTCGGTTTTTCATAATAAAAATACACACTACACCACACCGATACACACACGTGCGGTCGTACGTCCGTATTATATTATATATATATATATATTTGTACTTTTCCGGGTTCAATATGTTGTTTGCGTTGTCTGCCACCAAAAACTTCATAGTGGTGGATGAGAAAATCGCTTTAATACATTTACCACATTATTGGTAATAAACTTGTCGTTCTTGCCCGAATATCTATAAATCTCAATCAGCTTCGTTCGCTGTTACCGTTCTTCAATAATACGTTTACTATTATTATTGCTATTATTTGTAGACTGAAGATAACGGCCAAAAATAATTTTAAATTCAAAATACTTCATCGAAAACTTAATTTATAGATTATAGAAGTAATTATTTGCTCTAATATTATGAGTTATGACTTATGAATCATAATAATTATTTATAAAATATAAAAAAATTCTTTTAGAAAAATAATCTTTGTTGATGTGACATTTTTAATCATGTTGATGTAATTTTTATGATGTCAGTCATCCACTGAGCGTCTTCTATTATTTTTATCCGTTAATAATTTTATTCAGTTTAAAATACAATATTGTACATATTATATTATGCATGTTTGTAAATTTACAACATACTCGTATTTACACAAAATTATTAAATCAAAAAAAAAAAGGTATGTGAAAACATTCAAAAATTAACCAATAATAAATAATTATAAATAATTTTGTGCACTTAAATGCATCATAAAAACGTATTTATTTATTAAAAAGGAAATGGCTTTTATTCAGTCAATTTTTAATTTAGAACCATAGTTGATGCATCAAAATTAATTAAAAAAATTAGGTCTATCCGAATATGGAGTTCAAAATGGGTGTTGCTTTTCAAAAAAATATTTTTATTACATATGCGCTACCGGAATGATAAAAATTTTGGAAATTATCTACAAATGTGTAGATACCACTAGCTTGTAAAAAAATTCTATTCCAATTTAATCCGACTGCAAAATTCAATATTCCCTTAATTGTTATACTCGCGGTAAATATTAATTTTATGTGTTTTGTTTTTGTATTTTTAATACACCTATATCAACTTATCGTTTATCATATTTATATGTAAAAGTACATAATTTAATGATTCATTTTTTTTTTTTTTTTTTATAATAATTAGTCGTTGAATATTTTTTTTCAAATTAGTCATGTAGTGTATACAATAGGGACACGCCATGTATGAATATTAAAAAAAAACTTATAAGTGTATATAAAATCCACCTGGATGTTTTTGCATTAACATTGTTTTTAATTATATTTTCATATAAATAAATATAATATTATAAACTATAAAGTTCTTTCACTGAATATTTTAATATTTTTAATTACTTATCATTTGATAAATGCCTAACGTACTAGTTTTTAATTTTAGATTTATAATATTATAACGTATTTTTTTTTTTATAATTTTATTTTGAGTTACACTATTGCAATTTATTTGCTTATTTATTAATTATATTTTATTTTTGTTGAACTAAAAAACATTATTTCAAAGTAAATAATTAGTTATATTTTCTATAATCTTAGAATTTTAATAATATTTTAAATTTAAATGTCGTGAAAGTTTTGTTTAATATTGTGTTTGTTGAACAATTTTATTTTAATATAAAATTAACAGAGTATTATTATTAACCATCGTTGTGTATGCTAATCTTTGGTATTAAAACTTACTAATTTATCATCATTAATTCACTTCCTACTTAAATAGTATATGCGTAATATCCTTCATTGTTCTAAATATTATTTAGCTTAGTTATTGTGCACATAATAATTTTTGTTACGTATCGTAATGTGATTTTTTGGTTAGTTTTGCGTGACATTTTATCAAAACAGTTTTATTTCGTCGTTATTTATTTCTTTATTTAATAATAGATATTTAATTGTTTTAAAATTATACTTTATTTTTATTTTTTTATCATGAGTTTATTATAAATTATTAGCTTAAAAAATTTGATCTTTATAAATATATTATTATATATGATATGACCTATACTTATAAGTATGTTATGCTTTTTGTTTCAGGTAAGTGTAACGTATGGTTATATTTTAATCTATGGTAGAAATTATCCGCTGAAAAGGTAAGAGATTTTACATTATACATGAAATGTGTAGGGATTTCCAACTATTGTATCTTCGACCGCTTCAACATCGTTGTGTAAATAGTATGTACAATGAGAATCTGCTATAGTTAAATTACATAAACGTGTTCATAATATTTTCATTTCTTGCATCAGTATGCACTCTGTCGCTAGTTGGTAATATTTAAAAAATAATTATTGTTTATTAGGGGAGTACTTGAGGTGGTTATGTATAAATAAAATAAAAAAAATAATTTTCGTTGAAGTGGTTTAATATATATTTATATACATAGTATTATATATAATTAAATTATGAATTATGCACTTACTGAAAAAAAAAAAAAACACTGTAGGTACATATGGGAAATAATTAAAACATCTATTACATTCTTGAACAAATTTTGATTAATATAGATATTTGATTTTATAAATAAAATACGATTGCATCTGATATTACCTTAATCAAAGTTTTTTATTTAAAAAAAATTACAATTTCATGATATATTTCAAGTTTTTTTGATGAAAGTTAATTATTGTTAATACATAGACGTAAAAGATTTTTTTTTTTTTAAATTAAACTTAACTGAAACATTTTTTTTTTTTACAAACCCACATAATGTATATTTAAATGCGTTTTTGTATTATAGTAACGCTAATATTTATTAAGAATTAAACGTAGGTATCTTTATTTTTGAGCGTAAACTCGTGTACCTATGTACCTACCTAATGTTATTATATCTTTATTCCATTGATTTTAACAAAAAAGAAAATCTTCAAAATAAACTATAAATTAAAAAAACGTACATACCGATCTTATCGTCTTTAAAAATTGTAAGTTTGCCAATATTTATATTTTCAGTTATTAAAATTAAGGCTATACTACCTATAACATAACATTTTTCCCAATTGCCTATGTCGTAGCGGGTATTTTATTGATAAAAAAATAAAAAAAAAATAATAAAAAAATAATAAAATACCTTTATCATATTAAACTGGACATTTTGATTATATTAAATCAAGTTTAATAATAAAAATTATGAAACATTTTTAAAAATATTTTTTTTTTTATTCTGATAGTTATTTTTTTGTATTACTATATACAACATTGTTTGATATTTCTTGTTACTTATTTGTAATTGTTTATTTTTCATCGTTATTAATTAATCAATATAATATTTACTTTAATTAGCAATATTATTTATTAATCATGCTCTATAATATCATGAATTTATATTATTTATATCAGTTGATGGTAGTTTGATATTTTGTTAACTATTAAAAGTTTTTATCTAATTAAAATTACATGCTTAGTAAATGTCGTATCTTAAAAATTAAAATAATTATTCATTATTTTTAGATATTAAAAATAAATAATAATAATAATTGGTACGATGAATATCATGAAATTTCTGTGAGCTTTATGTATAATAAATCAATCCCCCCCTCTATATACTCTGATAATGGCCTTTTTTCGTGAATTTATAAGGGTATTATTGCTTTTAGAATTAGAATCGATTAAATAATGACTTTGGAATTGGAAATCTAGTGATAAATTGAATGTCCATTCGCAAACTTTTTTTTTTTTTGTGAACAGGTAGAAAATGAATGTCTTTAGGCGGCTATTAATATTTTTTTACTATGAAACGTCAAACTTTTTATGACAATATTTTTTTTCTAAATATATATCATTTTTTGGCTATGTTAAAGATTTAAGTTTCATGTAAAATACACTTATAACTAACTTAATTTAAGATTAGCCATAAATAATAATATAAAATATTATGTTATATAACATATTATTTAGTTTTTAAAAATAAAATGAACTAATTGCATGTATTATTATAATGTCAAATAATGTATTGTTTTATCGTCACTGAACAGAATTTGTTCACATATTTTTCTCTACATATCGTTTAGATAATTGTGTTTATTCAACTTTGCCTTCGAAATATTAAGTATCATTGTTAAGGGAATGAAGTAAACGCTGAGGTTTTGATTACCAAGCGGATATGGATTATGTTAACGGTGATTTCCTCAATGTTAGTCGAAAACGTTCCTGATCAAATACACATAGTGATTTGAGTTAGTACAATAATGAATCCTCGTCACGGTTTCAAGAGAGGTGCATTACTCCCCTTCTCTATTTACGTGTTCGTATTATGAACTGAAACTTCCTTCTGAATTCACGTAATAATGATGAAGTCAAACGATTGCGAAATCTGAGAATATTATTTGTGCAAACGATTTTATTCTATACGGTTTTTTATATCGAATTTTTACCTTCTATATGTATATATGAGATTATTCCAATTTTCATTGTTAATGCTAAATAAAGATTTTCCAAAAATTTTAAATTCAGAGAGAGATTCTCTAGGTGCTGAATCGCACGTAAACGTTCGTTATGCGGATCTCAAAAGGCACATTTCACTAGATAGCTTGCGATATTTTATTTATTCAACGTTTCACACAATTCACTTGTAATACCATATTTTTTCTGATGCACCCATACAAATCTGTACTCATGTCTGTATGTATGCTTATGTTTTTTTTTATGATTGTCTTTAACTGTAGTCCATTACATTGGAAGATGTTTTAAAATATGCACTCATCAATTTTTTTTACTTTTTTGTACGGTATTGGATATTTTAATATCTTGGTATCGTTATTTTTGATATTTATTATTGGAGAAATGTGCTCAATTAGTAATAGCGATAACATATGTCGCAAGGGTAAATAAGAATAATGATTGTCATATAAGACGTTTGAATTTCATATTTCAGTGGAACTTTTATTAATTGAAAAGTTCTGAAATGTTTCAACTGTTTTAAGAAATTTATAAAATGTTACGTCCATTGTGTTTTGTTGACATGTTTTCTATATTTTCTTTTTCCTTGTATTTTTCATTAATAAGTTATCACATTTTGAGTAAAAATAAAATAACTATAAAGAACTATCTACAACTTATGGCGAATGATCAAAAATATTTTTATATTTATAATTCACAATATGAATAAATACATATTTATACAACTATTTTTAATCATATTTCTTTACTGTATTAACTTGATAATTGTTTAAATATTTAAGTCGATCTCTACACAGTGTTTTTTTCTTTTTAATATTTTAAAGAACATGTTTTATGTTTTGTTTAATAATTTTTAAGTGTACAATGTACATACATCTATGATAATGATTTATAAATAAAAATTTTAAAGGTTCAGTCTTTAAAATCTATTCAACACAAATAATTAATACTCTAAGACTAAACTTGTTTATTTAATTAACTTAGTCATTTTTTAAAAAAAAATCATACCTAAAACTTATTAACTTTTAAAGAAATTACCTTTAAAAAGTTGTATGTTTTTGAAAAATGTTTAATGCACCTATGAAACAAATACACTTCAGTTGTTCGTATCAACGAACGAATGATTATCAAATCAATAATATTTTTCACAAAAGAAGTAAATGTTTCTGTTTATAGATCGATTGACGCATATCTTTGTGTCCGGTAGTAGTAGCATGCACAATGAATCTATGTTCTGCAGTTGTCATAAACTATTAAATATACAAGGAAACCTTCAATTGTGTCAGTACTTTTATTTGATTATCTTTTGTATGTTTTCTACTATTAAATTTTGATATAACAGATTTTATACTGTTTTATAGAAATATATATTTTTCAGTAAATTATTGGAATAATTGTGTGTACATTTTACTGAATCCAGTTATTTTATTGAAAATAATATGTAGCTATTATTCATTACAATATGTACTAGCAAGAATTCGTGGTTATGGGAATATTAAAAAACGATTAAGCTAACAATTTTAGTAATTTTGAATTGAGCCTGAATAGTTTAAACGTATAAATTATTATAACAATAATACAAATATAATAAAATTGTCTTTTAAAATTTATCATCGTATAATGATAGATTATATTCTGTGTATTTGATATTAATTGCTTAATTTAATCACATAATCAAATACATTTTAACTCATTACACTTTTATATTATTTTATCTTAGCTTCAAATGTTACGCTACAATAGTCTCATTAACACCAAATGCAAATGCTATTCTTTTGAAAAATTATAAATAATTCTGACTTAACATATTCATTTTTATTTATTTATTTGTTTATTTTTTTTTTTTTTGACTCGTTTTTATCGTCATAATTTGTAATGACAATATAATAATATGAAATTCTTTTATTTTTCAAATAATAAGTGAGTTTTTATATAATTGGTATTTTATACTGTAGATAATTAATATCATTGCACAAATACTCGTTTTTAAATTTATGTTTTATTTAAAAATAGGATAGAAATTACATATTTCAATTACAAATTATTATACCTATATATATATATATATATATATATATTAATTTTATAAAAAATTTAAAATAGATTTATCATGGTTTAAGATTTTAAAAATGGTTATAGATTCATAAATACATTTATAATGTAGATTAAATTATACTACAATTATACTTATACAAGTCAATACATCCAGTGTATTCCATGTTATAAATAAAAATAAATATTGAAAAAAATAATTTTAATATCGGGAAGTTAATGTTAAAATAAAAAATGTTATTTGTCTGTAAAACAGTTTTTGATTGTATTTCGTCATTGAGTAAGTTGTAAGAAATTAATGTAAGAACACCTAATCGATGTGTTAAGTTTATTTTTAATGATAAATCATTGTATTTAAAAAACGATTCTAAGTAGAGATGAAGCGTGTCAGCCTCCATTTCTTCGGACTTTTATGTAGTTTAACTTGTAAGTTACACTAATTTTTATCAAAAATTAGGTAAATATATTAGTAATTATTATATCATCTATTGAATAGGTATATTGTTTTTGTTAACTTATAATGTACTTATAAGTCAATAACATGCACCATAGAAAGTACTAAGTATGTACTTACGTAATAAAAATTAAACAAAATTAGTTTAAATATTTTGAACATATTGCATTTTTACACACATAATAATAATTTAGTTTATTAAGTTTATAATATTAACTATAAAATATAAAGTATAATTATACTTATAATTTTAATAATTTTAAAACTAATTTGAATCTAAAATATAATAAATGTACGTTTAAGTGATATTGTCGAAACGTTTATTAACAAACGGTTAGGTATAAGACTTTAAATCTATTAAAAAATATTTTAAAGGTTCTATTATTTAAGTAACGGTGGTAAGATTTTCATACTAACTAATCCCAGTGTAGTTTGGGCCCATAGCATATGTAGTAAAACGTTGTATAAATAGAGACAAAAAGGGTCATTTTACGTATAACTATAGTATACGTATATATATGTGGTATACATAACCCTGAAGTTGCGTTATGATCTTCACTAAATTCTGCATAGGGTAATAACGTCATGGAAAACGCTAGGCTGTTAAATATTGTATAATATTCTCTGTCGTAGTAGTTTATGGTTGTTTTTTCCTTTACCCTTTTTATCTTTTTATTTTTTTCTCCTTTCTCCTGTAAATACGATCCTTCTATAGTCTTATATAGTTTCTTAGATAAAACTTCGGTGGCCGTAGTGGCTTCATGCGCAAAGGTAGTTGTTGAAAAGAAAAATAGTATCTACAGGCTCTCTTGAATGTGATTCTTAAACATAGAATCACTTAGGAAAATCGATCGAAAATATTCTACGCGTTTTATTCTACTGCTGTTATGAAAAGGGGGTGGAGAAGAAGTAATGCTAACCAAATTTTCAAGCAATAAAATTTGTAGATAGTTACTATAGCTATTATATGTATAAAGTTGTATATAATTTGGTTTTTGTTGTAAATTATTGTTATTCGTTTCGTACTTGTACTTGTGCCAATAAATATAAATGTAATGGCGTGCGTTTTTTGTATAAAAATTAGTAAAGGTCTGTATTTCACGTGCATTTTTTATTATTAATACACACGTTTATTATTACACGTGAAATTTTATTTTCAATGCATTTAGGATATTCCATATGCTTTTAGTATCCATACAGAAGTGAAGAGATGATTATTGGTAATTAGTTATTTATTTATACCCGAAGCATTTGCTTTTCTCATGTTTTTTTTTACGATAATCATTGATTTTTAGAATAGTAGGTTTAGATATTTTTAGTATTTATTTATTACGACAATTATTAACTTTTATATATATTTTTAAATATTATATTATAATTTATCCTGTTTAATAAATATTATGCTTTAAATACGCGTGAAATAAACATCAGTGATTCTCCAATTAATTATACGTCTATTAAATTCACGTATTTTTAAATTTAAATATACATAATCAGATGAATATTAATTTTAAACCGAGAGCTGTAAAAATTGATGTTTTTTTTTAATTTCCTGATTAATTTATTGACTTATGTAAATTTGTTTAGTAGCTACTTGCTTTTCTAAATAGTATGTCATTAATGTAATATTATTCTAGTATCCTATTGCCAATTCGTATTCTAAAATAATATCATGTTTTTATAGCTTTAACTTGTAATCAAAATAAAGCTATGTATTGTTATATATGTGTATGTAATAGTTACCGTTTGTATTTGCAAATATTAAATGTATGCATTGCTAACAAATATTTGTTGTATACGTATTATGTATTTATTTGGCTGTATAATAACTTGTGGTATCCAATGAATTAACAGAATATTATGCTGATGGAAAATTAATGTTTAATATATTTATTATTATTATTTTTTAGTCCTGCTATTTGATTTTAGTGTGAACGCTTTTAAATTCCATTTTACATGATAATTAAAAGTTCAATAAAATCAAAGTCATAAGTTAAAAACAATAATCCACGTTTTTTTTTTAGCAAACAACTGAAATTCCATTAAATACGGTGCCAAATATATGGGATATATTCGTGTGAAAAGCTATTAAAAGAGCTAGGGGCGCGTATAGAGATTATAGAACCCGATATGGTACTAGCTTTTCCGATCACCGTTTAGCACAAGATATCGACTTGATTCGACATCATTAAACTTGGTCAATTTAACGGGAAAGTACCACGATTTAAGATTTTTTCAGTGGGTACCTACTTACCTTTCCATTTCTTAGCATTCTTTTGTGTATTTCAACTAAAAATGTTATTTGATTTATTAATATATTTTTATTTTTATTTTTTTGATCATAATGTATCTTGGATTTTAATATTATTAATTTGGTTCGATAATTTTAGGTTATCTATGTAATTTTAATAATTAAAATAATATCTACTTTTATCTACTTTTATCTAAAATTTAGGTATACTTAATTTCTGTAAATTACTAAAAATACTCATAGTAATAAATTTCATACATTTTTAAATTTCGTACATATACATATCTTGTGTTCTTTACTATATAATATTACCTGATATGACACAAAAAAAATAATAATAAATTATTTATATGTTATTCATATTTTTATATGATACGTTACATAATCATATCATATATCAAAGTGATATATCTACAAGTTTCGTCGATATTACAAACAACTTTATATTTAATTATTAAACATTTATGAAGTTCATTTTTTGACTTGTATACTGTGGTTGAGTTTATTATGTGATCTGGTAAAAATAACACTTAATTTTAATATTAAATTTGATACCTATTTATAACGATCTTATAGAGTAAAATTTAACATGCCCTCTTGAGTACAGTGTCAATAATACAAGTTGACCTAACCTACGGGATACGGGAGTAAAGGTACATAATGCCGGTTGCATTGGTAATAGTATATTATGTAAATGTTAAAACGACGAACAAAACCTATAGTAATTGGAGATTAAATTTCATCAGAATGAAAATCTATACGTTATATTGAGCTGAAATAATATAACCCAGTAATGATTTACTCTTGTTGGGTATTGATTTGATTTGGTTTATTTATTAATTTTTTAGAGATATCTATTACAATACATGTAGTAAATATTTTCGATCATCAATATTTTTTAGAGTTTTTCAAATACGTAGTATTATTGTTTTATACTTCTGATCTATAACAAACCAAACTAGAAATCTGTACTATACAGTGGTAAATTAAAAAAATTAAAAATGCATATTTTACATATTTCGTTAGTTTTAGGAGAATAGTACACATTTCATTGATTTTTATACGCATATTAAATATTTTCTAAAATATTGTTTTCTTAACTCATGTATTTTAAATAATATTGATTTCGAAACTTAAAGTATTATTTTACATAGATGTTTATTGTTATCATTGCAGTTGAATAATAAATTTAATGATAATGGTGTGATGTACATTTAACGTATATCGTGCCAATATTTTATCATTGATAAGTTATAGATTTAACTCATCGTAAATGTATTTATTGTTAATAATTCGTTAGTAGATTTGTTTACACTGTTTTTATTTTTTAGTATTTTTTTCAATTTAAAAAGATTTTTGTTTTTGGAATTTTGAATAATTTGTTTGTATACTTATTGTTTTATGTATATTTCACAAATTGTTCGTGTTTATTTGTATGCATATTTTATCTGTTTTAGTTTCTATAACTTCCGAGCGTTATTAATAATGATAATAATATACTCGTAGTTATTTTATAGTTGTAGAACCTTATATTTCTATAGATATTTATTTATTTATGCCACATGTTTTAATATTATTTACAAGAGTTGTCAATATGTAAAACTGATATCAGATACTTATTTTGAATATTATTTATTTGTGACTATATTTCTTAATGACTTAAATATAAATTAAGCAATTGTTTGAGAGATCTCATATTATACAATTACGTACATATTTATATTTATTAAACAATAATGTTAGAAAGCTCTTATTGATTTATTTTGTAACCATAAAATAAATATATAATTAAGTATAATGATTGGTGTGGGGAGGGGGAATAATTGGTTGGCTTGCGTTTAATGTGTCAGTATTTCGATTGTATTATGTCAATAATAATCAGACATACGTGCTTAAAAATATCTACATTCACATCGCTTATAGAAAGTATTTATTTATAGTTTCTATTTAATAATATAAATCTCTAGGAATCAAATACGTTTTTCTAGCCTCCTCCCTTCCCCCAAATAAAACTTTTTTCAAATTAATTTTCATAAATATTTAGTATGGAAATGTATGAATTTGTACGATGAAAGTCAGAAGTTGTAGGAATAACCAAAATAATGTGGGGGAGGAGCTTGTAGAAACGCTTTTATAGCCCTCCCATAAAAAAAACTTATTTTTTCCAAAATTTTCTTGAGCGAATATTTAGTATGGAATTTGTACGAATTCGTACGACCACTCGTGAAATTTTTGGAAAATCGCTTTACCTAACCTTCGCTTCACTGGAATAAAACATGTTTTTGAAATTTTGTATTTCCTCAGCTCTACCAAAAACCAAAAATCATTTTTTCCATAATAACTATCTATTATTAACAATTTGATTTTCAGATGAGTTATGCAATGATTTTATTTAATATTCTAATGTAGGTGCATTATAATTTATTATTAAAATATATCTGCAAAAATTTAATAAAATATACCTACTTAATTT
This sequence comes from Melanaphis sacchari, assembly GCF_002803265.2. Lineage (NCBI taxonomy): Eukaryota > Metazoa > Arthropoda > Insecta > Hemiptera > Aphididae > Melanaphis > Melanaphis sacchari. The sequence continues at coordinate 503,176 of NW_020271295.1, forward strand.
TTTGTAACAATCTATTTGTTGAGAATGTTTTTGTGAAACACCTGAAGGTATAGTGGTAGATCGATATATTCAACGAAAAAGTTAGCAACTCCATTTTTTCAATTGTTTAGGAGAGAAAAACAAAATCTAAAGTTGATTTATAATTCTATTTTTGTTTCGTTTATTTTGAAAATACTTATCCATCTAGCTTATATATAACCATAAATGAATTTTTGAATTTTTAAAAAATATCATTATCATTTTTAAATATTTTTGAAAATTTACAATTTTTTTCCAGATTTACGACTCTTTTTATTAGAAATTTAAAGTCGTATCTCTATTCACGACTTGTTGTGGAAAAATAAAAGGTCTCAATTTACGCTTTTTATTACTTACTTAATTTTTTTTTATACCATCTGTATAAAATAATTTTATACCAGTTATTTAACACTTGTATAATATAGTTTTATATCAATGTATAACAAAAATTTCACATCTCTAATAAATAAAATTATAATAATAATATAGATTTACTTATGTTACCTTTTAAAACCTTGATATTGTGATATTTAATTTTTAACACATTAATAATATTTATCATGTTCTTTGAGTAAATTTTTTTAATTAGCGTTTATCATCATATTTATTATGTGACAAACAATAGAATATAATATATTTAAATAATAATTAGCTATTTTGCATGAATACGCGATAATATTTTGAAATTTTTATCTAAACATTCTACCTTTTTCGGCGGAAAATATTGTTTCAAAAAGGTCGTAACTTAAGATATGACTTAATTCGTCGGAAACCTTAACTTTTGTGAAATTTTTTTCAATATATAATTTCTTTTCTAAAAGGGGTTTCTACAACCCCCTACCTCCATACTATTTTGGTTATTCCTTTGAAAATAAATCCGTACAACTTTTGATTTCCATCGTACAAATTCATACGTACAAATTCCATACTAAATATTTATGAAAACAAATTTGAAAAAAAGTTATATTGGGGAGGGGCTAGAGAAACTTACGTCTATGAATCTTTATTATAAGTCTGTAACAACTGAAAAGTACGTTGTATTAAGCTATTTCTTAAAAGCCGTTGAATTATGCATTACTTAGTAAACATTTGCAAACTTGTGACGGCCGTAATTTTACCGATAAAGATCTATTTTGCTACTGTGTAGTAATAACATCATGTATACAACACGCAATTCGTATAAATATGGTCGCCAGCTATTAATCTAGAAAAATAAAAATAAATTATCTTTGTCTGCTGTAAAATCCTCTCTAGTGGTAGTGTAAAATAAGCTCACTGCAGTGGCGTATTTAAAAATTCAACTAATAATAATAATAGTAATAATAATAGTAATAATAATAATAATAATAATAATAATAGAAATAATAAAAATAATTACAATAACAATATCAATATCTGTGACGTATAAATATAATGATTGTGTTCGAATACGTGACGGTCTTATTAGAATGAGATTAATTTACGATACGTTGGAACAAAGTGCCGTAATAAGCGTAAAGACGAACACGAAGCAGAAGAGCTGTTGGGATAGGAAAAGCTTCTGGTAGGCGAGTATGAAGAGAACGAAAATGACGAAGAGAGAGAAAGGACGGGGAAGTGAATGCAACCGATAACAACACGGGCGGTGGCAGCTGCTTGCGCTCGTCCAGGTGTAAAAGGCGACGGCAGCCACGCGATAATGCCAACAACACTAAAGGTATTCGATGTGTTTGGCAATCGGCCGTGTTCGCTTGGTTTATCCTGAGTTCTTAAACTTGGCCCTCCTTTTCTTGTTAACCCATAGATTGGGTAGCTTTAGCAGGAGCTTGTTACCCCAAGGTGATGATAGTAGTGAAGTACAGTGTGTGTATATATGTATTTTGAGGGTGGCTATAAACAGATTTTTTGATGTTGGAAATGCGTTCATCTCTCGATGAAGAAATCGTACTCTTAGAATCTAAATTAAAACATTCCAAAGCTAAGTAGTTGTGTATAGTGTAGTTCTTTCGAGTCGTCTGATTGATCGATTGATCGATGCGATGGAAATAGATAGTAATTTTCAAATACTACTAGCGTTGTGAGGAACCTGCTGCATGTGACATATGACGTGGACAAGGTTTTTTCGATAACACTCGACCGTTTTTAATGAAAGTAATGTGATGTGTTCATCCCGTCCTGTATCGTTATGATGTGTCGATAATGATTCTGTGCGATTTAATGACGTATAAAAGCAAGTTTTTTAAAAGATTTTTTTATATTACATATATACAGGGTATTGCTAATTATTTGTGACAGTTTATTTCAATATAACATATTTAAATTAGGAAAAAATTACCTATGTCAAAATTATTTTGAGTCATATTATTTAGATGAATAAGAAATTAAATACTTTTTTTATTAATAAAGAATGGGAGGTTTGAGAAAAACTTTTAAATCAAATGGAAAAATATATTTTTAAAGTATGAATCATTTACAGTGTATTTTTAATGAATTATGACTAGTCAAATTATTTATGCGTCAATTATTAAAGAAGCTATTGACATTTGAATGTTGGTTTTAATTTGTAAAATTTTAACAGCTAATGATAATAATAGTATATGTATAAGTTTTTGATAATTTTTGAACACTTTATACTTACACTTAAATAGAATCTAGATAACTTATGATAACTATCGAAAATGAACTATCAATTTATTACAATAATGAGACGTATAAATGTCAACTGAATGACGATTTTTAATATAGTTTTAGATAATCACAGATTATAATATGCTATGTAATGATGTCTTAATTTCCACTGCTAGGTTATACCGGTTATTATATATGTATCCCGCGATAATTTTAACTGTATTATGTAGGCGTGTAGGTATTAAAGATAAACAGTTCCCAACCGTTTCCGGTTTTTAAACATGGGGAAAAAAAGGTATTAAAGATATACCTATATCTTGGTAAGTATATACAACTAAAACTTTTATTTTATTAACATTTTACTACTATAGTGAGTAGGTAAACAAGTAGTTATTATTAAAACTCAAAAATTTATCAAACTTAAAAAAAAGATAATTCATGCAATTAATTTTTTTTTGTTATAAATTGAAATATTTGATGATATTTGTAAATAAATAAACAAACAAATAAATAAATAAATAAATAAATAAATTAATTAATAAATAAATAAATAAATAAAATTAATAATAATAATAATAAAAAAATGCTAACACGTGATTGTTTTTAGAAACATAGTAATTGATAACGCTTGTCATATATTCCTTCATAATTCTGTACATGTTAGCATTTGTTTTAGAATGATATCAAAATATATTTTTTTTAATAATTTGTTACATTTATCTCTTCACACCTAATGTACTTCTTATTTATTGTTTGGATCATAGAAAAATTATATTTATAATTATCTTGGTTATAAGTTAAAATTTGAGGAAATTTATAGTTTAACTATTTATCAATTCGCGAGAAAATTGGAATCGGTGTACCTCGCTTTGTGAACTAATATTACCAAAATTGGCGATCTGCCATTGGCGAATTATAAATATAACACTTGGTTTATTTCGAGCATGGTTCAAAACATCAAACTGTTCTTTAAACTTTTCTGGTATTTCTAAGACGATCTCTAAAAATTTGTCAAAATCGGCTGAGTTGTATTTTTAAAGTTTTTAAGTTACAAGTATAAAAAACAAAATATTTGGTTGTAAATTGCAATAAAAAAAAATTGATTAAACGTTATTTTTTATATATCTATACAATTTTGAACAACATATAGTGGATCAACTAGTTGTTACAATTTTTTTTTTAAACTTTTCCTATTTTTGTAACTAATGATAACCCTATAAAAAGTATAAAAAAGTATTCGATTTTCATCAGCTAAAGCGAAATTTGTGGCCCTTTACAAATCAATATACGTTGAAAAATAAGCTTATATACCTTAGGAATCCCAAAAAGTGTACTGATAAAATTAATTTAGAAATCGGCCCAGTAGTTTATGTGATTAGTATGGTTAATAACTTACAATCATTCAGATGTATAGTTCAGATTTTATATTAAGAGACATTTACAATAATAAAAATCACCAATAATAATGAATCATGATTGTACTACAAAAAATACATGAGTGTTGTGCATACTGAATACCAGTTTAAATGATTAAAATAAAACTAGCCTATTCGCTAGTCTCTTATATTTGTATTAGTGTATCATATATCAAAGTTAAATAGCTATAAAATAATACAAGAATTAATAAAATCATAGTTTTGCATTCTCATCATTAGTCAGACTTAGTTTTTGGGACTTAATCGATAGTTTTATATTTAATCACAATCGACATCATTTTTAGCTTTTAAGTATTTTATATTTTAGATTCTAAGCGTTTTACCTTTACTTTTTTCATTATTTTTTTAGTATGAAATTTTATTTATGAAACGTTTTTTAAAAAAATTATTGATTACACCTAAAGCCCTTTCATCTTTGTTTCTTAGTGAAATTATTCTATAATTATTAATTAAATCTTATTTTCTCTATAAATGATTGTTTGACTTAAAAAAATAAGCAAACGCACATGCTTACTATAAAATTAAAAATATTTGTTTTATTTACTCATTAAATTATTTAGTTTTTTTTCTTATGTCTTTGATTAGATAAAAAAAATCTTTTTCATAAATATATTAACTTGGAATTTTTTTTTCTAGAAATATCTGGATACTTTAGATCATAGGTTCTTAATCGAGGGTCCATGGAGTGGCTGTGATTATTTTTTTAAATAATACAAAATCAAATTTGTTTTGATGGCGTTTTTGACTATAAGAAAAAGTGATTATTCACAATAATTTAGTATAGTTTTAGTTATTTGTAAAATTACGTATTAGATTATCATTAAAAAATAATTATAATTTATATATTTTTTTTTTGTTTGAGTGGAAGAGTCCGTGATTTATTTTATACTTCAAAGGGGTCTATGGACTAAAAAAAGGTTAAAAATCTAAGCTTTAGATCAAAATTAAAAGTATGGTTTTTATAGAAATGTAGTTTGGAATGTAGATATAAATGTACTAATAATACTATCCATTTAATTCTATGTATATTGCTCATAATATATATACCTATTTCGGTTATACAAATCTGAATGTATATAGATACACATTACGGGGGGCATGTGACAATTTATACTTATATATAGAACTCGTATATACTAGATATACTACTAATATTATATGGAGTGTCTATATCTTAATTTGAATAGGTAAATATTTTGTGTCGGTACCGTGTTATATACACGAAAACAACTACATATAGCTATATATCCATCCAAGCCCGTGTATTAACAAAACACATGCTATACAGTATTATCATAATTAAACATCCAGGTTTTAAATTTTAATTTACCTAAATTATTTATCACACGATATTCCTTCGAATAAAAAAGTCTTATCATAATATCAAACTGTCTAGAATTGTAATTTATTTATTTGTTAAGCCTTTCGTGTCTGTAGTACTTTACGAACTTTTGTATGCATAGATACGTACTTTTTTTATCGTTAGTCGTGAATGTGTACAACCAGGGTATTTATGAGTAAAGTGTTAGTTAATTTTTAACTAAAACTGCTATTATTTTTCCTATAATATTCAAAATCGGGCCTTCAAATATTTGATAAAAGAGTTGATTAATCACGAATCCTGTTTTATTTTGAATTTTTATGAACAAGTTAATAAGCTAAAAATTAATTTAAAGTAATCATTAGTTTCAGTTATTTTCTTTCTTTTTTTTATCAGGGTGATAGATACAACAGTATAATATTTATACGTTTAAAAATTATATTTATATATATATACTAGTTATTGTAAAGTATTTAGTGAATATTACATGTTTTAAATACATTATTTTGTTACTATAATACTAGATGTCACGCGTCAATGGAGTTTTATACAAATTGCATAATAATACGATTTATTAATTGCATAATATGCATTGTGTAGCGTATACATAACCTATTGCTATTGGAATTATTGGTTTTATTTTGCCAAAAAATAAGTGTTTATCACAATCATCTCGTTTTGTTTATTTATATTATTTAAATTTTATGTGCGTTTTGGCTTACACGCTACCAATCAAAATATATTTGTCTAGTTTAATCGTTTGTGTTTATTATGATCGTTATATATGTTTATATTGATCTGTAATTGTTGTCGTTGAAATATTCCTTTAATCGAGGGTGTAAAATAGCCTTTCTAGTTGATTACCCAAAGGGGCGTCGCCAAAACAAATTATACAGTATTAAACTGGTGTGCACGCGGCTGGCAGGTTGTTGTTGGGTCAACGTTGGTGTTTGTATTTTACATTGGACTGATAGTAAAAAATAAAATAATAATAAATAAATTATTATATTGCATTTTTTGGTTTGTTTGGCAATTCAATTCAAATCGATATCCGGTTAGGGGGAAAAACCTACGTGTGTTTATAAATTATATTTTATATAATATTATTATAAAATTATAATATCAGTGCATTACAAACGCCTTATTTACGAGGACCAAATAATCATTCGACCCAGGGGCCCTATTGAATCCACAAAATCGTGTAAAGGGGTGGGTGTCCAAGTGTAAACGCCACGTCCGTTAGTTTTGGATTTTTTTTTTTTTTAATGTTATTACACACCGACACCCTTCTAATATTAACCAGTGTGCATCCAATCTGAGTCACTAAAATCTATGATTTTTACGTTGATTTAGTATTATAATGTAATTTCTCGTTAGTGTGTTGTCACGTGTACTTGGTAGATATTAAAATTGATATTTTATTCATCAATTTTGTTTCAAAAAAATGAATTTGTTTTGACAGACAATCAATATTTGAATATAATAATCTGAGTCATGAAGATGAACAAGTTTTTTTTTATATTCAACAGCTAGAATAATTTCTTTTTAATACAATTTTAGTTTTAGTTCATTTTAAAATCATTTATGAGTCTTGACTTGACGTTGCAATTGTCAAATTAAATCAAATTATATCGTATACCTAATAGTAAACTTTGAACTTTTTGAAGTTTTAGTAAACTTTTAGATTTTACATTGTATAATGCTTAATGTATATACAATATTTAAATAATTAATTTTTGATTCGTGTTGTCATTTCAAGGAATTAGTGCTGTACGAAATATATCAAAAATATAAAATTATAAGAGTATATTTTTAAAAATTAACATAAATATAAATAAATACAAATTTAAAAATGATGATTAACGTAACTGTTAGATATGCAATAAAAAATTACAGGTAGATTTTGTTAGAAATAGTATTATTTAAAAATGCATATCTACCGTTACCTTGAAAAATAGAAATATCGTACTGTTAGCTCATAGATTAAATTACTATATTATTATTCCTGCATATACTATTATATTCGTATATATACAGTCAATTCTCGGTAACTTCAGCTTTGATAACTTGAAATTCTTGATATTTTGAATAAATAAAATTATCTTTTAAATAACGTTTGCTTAAAATTATTGAAAAGGACGAAAAGAAAAAATAAGATATAACCAAAGTATTTGTAGTTCTAACAAATATGTTGTCTACAATAATAAATTATAAAAATGTAATTTAAAAAAAAAAAAACTTTTATAAAAACTCGACAACTTAAAAAAAAAAAAAAATGAAACTAGGAGAATACTTTGATGTAAAATACTGTTTATTAAAATGGTTTCATCAATATTTTGATAAAAATCCCAATAAATGAACTTTTTAAAAAAAAGGTAAAAAGTTGAAGAGTTGAGGTATTAATAAGGTCATGTACATTTTAAAGCCTGTTTGATGTGAATAGTTAAAAAATTCGAAATAACATGATTTTTAAATAAATTTGTTGTGAAAGTTGCGTTTTAGATTATAAAAATATGTCATATTGATTAATAATTTACTAAAGTTTATGACAATTATTAACCAAATGATATTTTTAATGTAGACGAAACAGGGTTATTTTTTAAATGTTTACCTGAAAAAACATTCATATTAAATCTTGTTCAGGTGGAAAACATAACAAAGAAAGAGTAACTACTTTGTTTAGGAGCAAATATGTCAGGAAGGAGGCATAGAAAAATTAATGACACTTTTGATTGGAAAATTAAAAAAAAAAAAACATAAGTAAAACCATTTTCATTAGATTATTAAAATTTAGAGTTTCTGAGAGTCGAAGTCAAATGTAATAGATAGGTAATATACTAATATAATGTATGTCCATTTTAATATTTTATTTATTTATTTATTCATTATTAACTGATTTATAAAATCGTATTTAGATATTTATTTGGAACTTAAAATATATAAAGTAGAAAAAATTAATTATATTTCAAAAACAGCGTATATATGTATATTATCTATATAATCACCTATTAGAATCTGAGCTCTATTGTATTAAAAGACTTAATTTTTATATGGTTAATATAATGGCTTAATATAATTGAACAGGGTATTGGAATTATTTTACTCAGTTCTTCTTTAATTTGCTTGCACTTTATTTATTGTCCGTAGTGTATGTTCAATATTCGAGTTTTAGCCGTGTCGAGGGGAATACAGGCGTTGTTTGGTTATTGTGATATTGCATAGAGGTTAAAGGTGTGGTAAATAAATTCGTTGTTGACAATAAAATAAAATGCGAACACGCTAAGTATACCTGCAGACATACTTGCACACGCGTACGCACACTACATATAACTATTATATTATATATATATGGTACATTATTATATAGACATAATTTTCCCGTGGCTGCCGTCCGTAGAACCGCGTTCGGATAACCGTGACGGCGCTATTACTAATAATATAATACTATACTACTGTATAACGCATATAACCGTAAAAAAATAGAATAAAACATTAAGGAGTCGTGAAAAAACAAATATAAATAATGTGAAACAAAATATTATCCAGGGCGCGCAAATTACGGCTCATAAAAGGGATTATCGGGGCATATTCGAAGTGATATATATATATATTTTATTTTGATTTATAGGTCATTTTGCCGTTCACACATTTGTTATTAACGTTTTGTAGCTGTGTTAGGTTAAACCGGAATTTTTTTCCAAGCTTAAAATTACGAAAAATAAATAAAATATAACAAAACAAAAATGAAACATAATCCTTATTCCCATGTGAGGCATACTTTTGAGCGTGTAAAACAGTAATGAACTACTACAATACAAACGAGACTGTGATCATATTGTTTGCTAATCATAAAATAAAAAAAAAGTCATATCATAAATTTAAATTAAAAAAAAAACTACCTGCTCAAATTAAGTTTAATCGTGTGTGAAATTATACTTGTCCTTGATTACTATAAGATGAGGATTCGAATGCAATATTTTTACCGAAATGCTTTATGTATTGTTTTACTTTTTATTTTTTTAATCCTGAGATTGGTTCAATGACTTCGATGGATCTCCACTCGTCCTATCCATCATAGCTACTTTCAGCTCTTTGTAGTTGAGTTTTCCTCTGTCTTCTACGATTCTACTTCATAAATAGTGTTCTTTGTTCATCCAATTACATTTACTTACACATTTTAAAACATAGATAAATAAGTTTTAACCATATTTGATTCATCAATATATTTTTGATAATTTTGAATATATACGTATTTAAGGATTTATATTTATTTGGTATATTTTAATTTAGTATGTCTGAACTATACAATGTGGATAGAGCACGAGTTAATGATATTATAAGTTCACTTGTGTGAATGGAAACATTTTTTACTTTTCATATTAATAAGACTTATCAACTAAATGCATAAAATATATAGTTTTGTATTTGAAAAAAATATCATTGCAACATTTATGCAACTATATTACTGATTTTTTTTCTTTTCTTACAGTTATATTTTTCATTTTTTTAGATAAAATTTGAAGCATTTATCATAGTATATATTAGTTTGATTATTGCTCTAAGTTTTAAATTAGTACCTCGTTAATCACAGCAATAACGCACAATGCATTCATGTGTATATTTTATAATATAGTAGCTGTAGGTATATTATTTTTGAATACGCAGTTTATAAAACAGCTAGGTATACAGCTATACATGGCTGCAAGACTGTGGCCGACGAACAACAGTGACTAATCTACGTGTGATATTTCGGTAAACAATTATTGTTGTAGAACTTAAAACAACGGAGCGAAAATGCTTTTAATAAGTCATACGATATTTATGAGATCAGGTCAACCAAAGTTTTGTTGATTAAGTGTTGAATTATTTATCACCGGTAACAGTGGTTGTCCTCGTCGTCTAATGTGGTGTGGCTGTGGTGGTGGTGGTGGTGGTGGTGGTGGTGGTGGTGGTGGTGGTTTTTATTCTTGACTGCTGTGGCGAATAACTATGCGATAGATACTGTAACGTATCGCATGCTAGTATTATTTATTATACTATGCATAATGGACACGCGTTTGAGTTAGAAATCGGCTATTATGTAAATGTATTATCATCAATGATTTTTAATAAGCTTGTCTAGGCTATACTACTACCACAACTGCTGTTTTATATCGGTTTACTTTATTGTATGCGTTGAGGTAGGTCTCTTATACTGTGATAACATTAGTTTGTAATAAATATATATTACGTTTATAAACACAAGTTTACAACTCATGTGGGTGTCTAGGAATCAGATTTACCAGAGATCTTCGTTCTTTTTTTGTCCACAACATTCACGATAAATAGTAAATACACCACAATGGCGTATAACTAAATGTTTGCTCTGCGGTAGACTACACAGCAGATTTATGGATACTCGCGCTCACACGTGTACAACGTCTGAGAGTCTGTAAAATGCCTCTTAAACCCTCGAAAGTCGCGTTTAACTTTCCCTATCAAAAACACACACACACACACACACACACACACAAACATTGCTTGGAATTCTTGACGAAGAAAAGTCAAACAGAAGTGGCATGTTATTTGGTGCCACGCAACCGCAGGAAACGAATAAAAATGATATTTGCGTGTATTTAACATCATGTTATACAGTTATATTACATTAAAAATTTGACGCTATAAAACATGTTTATCCTTTACAATACTTTTTACTATTACGAAATATTATGTTGAGATTGGCTCATCGTTAATATGCTATTAGTATGTACCTTAGTTGTTTAAAGATAGTCAATTAAAAAAAAAAAAATGTATGTAAAAAAAAAATTAAATATTTTATAGTTTAAATTTAGTAAAATCAATTTTTTTTTTTTTATGTATATCTCCAAAATTACGAAATTTACTCCTTAATTTTGACAGTGCATTTTTGTTTGGAATTATTGATTATAAATTTATTGCTTATTGATTTTGTTCAAATATTTATTAGTAAATTATTTATCATCACTAACATCAGAATTTAGATGTACATTTTTTCAAAAACATAATGTATATATATATACATTATACATAAATATATAGATTATGCAATTAGAATTCATTGATTAATTAGTGTGGGAAAACAAAACGTTGCTTTTTCAAAATTCTAGCAATTATTAATTTAATTGCAGATAAAAAACTTGTTTAAGATATGATAACCGATGATAGTTATGAAAGAGTTTTTTCAAAGTAGTCGTTAAACTTTCTTAATTTCATGTAGTTAATGACAATTAACGATATGAATATTCACTGTAAAATAAAGATAAATTATTCTCTGTATTTAAATAAATTTATGGAGTACATGTATATTATATTATTATTTAATATTTTTTAATAAATGTTCAGTTTTTTTTGAGAAAAATGGTTGATGTCCTGAAAATATATCTTGTTTAGTGATAACTCATTGGATCAAATTATAAATAAGACAGCGTGAGGAAATTATTTTACTTTTACAGTGCGGATAACATAGATGCTTTGAGAGTTTGTTAAATTTTTTTTTTTTTTTTTATATAATTTCACCTGATTATTGATAGACTGTTGGCGAACAAGTGTTTAAAAATGAAATAACCCGTTTGCGCACACATTTTTCCACAATTATTGTCTTGTTTTTATTCAGTTAAATTTTTAAACTACATTAAAATATACAAACTATGTATATATATAAACATTAAATATAAACAAGTTTAAAAATAAAATTTATGTTTGTGAATTGTATCATATCAAATAGGTGGTATTAAAGTTAAATTGTTTTTGGTAAAATAATATGATTGAATTATTAAAATATATATGAATATTGTATGATGTAATAATATACAATTGTTAATAATGAAAAGTCGCAAAAAGGCTTATGTAAAAATAATGTTGTATGAAAATATTTATATATGGAGACGTGGTCAGATTTGTATGCTATTAATTTTTTTACAGATTGAAATTATATCACATTACAACTGATATCATGTACTTGTAAACTGTCTACGTTAAAAAAAAAAAAAATATGACTTTAAAAAATTTGTGAGCCAGAAGTTCGTGAAAAAGTGTGCAAACCATTGCGTTTTGGAATAATGTGCGCGAACAGGAAGCGTCTGGTGTTTTATGGTTTGAAATTTGTAAGAAATTATAAATAATCGTTTTCTTACAACGATTTTGAGATGAATTTAGTAAAAAGTCCGTTTATTTTTGTATCTTCGAACCTTCCTATGGTTATTACTTTAGTTTTTAATTACACTGAGAGATAACTTTTTTTTTTTTTTAAATCTTAGTTAACAAAACTTACTAAAATCACCTCTTGACAGTTTTTTTCTATTTTAAATTGCATTCGGAAGTGTTAAATGTAACCCTCAGAGTACAATATTATGAGCGCAATTTCAATAAAAAAAAAAACCAACAGAGGATGCTTAAGCTATACATTTTCTGAGTATTTAAATTAAATTATAATTATGAAGAACTAATGGCTTTTTTCAAGATAAAATGTTTTATATTAATTTAACACTGAACAATTAAATTAATTACATTTTATAGTTATTAATACAATAGATATTAAAATTTATAGTTAATTTATACAAGAGTTATATGTTTTTCTTGCACTGCAAATGTATCTATATGAATTTATTTTCGTTAATTAATTTTGTTGGATGTTATTTATGTATAATATTGATAAATCCGTTAGTATGTCTTTGCCCCATTGAAGTTCTAAATCTTGTATTTATCTTACGTAAAGCATAAAATGATTGTTCACATATAGTAGAACTGATCGGTAACCAGTAGTTTGAACGTCATTCATCTGCAATTGATACTGTCTCTATTTCTATTAAAAATTATTATTAATATTAATTATAATATAGTAAAATAAAGTGATTACATTACTTGTAACAACTTGTATATTTTTGATTATATTTTTTAAATGTATCAAATAAAAGTCTTTGTTTATTTGTCTTAAACGATATTTTGCAACCATACTTTTTGCTTTCAGTGATGTAATTTCAATATTAAATAAATTCCGAACAAATTTTTTTTTTTTTTTTTTTTT